>NC_046154.1:204714422-205014422 GCF_011064425.1 Rattus rattus | reverse complement strand
ACCTAGATAAGACAAATTGTCCTGCAACTATTCATCCCTTATAAGATATTCGTAGCTACCTGTGGCTATTTAAAGCCACACAGATCTGGGTCGTCCTTCTCTTCCTCCATCTTCCTTCCTTCCCCCCTCTTGTGCCTGCTCTCACCCTATGCCCTCACGTCATATAGACGTCAACCCACAAATAATGGTTGTCTTGACACAATTAACAATGAGTAAGTAAGATTTTTCTCTTGTTGGGAAAGCTCCTTAAGTTTTCCCTTTCAAAGGATAGTGTCAGCATTCTTTTCATAATCCAGAATCATCAGAAGTGATTTAAAGAGATTTCCTTGGGACTGTCCCTTGTTGGTTATCTCTCCTTAAGTCTAGTTTTAATATTCAAACTTGTCAACTTTTGGCAAGGGGGTGGTATGCCACAGTGGTTTTGAAATTGGTAAAACAGGAATTCTAGCCCTGTTCTAACACTAACTTGCATGTGACTTTCATAATCCCAATTAAATTAATTTCGAGACCATTAAAATGAGGATACTGAGGATGGTAAATGAACTAACGCATATATAATAAGCACATTGTGTGTGGGGGATGATAAGTACTTGGCACGTGGTTAGAATGATAAGTAATAATAACAGCCGTATCGGGTCACGTGAATGCCATGCCACTCTGGTGAAGGCGCATTTGGTGAGGAGTGAGCTACCAAAGCCGGATACAGGTCGTGGATGTGCCCTGGTCTGCAGGAAGGCGTCCCTGTTGTCACGGAACTCACCTTCCAGAGCAGGGAGAGAGGCATGGTTACCCCCTTTCCCCTCAGAGACTGAGACACCATCGTAGCCCAAGGCTGGCTATGTGGGATGGGGCCGTTCTAGAGCGTGTGGTCAGGGAAAGCCTCCGTAACCAACTGGCATTTGTAGAGTCTGATGATGGAAAGAAATCAGCCAGGTAAAGACTGGATTGGGGAATGATATGGAGGAGGGAGAAAAGATCCCAGGGGGGACCAGGTTTGTGAGGCTGAAGTAGCGGGCTGCTGGGAAAACTTCAGACTCAAACCATGATACACACCTTGATGAGGCTTTTCCTCACCCCTCATACTTGAGAAGACTCCTGGCTCTGAATGCCTGCCAGAAGCACTTTCCCGAGCCTTTCCCATCATGCTTATCTTCAGAGAAACTCACAGTTTCCCATGATGTCCTTCTAACTGCAAGCTCTCCAGATCCAGGGACTGATCTTCCTTTGAGAGCCTAGCCTAGCCTAGCCTGGTGCACTCCTTTTTCAGCAGGGTAAGCAGGTTCTCACAGAGGAGGTAGTGGGATAAATAACAAATGTCAGGTGAAATTTTACCAGGACAGAGAGGAAAACAGAGGGCGTCTGTCTTTGCCATTGGACGCAGCTTCTTGAAGTGGATGAAGTAGATGCCATCCTCCTGAAAAGCATCATTGGCCAACCAGCATCCAGAGTCAGATCATTGGCCAACCAGGGCCCACTTTAGAGTTAGATCATTGGCCAACCAGAGCCCAGTTAGAATCAGATCACTGGCCAACCAGGGTCCAGGCCCACTTAGAGTCGAATCATTGACCAACTAGGGCCCACTTAGAATCAGATCATCGGCCAATCAGGGCCCAGTTAGAGACAGAAAGGAAATAAGCACAAAGTTTTCTGTGTGAACCAGATAAAATCCAAGCTGTTATTTTCTACTTTGATCTTATTAGCTTATTAATAGGGAGATTATTAACAGGATTGAATAACAGCATATGTAAATCAGCTAGTATTGGCTAGCTTTAATTAAAGATTATGATTAACTATTCTAATCCTCATAATGACTAGTGAAACGACGGCCCTCTTTTCTCTGCCTTGTGTGACCTGAGACAACACAGGCATTGCCCTTGACGTCGCGCTTCCCTGTGAGAAGTGGTCAAGAAATGCCAGCAATTATTTTCCTGTTGATATTTATTAAAAGTCAACCAGTAATTAGCATGCAAATCTTATTTAAGGGAAGCCAGCTAGTTCAGCCTTCCTGGAACAATGAAGCTATGGAGTAACTGCGCGGTCTGTAGTCAACCATGTGTGTGGAAGTAAGAATAGATGGGTTCCGGGCTAAGTGCGACTTTCTGTTACATTAGCTGTTTTAGTGTAAGGCTGTTCGAGAAAATCCAGTAAGTGTACATTTTCCTCTATTGGCCAATCTCATCTTTTCTGAATAAATCAAAAAGTGCCTGATTGGGAAAGTGACTACCTTTGTGTTATTAAGAAACACGGGCTGCTAGAGGACTGGTTAAGACGCAGTGAGGTGGAGATTGTACTTTGGGAAGACAGATGCCATTTTCATGGGTACCACAGGTTATGACTGCAAGCTTTCTGGGGCCTGCGGAGGCTCTAACGGCCCCAGCTCATCGTTGAAAAACAAGTTTTGTCATCTCTCGAACAGGTGCTTTTTAACTTCTAATTATCCAGCATAAAGAAAACCCACTGCCTGCCCCATATCCGTGCAGTGTTTTGTCTGAATTGCACCGGATCAAATATTTTGTTTATGCCTGGAGGAAAAATGAAAAGCCAGACAACTTATTTTGTTCCAGAGAGAAGCAATTTGACACATTAGAATTTCTTAAAGATATTAAAATGGACACAACTGTTTTGTTAAGTAGGAGGTAGGATTCATGCACATGTTTAAAGTTGAAAAATAAAGCAAAATCTTACATTAAAGTGGACTTGGTTCCACTTCACACAGCTTTCTCGGGCCCTTAGGGGATTAGATTGTTTTCCTCTCAGGTGAACTATTTCAGAAATAATAGGTTTAGGTGTCAAGCTGTTATTAACCCTTAGCTCCTTATCTGGTAGAAGTATCAGTTTAGCAGTAGAGGAGGAAAGATAGGCAGAGAGTGGGCTTGGATGGAGAGTTCATGGGGTTGGGTGGGTGTGGAACATAAGGTATATTTCCTCTGAGAGGTGACAATGACTGGAGACCAGTTTGGACCAGTTTGGAGTATGGAGGAAGAGGCATCCATAAGGCGGTTCCTCGGACCTAAACCTGACTTTGCAGTTTGGCTATGCACCTGTCACAGTGTTTTGAACCCAGGCGGTCCCTCACTCAGCTGTGGAATGCCGACAGCTCACCTTAATCAACCCCCCCTCCCGCCGCTCCTCACACCAGGAAGCTGGTTGCTACATGATTAGGCACACCATCTAGGTCCTTAGTTGTTTAGATTTTGCTTTTAAAAATTATTTATTAGCGTTGTTGGTGGTGGTGTTGGTGGTGGTAGTGCGTACGCATGTTTGTGTATATGTGAGTATGCATGCATGTATGTGTATGTCTCTCTGTGTGTGTGTGTGTGTGTGTGTGTGTGTGTGTGTGTGTGTGTGTGTGCACTGTATATCATAGCTGGGCATACAGCAGAGGTCAACTTTTAGGAGTCAGTTCTCTCCTTCCACAACAGTTTCTGAGCATCACACTCAGGGGTCAGGCCTGCTTGAAGCGTTCTTACCAATAGATCATTGTGCCAACCCAGTTGGACACATTTTTACATTTTAAGGTGATCTTGGAGGTCACCCTACTTTCCACACATGAGCCACTTAAGTGAAAAAGACCATCAGCTCCATGGATGTGTAGCTTGCAAGGCTGCCCAGAGTTCTACAGTTAGAAGAGCCTTCTATGCGGAAGGTCTGCCATCTTGAAATCTCTGCACAACTTTGCACACCCATGCTATACCGGGGACCACAGATTCCATGGTGGACCTGACTCCTATGCTTGCAGATCCAATGGGAGAGAGAATAGGGCTGCTTCCTAGGATTCTTGTGTTTTCTTTTTTATGCTTGTTCTGGGGATATGGCTAACAGAGCTCTGTTCCCAGCCCCCCTTTATGTACCATTGCTTCTCCCCCTTCTAGGCTACTCCAGCTCTGTCTTTAGGCCTCAGTTTATTCCTTATCTATGTTCTGAATCTCCATGTTTCCCCTTTAAAGCTGTTTTGCTCTCCATGCAGCTACGACAGCTAGACATTGTCTCCTGTGTACTCGGAGGCCATTACTGTAACCTCTGCATGTTTCCAGGCTAAGAGCGCCTCTTCCTTAACCCATCATCCTGAATGCTCCCCCGCCCCCATTTTAATTGATGCTTTCTCAAAGAGAAGCTAGCTTATTCAGGGAGCACGGATAAAACCAGGGCACAATTAACTTCACATCTAGCTACACTCTTGCCAAGGAAAGGAGCAGGTAAGAACTGGTACCCATAAAAGCCAGTTTAGTCTAAAATTAGCTAAATTTTGTAATTACAAAGTAATTTGAAAATCAAGTAGTTAAACTAAAGCATTGATCAGGAACGGGAGGAGAAGAAAGGAGAGAGTGGAGAGATCCATCGGAAGCAACTTTCCCTCCTTCCCTGCAGACCAGTGCAGATTTCTGAGAGGAAGTAGATGGCCTAAGACAGGTGCCATGGCTCCTTCCTCAGGCAAAGTCGGACCACATGTCCTGGGGGTGGGGGAGGAGGCAGCCTGACCAGTGCCTGTGCACACCATTTACATACATACATACATACATACATACATACATACATACATACATACATACATTCCAGAGATTTTATGTATGGATTATAGTGTTCCAACACAGGACACAACAGGAAACAAGAGCCACAAAGGGGCAAGAAAAGGAAGGAGAGCTTGACAGAGTGTGACGTCAGGCACTGCTCCAGTGATCCACTTCGGAGAGACAGTGATTTAATTTCCACAGAACAGTGGCTTGAATGCATTCAGGGTAGAGGTCTCAGGAAGACCCCCCTTCTCCCTCTCTCCTTCCTTTCTCTCTCTTCCTTTTCTCCCTCCTTTCTTTCTCCCCTCTATCTCCTCTTTCTTTCTCTCCTTTCTCCCTCCCTCTCTCCCTCTCTTTTCCTCCCTCCCTCCTCTCTCTGTCTCTCCTGTCTCTGTCTCTTCCTCCTCTCTCTCTCCTACTCTTTTCCTTCCTTCCCAGCTCCCCTGACCCCCAGCAGCCTGACTCAGCAAGGGCATCTGGTCTTTCCCAGGGATGTCCCAGGGGGACTCTGGCGTCAGGTTGGTACTCTTTGTCCGTGCTGAGGTGAGGTGAGGCTGGAAGCCTAACTCTTGGCAGCATCGCCACTGTTTCTCACCTTTCTTGTGCACAAAAGCACCAAAAAATTAGCTTACCTGAGCATGAGCCTGAAACAATGATTTAGCAGATGGGGCGATGCCTCGCAAAGTTGTAATATTCATGGCTGTTGTGCATTCAGAATGGCTCATTAGCAGGAAACAGATCACTTTGTATTGGTAGGATGGGCATTTACTCCGACTCTGTGCCCTATGCCAGGCAAACACCCTCAGGACGTTTGTAGACAAGCTGGGCAGCAAGAGTAACACTGTTAGTGACAAGCTCTTATATGTTACATAGTGAGAGTTTAGAACTGGCACATCCAAGGGGAATGTAACACAAGCTCTGAACTGAGGTGTCTGGATTTGAATCCTAGTTTATGCTGAAGGTCACTTACCTCTTCCGTGTTCTGGTCTATTGACTAGGACATGGCTCACAGCTCTCAGGGCTGTTCTGTGGATGTACAGATTGATGTGAGGTTAATGGCTGGCATATGCCTTCAGTGTGTTTTAGCCATCAAACATCAGATGTATCACCCACGTTTATGTGGCTTCACAAACTCCCTGCCCCCTCTGTCCCTCCTTCCCCCTTTCCTCATTCCATCCCTCTATTAGCAATCTTGGCAAATCTTAGATGACTGCTCCCTGGAGCTGCCTTGGGAAAAAAGTGTGTGATTCTAGGCAAGAAGAGCATTAAACTCGAGAGGACGGAATGAGCACTCAGAAATAGCATAGGGGAAGCCCTCATCGAGGTGAGAAGAGTTGAACTTGTGCTTAAAATATGATAGAGTCATCAGCAATATTGTCTGGGTTTGGTGGCTGTATATATATGGGTTGGATCCCTGGGTGGGGCAGGCTCTGGATGTCCTTTCCTTCAGTCTCTGCTCCAAACTTTGTCTCTGTATTTTCTCCTATGAATATTTTTGTTCTCCCTTCTAAGAAGGACTGAAGCATCTGCAGTTTGGTTGTCCTTCTTCTTGAGCTTCATGCCAACCATGGAACCAAGAATGGGGTCCCCATTGGAAGAGTTAGAGAAAGGATTGAAGGATCTGAAGGGGTTTGCAACCCCATAAGAAAAACAATACCAACTAACCAGAGCTCCCAGGGACTAAACCACAATCCAAAGAGTACACATGGACAGACCCATGGCTCTAGCTGCATATGTAGCAGAGGATGGCCTTCTTGGGCACCAATGGGAGAAGCCTTTGGTCCTGCCAAGGCTTGACCCTCCAGTGTAAGGGAATGTCAGAGCAGGGAGGTGGGAAGGGGTAGGTGGATTGATGGGGGAACACCCTCATAGAAGAAGGGGAATGAGGGATGGGATGGGGGCTTATGGATGGGAAACTTGGAAAGGGGATAACATTTGAAATGTAAATAGAAAATCCAATAAAAAAATATGGTAGAGTCCAGCCCATGTCTAAACAACAGATGTGTGTGTGTGTGTGTGTGTGTGTGTGTGTGTGTGTGTGTGTGTGTGTAGGTGTTTGTCTTATAAAGAGTAGGCAGAACAGTGCAAGATGTAAAAGTGGGAAAGACATGACTAGAAGAGCACTGAGTTCCTGGATACCCCAGCTGGACTGTGAGCATGGGGAAGCCATTGGTAGGAGCTTTAGAAAGAACACTCTGCCTTTATATCTACAGTGAATGGTTATCAAAAGTTAAAAGCACCTGGAGGTAGAAAAACTTGGGGGAGAGTTCATGAATGGGATTCAAGAACCAGATTCAGGACCTTGATGGGAGGTGTG
Organism: Rattus rattus; assembly: GCF_011064425.1. Classification (NCBI taxonomy): domain Eukaryota; kingdom Metazoa; phylum Chordata; class Mammalia; order Rodentia; family Muridae; genus Rattus; species Rattus rattus. The sequence goes on along the minus strand of NC_046154.1, from coordinate 205,007,594 downwards.
AGCTAAGGGAGCCTCCGTAGGGAAGAGGCAAGACTAACCCGCGGTTGAGTTGAAGGGCAATGATGGCTCTAGGTTTCACGCTGTGGAAATTGAAGGAATCACGCCCTTTAACAACATTGCTTTATTTCAGCGATTTGTTTAACAAGTGCTTTCTTGGTGTTTTTATATGTGGGTGCTGGCACTCTACTCAAAAGAAGGAACTAGCCTCCTTTTCCCCAAAGAGTGCAGATGCTTGTTTCTGTCTGTGTGGCCGATACGTGTGTGTGCTGGGTAGTAACACACAGATGGACAGGGATGAATTAGGAAGGCTCAAGAGATAAGCAGCTGCTGAACAAGGTCTTGCCCATGGTTAGGAATGGAGCAGGGGATTGGGCAGTATCACCTCAGACACAAAAAGACAAGAAAGCAGTTTGGTGGAACTGGGAAGGCATGGATTCTCATTCAGATGGAGGATGCATAGATGATGTGGAGATTCCTTGAGGGAAGGATGTGGCAGGTGGGTGGAAAGAAAGGACTCAGATATGGACAGTCAGTGCTGGAGGTTAAGATCTTGGAGCCACGGTCTTTGTGGGGATCTGGGAAGAAAGTGGTCTTTTAATGGAGATGACTGAGCCATGCGTCTTGGACCCAGAAGAAGCCTTGAAGACTTCTCTTGGGAATCTTGTTTATATCGGGTCTACCAGAAGGCTAACTGGATATAGTACAGACACTTACTTGGATGGAGCTGTACTCTGCTCACAGGGATGTAAACCATCTCAGTGTAAGCTGAACTGCATCCTGGAGTTCGGATACTGGGGCATGGGAACAGGGGTGACTTAGGGCATGCTGGTTGGGAAGAGCCTGTGTAGAGTGGCTCTCAAAGGGACAGGTCTGGCAGCTGGGACACAGGCAGAGAAGTTAGTGATACTTCTTCAGTATGCTCCTAACAACATCAATGGTAAGTTTTCAGGGTCACTTTCATTTATGGGTTGAATTTAACCCATAACCTATTCCATCTACTATAAGGTGTGTTTCAGATTCTTGAAGAGAATCTTGACCTGGCACTTCATGCAGCAGATCAGACCAAGTGCACTATTCTTGGAGCAGGTTAGACCGTTTTTGATGTTCATGCAGCAGGTCACATGTTTCTTATTCTGATCCACTCATTCATATTTTGTTTTGAATGTTTGTTTCCTTAGAAAGAAGAGCCAAAATTAAAATGTGGGTGAAAATACTTAAATACTCTGTCAAGGGCATAGCTTAGGTAGCAGGAAGGAGGAAGGGACACACACACACACACACACACACACACACACACACACACACAAAGAGAGAGAGAGAGAGAGAGAGAGAGAGACACACAGACAGACACACAGAGAGAGATAGAGAGAGACAGATAGACAGACAGAGACAGAGAGTTAGTTGTGAAGTATGTAGGGAAGATTGAAGAAGTAACAGAAGTTCTATTTTCAAGTCAGTCCCCAATTGGGTGACATCATTCTTTCATCCATGCAGGGGGAAGGGAGTCATGTGACTGTCTCTGGTACATGTGTCTAGGAGAAGCATTTAGCCACTGGCTCCTTCCTACCTATCGTGCTTTTCCCAGTGGAACATCTTTTTCCACTCCCAGGTTGTATTTGAGTGAGGAAACCCTCACAGCTTCACCCCTTCTCTGTGGTTCCTGAGAAGAAGTCACAGGAAGACCATGATGAGCTGAGAGAAGCGACCATGTCTGGGATAAGAGACAGCAGCCCCAGAGAATCAGGATCAGGCATCTGCTCTCCACCCCGTCTCTGTAGGGCTCTGTGTGTGCTCTGGTCTCCAACATCCCTTTCAAGAGCTGATGCCCAGAGATGTGTACTCTCTGCTCCTCTGTATGGTGAAGAGACAAGAAGAGAGGATGGCAGCTGTGCTAAACTGAGTTAAGAGTAGTGTACCAAAATGCTGACGCCGAGACTCTGTATTTTCCAAACATGGTCACCAGTGGACTTCAGCTGCAAGCCCTGGGATTTGACAGACATTGAGCCAGGAACTAGAGGGTAGGGGTTTCTGCAGAATGAACTATTATTCTTAACAAGAGTTGCCTTTAATCAGGGAGATTGAAGACACAGCTAAGCAATGCCTGTAACACATGCTGGGGAGAGGCACAGTCTGACTGTGAAATGTAAGTCTTTACACACCTGACCCCAAGTCCACTGTGAAGCCAGAGGAAGCTTCTTACATTAGAAGCTGCATTTGGGGCATTTCCTTTTAAACAAATAGTCCTTGTTTTAAAATTACAGCCTTTTATCGGTGTGAGCGTTTGTATTTTAACGCACTGCTTTGTCTCTTAGGAGTATTAGCTTTCCCATATGAATCCCCATCATGTGTCCTCACAGGCCAAAGAGACCTTGCCTGTAAAAGGTTAAACAGGAGCGTATTTTTCCTTTTCCTTCCCTTGGCAAGGACACTGCAGAGCTTCTGTAAACAAAACTCAAAATGTAGACAGCCCAGAGTGGCTTCAGTTAAAACAAAAAATAACAACAAAACCCCTCTTTTTTCCTTTTTCTTTTAAACACGGTGAATTGAAGAATACTTCAGAAAAATAAGGAGCAGGTGGTGGCTGCAGCCTGCAGGGCAAAAGGCCTGGCAGAAAAGACAGACAGTGACTCCTCATCTGGGTACTTTGGGGCAGTCACATGGGTCCATGCATCACTTTAGCCTGTGGACATGGCGGGACTCTGGGCCTCTGTGCCCTGGAGGCCCAGACCTCCCAACTAACATATGGGAAGGATTTAGAGACAAGGGAAAAGCCTAGCAATCAAATGCAGAGAGAAATTGTGTGCCTAACAGCTGGAATTCATGAGCTCCATATTAAAGAAGGATTCATAGCAAGACATCTGACATGCCCCTTTCCCACAGACAAAGGTACAGCTTGAGGACTGAAATATCTTTCTAAGAGTCTTGGCTTCTCCTTAAGTAGAATGATTACGTCTTCATTTACAAGGGATAGTTATGGCTGTACTTGGTATGGATTTGGAATTATCGAATTCAAGGGTGAATTTGCCGAGACATTAATTAAGCACCTGAAGACTAATCTGCGGTCGGACCATAGCCTCATCTTTGAGGTCTTTCTTATCGAAGCGTGTCACTATTAAATGGGGATGATGGCTGATCAATATTTGTCACCCAGAGTATCTTTTCAGTCACTCCTCTTCATACCGAGACATGTTAGGCAACAGCTCAGACCACCCCATAATAGACAAAGACTTACTCAGTCCAACCAATACATACGATCCTGTCCTCTGCACTGGGTCTTCTAGACCCAGGTAAGTGTCCAAATTCACGGAGCTTTTGAGCTTTGCCAATTCCCATGCCTCTTGGTGAGGCATATGATTGCCAAATTATCCGATCCGTTCAGATAGGAGGACTGCGTTCAGAAGAGCAAGAACTCATTCTCATCCAGTGGGACAAATTCTTCTGTGCCTTGGGGAAAGGGTAAACATATGTTCTAAAGGCAAACACAGGGCCAAAGACGGGAAGCATTAGAATTCATTCCACCATGCAGGCTGCAAGAAACCGGGACTATCTGCCTCCTTTTGAGGGCTCGTGTGCTTGGAAGCATAGAAGGAAGGTAGATTCCCAACAGGATAAACTGAGCAGCGCTCTACCTTGGAAGGTGCTGAGAAGTATCAGCAGTTGCCAGCGCCGGAAATGCCATGCTGGAGACACAGTCACACATCACTGTCTAAGGCATGTGTCCTCTGGCAGCATCCTGGGATGAGGATGGCTGTGATGTCTCTTGACGCTCCTTAAGGTTTTAGGACCAGCATCGTATTATGTCGTCCATCCTTGACTAAAACATTTTGTGGTGTCTGGCTGTGCCAGAGAATGGGGTCCAAACCCAAACTGAGGAATGACTATCAAATACAGTGTAGCTAATTTTTGGTTTCTGGGTTGGTCAAGCATTGAAGTGAATATGGAAAATTCCAGAGCAGCCAGTGCAAGCCATCTTTCATGTTCAGACTTATTTATAGGTTATATATTCAGGAAAACAAGTTTTGAATTGTGTGACTTTAGTGACCTCTGGTCAGACCCTCCTCTGAGATGTATCTCCTCACAAGAATATAGAGAGTAATTCTGATTTTTGTAGAAAGGAATTGAGAGGCTTTAAAAAATGTTTATAAAGTGATTAGTCCAGTCCCTGTCAATAGCCCGCAGTGTACAAGTTGCAGGGTAATTTCTGTTTTTTTTATGTCCAGGAAATCTTAAAATTTAAACAGAAAAGGGTATCAAGGCCTTAATGAATCATAAGTGAACTAAGTGTATGAAGATTCGCCTTAGTGAGTAGCGAGGTGAGTGTGTTGTAAAGCATGAGGCCGTGTCCTGGTCAACTCTGGCTGGCAGTCGGCTTCAGCTTTGCTGAGGACTAGGAGTGGCTTGTCACAAGGACAAACTCTCCATAGTGGGGTGGCAAGACAGTGAACTCTGGAATTTGGGAAGCAGGTGAATAAAAGTGCCCCTTTGCACCTAGCAGGCTGGGACAAAGGCATGAAAGTCACTTTCCAGATTGGCTTTGAGTAGAGTCAGCACGGCTGGACTATATAACCTAATTAGTTACATTAACATATCTAAAGGAAGGAACTCTTCATTCCGGACTGCAGTTGGCCAGCAGCAGAAGAACAGAACCCAGGAACTCAGTAAATGTTGGCAGATGTCCAAGAACCTTCCAGGCGGAAAGACCCTTTGCTGATGAGCTTAAGTCCTAAGTCCGCACGGAGCATCGCTGTGGTGAGATAGCTCTCACAGGCTGTCAGCCAAATACTGTGACATATGCAAAGCATGTGTTAATTGTGGGTTGAGTATAATTTTATGAAATATCATTATTATAATTTAACTTTACTTCTAGAGGAAAGAGTACACTCAGACAGAAGCTGTGTGGTAGACTGTCTGTAGATGGTAGACTGTCTTCCTTGCCCATTTGGAATCCCCAGGGTTTCCCTTGCATCCTCTCAGGGGCCAGTGAGTGTTCGAGGAAAGGGAAGACGTAAGCAAAGGACCTTAGCTCTCCTCTCCAGAGCAACTCCTCCATTTTCCCTGGCTGGTTATCAGTGATGATTCTGCCTGAATTCGTGATTTACCTTGACTTGTACGTATATTAAAATGTATTCGAACTGGAATTCTCAGTAATTAGGATTTAGACTCTTACACTCTGAGGCTCAAAAACGAATTATCCCTGATGCTTGCTAATTCATAAGTGCAAAAGGTCCACCCCTACCTGGTCTCGAAATAACATCTAATGGAATCCATTTTTTTTCTTACTGGAAACAATTGATATAGAAACTGAAGGAAGGTAGTATCTTGCTTTGTGTAGCAGATTAATGTAAAAGAATGTTTTGGAGGACTATGTCTTTAACAAGGGATCCCATGACCAAAACGTAGTTGGAAATATACACACTGGAGGGTTCCTAAAGCTTCCACTTGTCCATGAAACTTTGTTTCTAGGATTCTACTGTTGTCATTTTTAGCATCTTCTGATTACCCAGAAGCAGATGTTGCTGGTGTTAGCTATGAGAGGTAGAGTTTTAAATTAGCCCAAAACTCAGCAACAGGACCTGACCCACCCAAGGCTACACCAAAACAAACAAACAAACAAACAAACAAACAAACAAACACCCCCCCACACACAAAAAACCAAAATCCAAAAAAACCCTGTCTGGAAAAAAAATTCCAATGATTCTTTTCTCTTAATTCAGAAAATAAGAGGGTAAGTTGTTACTTATAATGTCCTCATAATTCTTTCAGGCTAATAGTTCTTTAAGTATTTTTAAATTGATGGACAACAGACTTGCTTATCTGTTTTGCTTTTGCCTTTTTTGCCAGGTTTTTAACATTTTTGTTTTTTGAGAGTTTTATGTCTGAGTACTATGTTTGCGTAATTTCCCCTTCTCTTTCCAGCTCCTTCTGTGCCCAATTCTTTCTCATATTCCTGCGTGCTCTTTCTTTAATTGTTGTTGTTACACACACACACACACACACACACACACACACACACACACACGTTCATATACATTTACAAACAATCCGCTGAGTTCATTTAGCGTTGCTCGTAAGTATATTTATTTAGGGCTGACTGCTTTGAGTTGGTTAACGTATCAGATGGCTTATTCCTGGAGAAGACCGGTAATTCTACCTCTCTCGGCAACTAGTACTTACCTCTTCGACTAGGGGTGGGGTCTTGGGAGCTTTCTCCCAGCCACATTGGCCTGTCAACTGGTGATTTCATTGTCCATGTCTTGTTCAGGAGACCATTTTGTTGATAGTTCCTGGTACCGCCGCGTGTCATATATAGAAGGCACTATTTTACAGCAGCTGTCCTGCTCCCCGCTTGGCCTTTCAGCCTCTCTTCTTCAATATTTCTCCAGTCTTCAGCGTGGTGGTTTAGTTGGAGGCCAATCAACTGGGGCTGAGCACCCTACAGTCAGTTGTATGTCACGGATTTTACTAGTCGTGGATTTCTATAATGGTCTCCATCCCTGCAAAAAGAAGCCTCTTTGATGAGGGGTGGGGATTTTATTTATCTTTGGGGATAAAGATAAAATATTTAAATTGCAGATAGAAATTATTCTGGTTTAGGGAAGGAGCAGTTCCAGCTTGACTCTTCCAAGCTCTGTACCGAAGTGTGCTTGTGTTTATAGCAGCAGGGTCCTACCTTCAGTTTCTGAGAGGCCATCAAGGGCAAGGGGATTAACCTACACTGTTTAGAGGGGTCCCTTGTGCTTCTCTGGCCAAAACTTGAAAGGAAAATTTCCACACCTGACACTGGGGTTTCTGCTAGATGGCTTTTGTGGGGAGCATTGTCATGCCAATGGTGTGCCTTCATATATATATTTATATACGATCAAATGTCTATCACATATATGTGATATATGACATATTCATATATATGACACATATATGAATATATGTATATGTGACATATATTTATGTGTATATGTGTCACACATTATTGTGATATATATTTAATTATATATAAATATAATTTATTTAGGTATTATATGGTTACTCTAACCGTATATAATGATAAATATATGTGTAATATATGACCTATATGTATATATATGAATATATGTATGTGTATATATGTCCCACATATATGTGTGATATGTTTAATTATATATCAATATAATTTATTTATACTCTAACATTATGCCTTTTCTATTTTTGACATGCCTTATGCAGTTAGATTCCCTGCCTGTGTTTGCTTGCCATCCCTAAACAGTAATGGCTGCCTCTGAATAGCACAGAAACAGTTGAGTAGAAGGTGAGCAGAGCTGGTCGACCAGTAGTGCGAGCAGGTTCATTCACAGACAGAAATGCCTGCAGGATGGAGAAATGAAGCAGTTACCTTTGTGGTGACTGGACGGATCAGACATCCTACTGGGTCCTGATGTCCATTCTTTCTCATGAGTCCAAAGAAGAGAGACTGAGCATATAAGAGATCCCCGAGAGTTTACATTCTGATGGTCAGACTTAACAAAGCCACTATTTCTAGTCCTTAGTCCACTGTGAAACCACCAGCCATTCCCTTTTGTTAATGTTGTATTTGGATCCATCTGTTTACGGCAGACGTCTTTCTTATTTTGGCCATTTACACATGTGTGTGCTTGAGCACATATGTGTGCATTTTATGTCACCATACTCTCCCTGGAGAAACACATTTCGCACACATCACTATTTTTTGCACTCGGTATGTAAAGTAGACCTTGGTTGTAAAAGGTGGAATTGGAAATAAAGTAGAGGAGCCCACTAGGGCTCCTGCTCTGAGAACTCTGCAGAAGTGCTGAGTCAGCTGGCTGGACTGCCGAGTGGAACCTGCGGGGAGAGCCTGTTGCTCTGCAGCCCAGATTCATTTCAGTGTCTCTGGTTCCACATTGGTTTATGAGCAATGACTAATGCTTTGCTCACGAGTCATTAAACCCATCCCACACTTTCTCGGTTCCCTAATCTCCTTGGAATTCATTCCTTGTGTCCAATGGTCCAGTGCTCTAACTTAGTGTTTGGATGACTGAACAGAAATGGCAATAAAAATATATATGTGATATTACAGTTTAAAATGTAATTCCCTTTAGAGAGGGCTCTGGGCAAATAAAACTCCTCCAGAACCGTTTCAAATCTTCTGAAATATTTGATCCTTTCCGGTTTCCTCTGCACTTTCGTAAGAGGTCAACAAATATGGTGAGAATATCTGCTGGCTCTGCACACGCTTGCTCTGCTCCAGAACTCACTTTGCAGCTCAGCTCTGTGTTGCAAGGCTCCTGATTAACCACACTAATGGGAGAAGGCAGAGGCATGGGTAATCTAAAATAGATAGCAACTTATGAATATGCATGTGTTTGATGTGCTAGAAAACTACTTTAAAAGGAAGAGTGGAGCACCCCTGATGGCTAAAGAAGGTGAGGGGAGGAGAAAGACTCCAGGGGCAGAAGAGACGGATCAGTGCTTAAGAGGGCTTGCGGCTCTCTCCCAGAGAACCACAGTTCAGTTCCCAGCACATGTGGCTCTAGCTTGAGGAGATCAGGCAAGCTCTTCTTGTTTCCATAGATACTAGCACACAATATATGCCCACATACATACACATAAACAAATAATAAAATAAACATTAAAATATATAGGAAGAATGAGGCTGAAAACCCTGACCAGCAGCTGACAGCGCCCCACCCATGTGCAGCGGGAGCTTCCGAGCCACTAACCTCTAAAGCCTGCCTGATACCTGGAGACAAATGGCAACAGAACACGTGACCAGAACAACCAATCATATGGTGCTAGCTATATGGGGCGAGTGTCCAGGGGCCAATGAGGCCCTGCCTGTGTGTGTGCGTGCGTGCGTGCGTGCGTGCGTGCGTGCGTGCGTGCGTGCGTGTGTGTGTGTGTGTGTGTGTGTGTGTGTGTGTGTGTGGTGGGGGATGGATATGAAGGCTTCCCCAGTTCCTGCAGTAAACGAGTCTGCTGGAGTCTCTGTTGTTGACTGCATCTTCTTACCCCTGCCCCCAAGGGTTTTGGTCACGGTCACAAGCAACAAAAAACATGTTCAACTTATTGATTTTTGTATAATTATCCGAAACTGATATTACTTAAAAGCTGCTTTAAAAAAATTTTTTTTTAATAGAAAGAGCTTAACTATGTTAAGATGCTGGCAGATTAATCAGAGGAGCTGACTTTGAGTAGGAGAGGAGGAGATCATAAATAAGGCAGAGGGATGTGTTACTCATAGATGTGGCGTAGGAACAGGGGAACAGTATACATTCCATTCGGCTGTTAGTGCTGATTGACATTTAACTTTATCCAAACGTCATTGAAAGGGTAAGGCAGCCTCAGCAGAAGTCTGCTGTAAGCTCCGGTGACTGTGAGGAGGCAGGTAGATTATGGAGGAGGTGGGGATAGAAAATCCAACGAGATGACGCTAAGCGGTTCAGGTCATCGGTATCCCATCACCCTCTTCCAGACGGACACCATAGAGGTGCATCTGGCCCACAAGGCAAGAGCAGAGAATGAGTGGTACACAGTAGGCTGTTGGTCAGGAGGATGGGGAACCAAGTAAGAGGATCACAACTGGTCACAAGTGAAAGTGCCTGGGTGCTGACGTCGAGCATGCTGGGAACCCGAATATGACGCCAGAAGAAACATCGATACAAAGAACAAGATCTAATAGAGCTGCCTTTAATGAGCTTTCCTGTGATCACAGCCAGAATTAAAGGGCAGAAAATATGGACAGACAAGTTATTATGTATGTTAAAAACATCTCCCCCCCCCCCCCACCCCCGAGTTGCAGGGTGCTACCTAGCATTACCAATTACTATGGCCCAAGTTTAAGCCACAGCCGTTATATGTAGTGGGTTGATTTTTTTTTTTCTTCTTTTTCTTGATTGGCCCAGAGATGACATGGATTGAAAACCAGATACACATTATTTGATCTCACCATTTCTCTTCAGTGCAAGGTGTGGATGGGCAAAAGAGGGAGGGGCCAGATGGAGCATCTGTAGTGCAGGGGCTATCCTGGGGCAATGCTTGATGGTCGAGAACGATCGATCCGGTGTGCGGCTTTTACCCGAGTCTGTTCAGTGACTCAGATGGAGAATATCTTCAAGAAGGTACTCTACAAAGGAGAGCTGGTTATCTACTTGGCAATCCCTGTTTTATATTTCCTGATACGTGCCACCAGAAAATTTAGCCTCTGATATTTATCAACATGCGGGAAGGACAGTGCTGTGGTATTTGCATGCCGCATTACATCACCTCCATGCCTACGTAACGAAACTCAACCTCCAAACCTTTCTCTCCACTTTCCAAGTAGAAAATTAAAAAATGGGGGTTTTCTCCTTAGTACATCTGTTTATGAAACATTGCTATTTGGTACTTACAATTTTGCCTCTTTTAGGGCCATGGAATTAAAAATAATTTGGAAAGAACCATTTGTGAGGGTGCCAACGCTATTCTAAGAAGTTCACCTCCATTTACTAATACCAACCTTTGGAGAAAACTAGCCTGGAGCCTCAAAGGTAACTCGTACTAAGGAGGAAAAAGCACATGAAGGAACGGAGTATGTCTTCCGTGACCGAACACATCTGGGGGTTGCAATCCTGAGATCTTAGGGGCAGGAGTAAGAGTTTGAGGCTCAGGGGTGGTACGCTTGTACAGGCTTACAAAATCAGGCCACCTCCAGAGCTCTGCCCTCAACCATCCGGGGCTGAACTGCACGCAGAGCAGAGGTCACACCTGGCGAGCCCATTGATTCCCCCTCTAGCAGCCTTCTCTCTATTTGTGATTTCTCCCAGCACATGGCTGGCCACTAATCTCCTACTGTCAAAATCTGCTTTCACAAGTGTCCAAGCAAATCAATTCTGAGTATCGATCCCTGGGCAACCACTAATTGCTATAGCCTAGGATTGGGGTGAGGGGTGAAATGAGGAAGACATTTGTTTAATCTATGGGTATCATGCACAGTCTTATGAGTAGCCCACCTTTTAAAAAATTATTAGCAACTCATTTTTTTTTTACATAGGGACAAAAACCCCATTGAAATGGTATGATCTGTTTGCGTCCGATGGGAGGTTGATGGGCGGCATCCATGTGTGTGGCTTCTTTTACTCAATTCCTCTTTTGTTTTAATTTATCGGCTGTCTCTTTGCAAGACAGGAGGCCTATTTTTCAAGTAAGATTACTTTCTTTGCTATTAGGTAACTCATCTTCTTCTCTCCAGAGCACATTTTCATAGAAATAGAAGGACATATTTCTCTCTGGTTTTATGCACGTGAAGGCAAAGATCTGGAAGCAGATTTGCTGGTGGAAACCTTCCATGACAAAATCTTCCCCTTGTTGGTGAATCTACTAGCAGAAATCTGCAAATGATTTCATGGCTTGAAAGGATGGTCTTGTTTTCTTGGCATCTTACGAGCTCAGCCGTCCTTGGACGTCCATGGAGGCTCAGGGAGACAGTTCAGTTGCCATGATCTGCTTCTGGGAGAAGCAAAGATTCTGTGGTTGTGTTATTCCTGTGAACTGTGGTAGGGGAGGGGAATTATCTGTGGTCTTGAGAGAGGCCAGTTTTGAAGGTGTGAGACCTGTGGGTTTTAAAACATGCTACCTTTTGACATCCTGGAGCACAAACATTTTTGATTTGGCCCCACAGTGAAACCTACAGCAGTGATCACGGATTGAGAGAGACGTCCACAGCTGTGTCCTACGTGTTATTTACACCTTCTGCTACTGTTGGGAAATCTCTTTCTCCCTCTCTCCCTTTGCCACATCCCTCCCCATTGCACGCACACACACACACACACACACACACACACACACTGAGGGCACCCATATTTCCCATGGTACTTGGACTACTAGGTATTTTTTTTTTACCCAATTGGTAAGATATAATTGCCCATTTAAACATACAAAGCCCAGTACCATCCATCCCTTAGGAACATTAATAACAACCTGTAAATACACAGAGCAGAATCTTAACATCACCTGCCATGGCTTCTCACCCTCTCCTCTCCCTCTTTCTGTTCTACTCTCCTCCTCTTCTTTCAAACTTCTCTCCCATCCATCCTTCTCCTCCAATGACAGGCCTCCTTCTATCCTGTACCTGCCCCTCATCTGTACTTTACAAATTCAATGGGGAGAAGGTTCTGGTGAAGTCACCTGATTCCCAAGTACATGACTAGGCAGCTGTCCTTGGGGCAGTAGAATCAGTATCAAAATACAGATAACTTTAGGAACAACCACAACATTTCCCCCTTTTTGTCCAGTTAAAAAGCCTTTTCACTTATATATAAATTGAGCACAATTATTACCATTCTACAATTTATAAAGCATATGATATACTCAACACCCAGTCCATCACTATATCAATTAAATAGAACATTTAGTTATTCATTCCAGCTTAAGAAAGGCTTAAAATCTATATTATATTTTGGCTAGCTTGTATACTATCTGATAACTATCTAATAAAATATGTATTTTCAGAATTAAATAGCCTGATAGGCTATGAGACTATAATCAGTCTTCAACCCCGTCAGAAATCTTTGAATGACCAAATATCTATACACATAGGAAGCCTAACATGGCTTCTAAAACTGAGAGGTTGTAGAGACAAATCTCCACTAGCACAGTCCCCTGTTAGCAACGTGTGAGCACAAGTCTTCAGCCTTCTGGCCCAAAATCAACTGACAGACTCTTGAAATGCAGATTTTGAAGGGCTGATCACCCTGTCTTGGCAGAGTTTATCAGTCAACTATTTTGCATAATTTGTCCTTTTTTTCCTTTTTTAGTCTGCAGGTGAAACAGGCAGTTTTGTGTAGTGGCTGCCTAGCCACAAAGTATTGTCTCACCTGGAGGTAGAGATGTTCAAATTCTTTGTTAAATCCACCAAAGGGGAACTGTTAGGAGCAGATATGTCTCAACCAAAGAAAAATAATTTTAAATCTCGAATTTTGTAGATTTCTGACATTTTTGAAAACCATCTACCTATATAAGACAATGTGTACTGTTGTCTTTATAGCTTAATATCTTGAAAGTACTCTCACAATATGTTTGCTATTTGGCCTTTAACTCACATGTGTAATCAACTTAGAAGTTTGTAATGACATCAATTGAAGGACTGGCTCTAAACCGTGTACTTTTAAATTTTAACAAATAAATTCTACATCAAAGCAAAAGACTTTAGCTTAGTTAACAAATGAGATTATGATTGTATAATTCAATCTAGCTAATTACTCCCTGTTAAATTATACTCAATTTTAAATTCCTCATAAAAACAACTTTAGAATAACCACTTTCAGCCCCCCCCAAAGTCCAGGGAATTGGGGTGATGACTCCTCTATAACTTCTTCAAGCTGTACATGGGTGTTAAGATATCCTTGGGTGTAGGGGGTAGGAAGAATGAAGCAAATGCTATAGCCAATGTGTCCTGACTGGACCCAGCTGAAAGTCCTTGAGACCAGGATTCCAAGTAGGCACACTCTGTAAAATACAACTCTGAAGACAAAAGTTTAGAATCAAGATATCTTTTTGTTTGATTCTCCTGAATAAATTTTTCAGGCGGTCTACCTCTATCAAATCTGATCAGTATGACTCTGTGAGGTTTCCAGAGCCTAATCACACTTTTTTAAAAACACAAAGACAAAAATCTTTCTCCCAAAATACCGTGTTCCTTAGTCTGTAACCAGAAAAGCTTGTATCTTGTACTCTCTTCCCAGAGTAATAATATAACCATAAAACTCAAAGTCACACCCATCATGAAGACTAAACAATTTTTTTTTAAAAGGAAGTAAGCTAAACAATGAGCCTGATAGGCTTTTGTACTCTGTGATATCAGGAAATTAACCCAAAATTCCTGTGGAGCCCATGTTAAGAGAATCTGAGCTTCCTGTGGTGGTAGATATCAAAAGTAACCACAAACCCTTGCTAGCTGGCATCAACGAGCCATATGGCCTTTAGCGGGGTAAATCATAAAATAAACTAGACACCTTTTATCAATTCTAATATCAATAAGCAATGTATCAAACCAGAACTTTAGCCCAAAATACATCCATCTGTTAAGCTCTCTACCTGGAGCCACAGATTTTTCTTTAACCTTAATAACTTCTATAGTATATGTCTGCATTCACTCTCCTTGGTGTTACAGACATTAATCACAACTCTCTACTTGGAGGTAGTGACTAATTTTTCCCTATCTAAGTTCTGAACCATGGATGAAAATCCCCACCTGATTCAGATAATCTCTTTACTCTCTTCTTTCTAAAAACAAACTTAATCACCTTTTAATAATACCTGTAATTAAGAAGTAGCTTGTCTAAAGGATTTCAACCTAAAATTCCCGTGGAGCCCACGTTAAAAGAATATGAGTATCCCGAAGGACTTTCTAAACAACTTTCTTTAACAAGTAGCTTTTAATCTCTGACTCTCTGAGCTGCCATTACTTATCACACAGCAGGGGACCTACAGCCTGCCAGCCCAGGTGGCTTCTTTGTTTGAATTCCTGCCCTTAAGATATCACATAACTTAACATGGCGCTGGCCTCCTCTTACTTAGAAAATAAAAACTTTTTCTCAACTCTTAGGATTTCTAGTGGATTCTTGCCCATCTTCTAGTGGTTTGCCATCTGTTGTTATAAAAATATAAAAAATAAAAGAGTATAGTTGTCTTTTACCTCGCTGGGTCCACACGGCAGTGCCAAGATATCTGCTAGAAACACATCCCAGCCACACACTTTCCTACACTCAAACCATCACATAAAAGAACACACAACACAATAACCTTTGACCCAATTGGTAAGATATAATTGCCCACTTAAACATACAAAGCCCGGTACCATCCATCCCTTAGGAACATTAATAACAACCTGTAAATACACAGAGCTGAATCTTAACATCACCTGCCATGGCTTCTCACCTTCTCCTCTCCTCCCCTCTCCTTTCCTCTCCTCTCCTCTCTCTCCTACTAGGTATATTTTAAGACACCATTGTCCAATGTCATGGCCATCAGGAACGTAGGTTACTAAGCACTTGAGATGTGTTTTTCTGAACTGAGGCGTGTGTGAAGCAGAGAGTACACACTAGATTTCAAAAATCACACTTTGAAATGGAAGCAGCTTAGTAATTTTTAATATCGATTATGTGTTAGAATGTTGATATCTTGGACACACTAATTCAAATGAGCTGCATCTGTTTTCATGGTTGCCTGTGGCTTCTAGAAGAATTACACACATGGCTTCAAGTACGTTTCTACTGTGCAGGGCTGGACTCGGAATATGTAACATTTCAAAACATCCCTTTTGAAAAGACACATCACCAGGTCCTGACACTCAGGAACTCTGCTGCTATTCTCCCTCTGAGCTGTGACTAATAGCAACACATCTTTCTCTTTTGCTCCACATGTGGGTTGCTTCCTAAACTGTGGCTGTTGCTCCTGTTATAGCTAGAGACATGATGGGCCACTGTCACTCCACCATCACTACTACTTAGAGGGCCCTCTGTCAATTGTGATCTCTTATTTATCTTCCCCACTCTGTGTGCGTGCATGTGTGTGTGTGTGTATTTATGTAAGTGTGTCTATTCGTTATGTATATGTGCTTAGGGTTTGTGCATTTGTGGGTGTGTAGAAGTCTCTTAGTTAGGATTTTACTGCTGTGAACAGACACCAAGGCAACTCTTATAAGGACAACATTTAATTGGGGGGTTTGCTTACAGGTTCAGAGGTTCAGTCCATTATCGTCAAGGCAAGAACATGGCAGCATCCAGACAGATATGGTACAGGAGGAGCTGAGAGTTCTACATTTTCACCAGAAAGCAGCTAGAAGAATGGCTTCCAGGAAGCTAGGACAAGGGTTGTAAAGTCCACATCCACAGTGACACACTTCCTCCAACAAGGCCACACCTCCAAATAGTGCCACTCCCTGGGCCAAGTATATTCAAACCAACCCAAGAAGCAGAGGTTAATTAATGCCAGGTCCTTCTTTGAGAATAAGGATTCTTTGAGGCAGGGTCCCTTGCTATCACTGGAGCTCATTGTAGACTGACTAGGTGAACTCTATTAATCCTCTTATCTCTGCCCCCACTATTGGAGTCACAGATGTGTACTTCCATGTTTAGTTTTTAGTTGGGTGCTAGGCATCTGAACTTGTGTCTTCATGCTTGTGTAGCAGGCCTGTTAATAACTGAGCTATCTTAAAGACCCAAATTGACCATCTCTATCTCTAATATCTATCTATCTATCTATCTATCTATCTATCTATCTATCTATCTATCTATCTATCTATCTATCTATCTATCTATCGGATTTAGTAGCATGACTTACAGGCTGTGATTCAGATAATTCAACAATGACTGGCTATAATGGAAAGAATCCTGAAGTTGCTCAGTCCCGGAGACTGGATGTCTCAGCTTGTCTTCAGTAGATGCTAAAATCCAAAAGAAGTAGGCTCTAATGCCAGTGAAGAAGTGGACATGCTAGCAAGGCCAGAGCAAACAGGCAAAGAGCAAAAGTTTCTGTCTTCCATGTCTTTACATAGACTTGCAGTAGGAAGTATGCCCTAGATCAAAGGTGTGTCTTCCCATCTCAAGAATTTGATCAAAGGCATGTGTCTTCCTATCCCAAAGGTCCAGACTAGAGGTGGATCCATCCACTTCAAATCAAGCAAACAAATCTCTCACAGGTGTGCTCCCTATTTCTGGATCCCAGTTAATTCCACATGTAGTCAAGCTGACAACCAAAAGTAGCCATCATACTACCCCATAACAGACCTGCCACTACTGCAACATTGAGCTTGCCTTTAATTACACATTAGTATTGTACATCAGATCCATAGCTGAGTAAGAATATTGATGTTAGTTCTTGCTCAGAAGACTCACATGATACCTTCTGTTCTAAGAGGGCTAGTCACCAAGGAGGAACTTTTGTTGACCACGTTTCCTACAGATTTGGTGATTGAAATCCTTACTCTAAACATATCACTTGTGTTAATGCCTGGTATTAATCCCATGGGGTTGGAAAGCAACTTGCATCATCACATGGTGGTCTACATACACTCATTGCCATTCACCTGCTTGCTCTTAACTCTGTGTTTGAATTCCTGCATAACACTGTTGCCCTGATGTTGAAGCTTGGGCACAGTCCTGGTTTAACCCTAACCTCTCTTCCAGGGGAAGGTTATGTCTTGAATCCCTGGAGTGTGCCCAGTTTTGGTCCTCATTCTGGTACAATCATATATCACGTGTATCTGTTTGAGTGTGAAATCAGCTTCACACAAGCTGTACATGTAGTTAACGGGGCCTTGTTACCTACTGTTCTTCACCAACTACAGTTGGAACATTCCTTCTGGTCCTAAGTATCTAAACCAGAGAGTGTTGTGCCTCCTAGTGGAGAAAAGGCATCATATACAGCTGGAGGTTGATGGGAGGGCAGGACACTGAGGGGCGCACTGGCCAAGAGGGAATTAGAGGTATAAAAGAGATGTTGGGAGCTTTAATATTGTGAACTTTTGGTGAAGGGATCCTGTCGATTTCAAGTGCTTATGTGCCATTCACCAGATAACTCTCTCCCATCGTCTCTCCAGAAGGAGGGAAGTGTAGGGTTAAGTGGTTGTAACAGATCTCTGTATCATATACTCTAGAGCAGAGGTTCTCAACTTTCCTAATGTGGCAACCCTTTAATTCCTCATAGCCCAACCATGAAACTATTTTTGTGGCTACTTCATAACGGTAGCATAAATTTTGCTACCATTATGAATCATAACATGAATATATAATATGTAGGATATTTGATATGTAGCCCCCGTGAAAGTGTCATTTGACCCCACCCCAAAGGGGTTGTGACCCACAAGTTGAGGACTACTGCTCTAGAGGCTAAACCATAATATCCCAGGTGATCAGAGCTAAGACTTCAGACTCTGCCTGTTTAGACAGCTCCGCCGTAGGTAAAGAACAGCCCATGTTGAAAAATAATGGAAACTTGGAGGTACTCTCCTGTCTCCTCACAGTGACAGACAGCTTTGAACAGCAGTGGAAAAGAACACTCGAGGTGACTAGTTTAACATGACTAGTGCTTCTGTTAAAAAAAAATAATAAAGTTTGTACCCACGATTTTGACTTCAAACACGAAAATATGTAAATACATTTAACAGTAAGATTGAAAATCTGGGCATGTTCTAGGTAGATTTCCATGCACCATCAGAACTAATCCAACAGAGGGATTTGAAATTTCTCATTTCTCTACTACAAATTTCACAGACCTCCAGCAACTGATCCCCCAAAGGAATGGTGTCAAGACTCAGATAGGGCTGCTCATACCCACCGAGCATTGGGCCCATAGAATATTTATGGCAGACTCTGTTCAGTGACAGAGCTACTGGCATAAATAAAAAGAAAAAAAAAAAAAAAAAAAAAAAAAAAAAAAAAAACAACCAGACAAAACTCCTCCCAGTATTGGAGGTCAGGACGTCTGAGTTCGGATTGTTTGTTCATGAGCTTTTGCTCACTGTGCTGGCTGGTTCTGTGTGTCAACTTGACACAAACTGGCGCTATCACAGAGAAAGGAGCCTCCCTTGAGGAAATGCCTCCATGAGACTTAGCTGTAAGGCATTTCCCTCAATTAGTGATCAAGCAGGGAGGACCCAGCCCATTGTGGGTGGTACCATCCCTGGGCTGGTAGCCCTGGGTTCTATAAGAAAGCAAGCTAAGCAAGCCAGGGGAAGCAAGCCAGTAAGTAACATCCCTCCATGGCCTCTGCATCAGCTTCTGCTTCCTGACCTGCTTGAGTTCCAGTCCTGACTTCCTTTGGTGATGAACAGCAGTGTGGAAGTGTAAGCTGAATAAACCCTTTCCTCTCCAACTTGCTTGGTCTTGATGTTTGTGCAGGAATAGAAACCCTGACTAAGACTTTCACCAAACTCATATCCAGTGTTTGCAGGCTTTATGCCAGACCCTGGGGAAAACAAACCATTTATTTTGTCTGTTGCCTTGTGTAAAAGATTTTATATAAGCCCATGAAGTTGTTGTGACTCTCCAGTCTTCTCCTTTGCAAAATAGGTGGATATTGGGTGCACGCCTATAATGCCAGCATTCTGGATTTGAAGGCAGGGGGATCAGGAGCCCTAGGCTAGCCTGGGCTAGGTACCTGGTCTCAAGGAACACCAATGACAAAAGGACGGTGAGGACTCATATCTTTTAAAGTCTTAGAATATGTTTGAAATAAATGTTTTTAAGTTCTCAACAGATGCTTGAAAGTCAATCCACTGTTTGTGAGCTCCTTTTGCTGCTCTGGGTTATGGGTGTCTTCAACAAAGAGAGAAACGTCCTTCTCTTGCATGCCAGGGAAGTAGGGAAGTAAGCTAGGAGGCTCATGATAGTCCCATGGGTTAGCTGTGGTCCCTTGTTTAGCTGCTTCTATCTAAACATTCCTAGCACAGAACTTCCCATCAGGCTTGGAGTTGGGTTAGTGTCTCCCAGTTGTAGGGAAGGTCGGATCCTGTGATCTTTAGGGTGGGAACATGGGTGGCTTCAATCACTTGGGCTCTAAAAGCCAAGATGAAATAGAGTGGATAAGATACTCACTGTATAGAAAACAGTAATTGCAGCAGATCATTTAAACAGACAAAGAACATTTTAGTCTAGATTATTGCAATAAGAGGAAGAGAGGGAACTTGGCTTTGTGGCAGCATACTGGAGAATTCTCAAACATGGCTGACCTGGTGGAAAACTACTGGTGATCTTAAGAGTTGAGACAGATGTGATAACCTGTGACCATCCTTGAGAAGCTCCTGTTCTCCCAGAGCCTGCTTTATACCACCCCCAACTTTCATGACTAGGGATAGCTCCCAGGTCCTTGAGAAATATATTCCTGGGCTCAAGACTGGCATCTCAGAGGGTAGGAGACAGAGAGAATATGCAGGTCTTTAAGGTGAATCCTCTAACAAAAATGACCACGGTCCCGTAATCCAGAAGAAGCCTGTCATAGAGCACAGATAGACGACCACAGCCCTGGCATGAAATGTATTTATTTTGCTGCAGTTTTGTTTCTTAATACAAATATCTTAAAAACCCTTTCTTCACAGGCAGGGTAAGTACCTTTCAGAGATGTCCACCATTTTGGGTCTAGTCTATAAAGTTGAGTAGGGTGCAGGGCTGTAAAGGGCTGGGGGTGTGGCAGATGCAGGTGAACACTGGGAACGTCAGAATAAACAGAAGCGTGGGTCTGGGGGTCTTCCCCAAGGTCAGGAGATAGAAAGGTTCAGGTTCCCAGAGCATTATCAGTCTCTCTCATTGTGTATGAAAAATCTCATCCCTGTGTGCCTGAAAACAGCCAAGGACTCCCACAATCTCCTTATTCCCCACTAAAGATGAAACATTTCAGAGTCCTGCATGACTTGAGTGTGTCTTTCCCCCTAAAGCTGACGAGTTCTAATTCTATTCTATTCTTTGTAAACTGGAAAATGAAAGTCTCCACTTGGGCTGCTGGAGTTGCATCGGGCACCTTTGCATGCACGGTGAGCTGCACATAAGCGTTTTCTTACCATGTTTCAGGGTTTCTGAGACACTGAGAAGGGAACAGACCTGGCAGGTTAGTGAGTCCACTGCTTCCTTTGCATTGATTGGAACTGCCTTTTGGGAGTGCGCCTTTTGGAATTTTGAGCAAACTAATTTCCTATGTCCCCAGGAGCTGATACTTGTCACAATTCCATTTCAGGAAAAAAAATGTTTCTAGCATCGCCGAGTTATTTCCTTGCATCCCTTCTATCTATTTTTTTTTCCTTGGCTAACCAGGCCAGTATGTGAGATCAGACTCCATCACAGGGCTGGGGCAGAAAAGCAAAATCCAAAAGATAATTGGGCTCTGTTAGGATTTTACTCTATGAGCTGTACTTCTAGGGCTGGGATTTAACACTTAATATGTTTCCAAATCCATGAAATGAGAAGTTAAATTATATTTCTCACTGCATTTATTATTGTTTAATCTATTTAATGTTCCCAAACTGGGATACCTTGAATAGTTTAATTGCTTTCATTTATATGTTCTATTTCCAATGTTGAAAAAAAACTCTCCAAACAATATAAAGTCATTTTAATTTAATTCATGTAAAGATAAAAGATACTTTATACCATGGGACTTGTTGCTTCAAAAAGTTGATGGTGGGAAAAACATTCTAGGTTAATTTAACAGAAGACAAGCAATAAGAAATACCTTACAGGATACACTTTTCCCTAAGGGCTGGATGATAGAGAGAAAGCACTCCTGTATCAGTGCTGGAATGATTATTTAGACTTCTAGGCAGCTAAGAAGGGAGGGGGATGCTTTACAAGTCTGTTTGGGAAGAGAAATGGTGACTGTTTGCTGCTTCCAATTGAAGAATCTATTTTCTGTTCAGAGAATTGTGTTTCTACCCAAAAGATATGAATATAAAACTCCATTCACTGTTACTAGGGTGTGTATGTGTGTGTGTGTGTGTGTGTGTGTGTGAGAGAGAGAGAGAGAGAGACAGACAGACAGACAGAGAGACAGAGAGAGACAGAGATAGAGAGATAGAGAGACAGAGAGACAGAGACACAGGGACAGCTCATCAAAGAGGTAAGTGAACATCTTAATGAAAGACTTTCTCCTGGTTCTGTTGATGAACACTATCATGCACTCAGTCGCAGACAGATGTGTGAGGAGAAACTACTTTTCCATTACTGGTAACATCATCTCTGAAATACCAGCAATTGTTTCTAAAGCTAAGTGGGCCTGAGAAGGTCAGCAGAGACAGAGAAAGAGACTAAGTAAGAAGGAAATTCTCACCCTCTACAAAGACCTTTCTCTGTCATTGTCAGCCTGAGGCATTAGAAAGGCATTTAACAAACAGGACAGTAAGTTTGCTGCCTTGTTTCTTTGTGTAGAGCTTCAGTGGGAAACTGTGTCAAATCTGTGTTCCTCCTTCATCTACTAGTCCAGTCAGACATTCATAACAAAAGTTGTAGTGTGGGACAGTCATTCTCCCTCATTTCATTACTTTACATTAGCATATGGGTTTTGTTCATTCTTCCTGTTCTAGATCTGGTCGGCCTCACTCGATTACTCTACTGAAAAACAACTGGATCCAGAAGGCAACTCACTTTCTAGAATTCCCCTACATACAGTGTGAGACATTCGGGCAAGCAACAAGCAAGCAAAGACTTTTTAATAACTAATTAAGTAAATTAATTTTTTAAAATTTTATTTACTTTTTGATGTATAATGTCTGTTTTTTTTTTTTTTTTGTGGATATTTTCTTTATTTACATTTCAAATGTTACTCCCTTTCCCAGTTTCCCCTCCAGAAAACCCCTATCCCATCTCCCCTTCCCCTGCTTCTATGAGGGTTCTCCCTACCCACCCACCCACTCACTTCCACCTCCCTGCCCTGACATTCCCCTACACTGGGGCATTGAGCCTTCACAGGACCAAGGGCTTCTCCTCCCACTGATGTCTGACAAGGCCATCCTCTGCTACATATGCAGTTGGAGCCATGGGTCACTTCTTGTGAACTCTTTGGTTGATGGTTTGGGGAGCTCTAGAATGTCTGGTTGGTTGATATTGTTGTTCTTCCTATGGGGTTGCAAACTCCTTCAGCTCCTTCAGTCCTTTTCCTAACTCCTCCAAAGTGATCCCCATGTTCAGTCCAATCTGTATTTGTCAGGCTCTGGCAGAGCCTCCCAGGAGACAGCTAGGTCGGGTTCCTGACAGCAAGCACTTCTTGGCATCTTCAATACTGTCTGGGTTTGGTGTCTGTATATGGGATGGATCCCCAGGTGTGACAGTCTCTGGATGGCCTTTCCTTCAGTCTCTGTTCTGCACTTTGTTCCCATATTTCCTTTAAACAGGATCAATTCTAGGTTAAAAATTTGGAAGTGAGTGGGTGGTCCCATCCCTCAACCTGGAGGCCTTGCCCAACCTGTGGATATGGTCTCTACAGGTTCTCCCTCCCCTTTGTTGGGCATTTCAGCTAATCGCATCCCCCATTGGGTCCTGGGAGCTCCTTACTCTCCTGGCATCTGGGACTTGCTGGTGGCTACCCCCAGTTCCCCATCCCCCATTGCTACACACCTCTGTTCAGTTTCCTGACCCTCTGTATATCATCCCCGTCTCCTCACATACCCAATAAGTAAATTTATAATGATTATATCTCCAGTCAGAAAAAGGGCAACACTGTAGAGTTAGGAAAATAGTAACTGAATACAATACCTTTTTAATTTTTCATCCACTATGAAACAGAAGGCAAGCTTTCGTTCGAGGAATTAAATACAATTTGTTATCATCCCTTCAATCCAAAAAGAATAACAAGAAGTTTATAACAAGCACAGGCCTGAAGAGAGTTTGCTTGGATGTAAACCGCAGTGTTGAGGGGTGAGGTTTGTGTTCACTCAAATAAATATGAAAACACACTAGTCGGTGTGTCCATTGTTTTGCCCCCTCTGTAACTGATTTCTGCACAGGCATTTAGTGTGCACTTACTAGTGAAGTCCTGCGTAGATCTATAGTATGGATAAAAAAAACCAAATTTTTATACTCCACTGAAATCAAAACAACACCAACATTTAAAAAGAATTACATGTAGCAGATTATTTCACTAGTAGAAACTTCCTTCTACTTTTCCACCGTACTTTAATTTGGCTCTTTGGCCTATTAAAACCTTTGTACATGTAGAACGATGTGAATTCACAGTGCGATATAAATCAAATGCTTCCCACAGACAAGAAAGCAACTGAAGTTGGCTATTTGCATAGGGAGGACCTGGAGGTGGTGAGAGGCAGGATATTGTGTTAGCCTAGTCAGACTACTTCAAACTGTGCTTCAGTTTACAGAGAGGATGTACTTTTATGTACATTACAGTCTGTTGGCTGCTTTTAGATTTCTGTAGGTCGTGAGAAGGGCTGGATCTGCACAGTAGTTCTTCACCTGTGGCTCATGACTCCTTTTCGGGGGGGAATCAAATGACCCTTTCACTGGGGTTACATATCAGATATCCCACTTATTATATTTGCATTATGATCCATAACAGTTGCAAAAATTACAGCTGTCAATTAGCAATGAAAATAATTTTATGGTTGGAGGTCACCACAGCGTGAGGAACTGTATTAAAGGGTTGTTCCATTAGGAAGGTTTAGAGGCACTCTTTTGGAATCTTTTTGCTTAAGATTTCTTTCTCCTCCTCCTCCCCTCCTCCTCCTCTCCCCTCCTCCTCCCCCCTCCTCCCCTCTTCCTCCTCCTCTTCCTCCCTCCTCCTCCCCCTCCTCCTCCTCCTCTTCCTCCCTCCTCCTCCTCTTCCTCCCTCCTCCTCCTCTTCCCCCTCCTTTTCTTTTTCTGACAAAAGGTCTTTGCTTAGGATTTCAAAGGTTATTTGAATATTTAGTTTCCTGGGAATCAAAAGAAGCTGACAAATATTTATATTTCATGACAGTCCTATCTAACTTTTAAGTTGGCTATTTTATATGCCTTTTTGTTGTTTGTTTGATGATCTTTGGGTTTTGGGTGTTTTTTTTTTTTTTTTTTTTCCTTTCCCTTTTTTTTTGAGACCTAATTTGTGTCCTGAAAGTGCAAATGTTTTTCTAACCAGTGCTCTGAGTTCCCCAATGGGGCTGTGTCAGCCTTTGCTGGAACTTCAGTTTGGGGAGCTGTTCTGTTAGCTCTCACCATGGGTCTCTGCAGCTATGTGTCTAATGTATTCTCAGGGCAGTCGGCTATTTGATGGCTTCCTCTTCCTCCCACTGACTTGTAGGTTTTCTGGTTGGCAGGAACCCTGCCTTCCCCTCTTCCATTTCACCGATTAGTGTGTCTAGCACACTAGCTGATGAATGGAAGCTTCTCCTGATAGAGTGAAACAACTTGTTAGGTCGCTCTCTTCCTAGCTTGCTTTCTACTTTTCGGCCTTTGCTCATTATGTTCCAACCATCACTTTCCTCTTCTTCCAGTAAGCCCAGTTCCTCTGTGTGCACCCGAAGAAGGAGCACTTACTCTTAGCTTCTGTATGTTTGCCTTAGTTTAGGCTAGGGATGCCTGACACCGTCTAGATGCAGTGTTTGATTAAGGAGTGAAGAGGTGTGTGTGTGTGTGTGTGTGTGTGTGTGTGTGTGTGTGTGTGTGTGTTGTGTATCACCCTGTGTGTATTTGTATGTCTGTATGTCTGTCTCTGTGTATGTCTGTATGTCTCTCTGTGTATGTCTATGTGTTACTGTGTGTCTGTGTGCCTCTGTGTGTCTGTATGTGTATGTGTCTCTGTGTGTGTGGTATGTCTGTATGTCTATGTGTATGTCTGTGTGTGTTTGTATGTCTCTGTGTGTGTTTCTATGTCTCTGTGTACATGTCTGTGTGTCTGTGTCTGTCTGTATGTCTCTGTGTGTGGATGTCTGTGTTTATGTCTCTTTGTGTGTGTCTCTGTGTGTCTCTCTCTCTCTCTCTCTCTCTCTCTCTCTATATATATATATATATATATATATATTTTGTGTGTGTGTGTGTGTGTGTGTGTGTGTGTGTGTGTCTGAGTGTATGTATGTGTCTGTGTGTTTCATCTTCAAACAATCCCAGGGAGTCTCATGATGCTTCTTTGGAAGCTAAGGCAATCATGCTGTATTTTTCTCTTGCTGGTTGTCAACAGCACATGATATGGCTTGCCAGGAATCTTGCATCCACACGGTATAGCCTTAGGATGAGGTGGATGTGTTAGAATAGCAGAGACACACCCTTTGAGTTCCACACTTTTGAGTTGCTAGTCCACACAACCACTGGAATTTCCACTGCTTTATTGTTTGAAATGATTTGTATTTTTTTCCAACTAAAATTTGCATGACTGAGTTACTATACATTCAAGCAAGTTGATTATATTGACATTTTTTGGCAGTCTGTTTTATTGATTTTTCTCCTTGCCTGATTCCTCACCTTCTTCAGTTTCACTTTCTAAAATCCAGGTTTCTTTCTTTCTTTTTAAAAAATTATTTATTTATATATTTATTTATTTATTTATTTATTTATTTATTTATTTATTTATTTATTTATTATAAGTATACTGTAGGTGTCTTAAGACACACCAGAAGAGGTCATCAGACCTCATTACAAATGGTTGTGAGTCACCCTGTGGTTGCTGGAATTTGAACTCAGGACCTCTGGAAGAATGGTCAGTGCTCTTAACCACTGAGCCATCTCTCCAGCCCAAAATCCAGGTTTCTAGTATGTATTTGTCAGTGATGGCCAATTGTTTGGAACCTCACAGAGCGCTGCTTCCCACTCCTTTGTTTCTAAATAGAAACTCGTAAGACTAACTGATGCCCCAGAGATCATACGGTTTTGAGAGTCTAACAGTTTGTGTCTTGGGGTCATCATTATCAGTGCTGATTGCCAAGTAGGCCTGCTGATTCCCAAGTGTGGCCTTTGTGCCTCCCAAATGGAAGTGTTTTTCTTCTGTCTCTCTCAGCCATCACCTTGTGGCTGGCACTCAGGGATTGAACTCAGGTCATCAGGCCTACCTGCTAGAGCCTGACAAGGCAACTTGCCCACCTAGAGAGTGTGTCTTTGAGGGGATTCCTAGTCATGTTCCCCTCTTGTCTCCTTCCCATCCAGCATAAAGCAAATTTCTTCCCAGTCCCATAGTCACAGTGCTTTCTTCAAACACATGGGACAAGCAGTGTTGTAGAGTGCTTTCAAATGGTGAGCCAAAACGAATAGTTTCTCCTGCAAGTTTTTCTCTTGGGTGTTTTGGTCACACCTACACCCAAAGTGACTAATGTAGTTACTTTAAAAAGAGGGATTAATGAAAGACCACCCATGTAGAGGTTTGGCTTTAATGTTCAACAAGCTCCAGGATTTGATGGATTTTAAAGTGTTTTCTCTATGGGTTTTTCCTGTGCTTGGCTTTGCTATAAAAATAGAATGCAGAAAAGGCTTAATTAATTGAAGGTTTCAATATGTCCCGCCTTTCCCTAATGGCGTCCGCAAGCTGTGCATACAAATCGGCACGTCTGGTGGTTGTGTGTGGTTTATGAAACGAGGCTCACTGGTTGATAATGTGTGTTATAAAGTACGTCAGTGGTACATATTATATACACTACAGTGCCACCATGCAGTAGCTTGTCATTCGCATTATTTTATGATTTAAGACTTCTGCCGGTGTTGACATTGCATCCGATTTAGGTTGACATTCAGTATACTGATAGAATTTGGATTGAAAAATGTAATCTGAGGCTCTTTGGAGATTCCTTAAAGGTGGACTTGTGGAACAATCACCTTTTATAAAATAGACCCAGAAAGGAAATTGCATCAGACTTAGGATTAATTCACTCTTAGAAAAAACCATTTATTTATTTATTTAATGTATTTATGTATGTGTATATGTATGTATGTTGGTATGTATGTTGGCATGTATGTATGTATGTTGGTATGTATGTATGTATGTTGGCATGTATGTATGTATGTATGTTGGCATGTATGTTGGTATGTATGTATGTATGTTGGCATGTATGTATGTATGTTGGCATGTATGTATGTATGTATGTACGTTGGCATGTATGTTGGTATGTATGTATTTTTTATATGTATTTATGCGTATGCATAAACGAGTACATGTGGGCATGGGTGTGCATATGAGTGCCAGAGATTAACCTAGGACGTCATTCCTCAGGAGATATCCACATCGTTTTTAGAGACAAGGTTCCTAATAGCCCAGATCTCACCATGTAGGCTAATGGCTGACGAACAGGCACCAGTCATTTGCTTGTCTCTGCCTCCCCAGCACTGGGATTGCAGATGTGGACCCCCTCCCACAGCTTTTTACACTGCTATGGTGGATTGAACTCAAGTCTTCATACTGCTCAGCAACCAGCTTCCCAACTGAGCCTTCTCCCAACTTAGAAAACAGACAAACCCACAGACACACAGACGAAAGCAAAAACCTTCCTGAGAGTTTTTAGTTGTCTGATGCCAACACAAACTTCCTAAAAACAGAATTTATTCATTTGTTAACCATTTCATTAAAAACACACAAACTCCTTTCCAGGTTTAGACAGTAACTGTGTCAGAGAAGAAGAGGAGACACATGGGTCAAAGCAAAGAGTGGAGAGTTCTCAAGTCGCTTACAGAGTAATACGGTGGTCAATTAAAAACTGCTGAGGGAGAAATATTTAAATAGCTTTTACATAATGACTGGTTAAATATAGCCCCCTTTGCTTTGAGTGTTTATCGAGTGTTTACTGATTTTAGTAAGTAGAATTTTGTTACCAAAATTACATCTTGTTTGGAATGTGAGAGATCTTGCATGACTTTGGCGTTCTTAATCTGAACACACGTGTAAAGCAGGGAGTTTTAGGACTGAGCATTCACAGGTGCAGAATGACCTGTGTGCTGGCTTGGGAGGCTAAATTCCTGCTGTGTCTGGATCGCTTTGCTAAAAACTAAGTCGCTGGGGTGGAGCAAAACCAGCAAGGGAAGGGTCTTCCAGTCAGGTTTTAGTTAACAGAAGCCTCATCCTGACCCTGACACCCAGACGCAGTGGTCACCTTTCTGTTTTCTTCACTTCTAGATCCAAACTTGTCAAACTGACCTTTGTGTGGAACTCAGGCTACAGTGTTGTTGTTCTTAATAACTTAGTGCAAATATCTTATGTTTTCAGGTATACAGGACGTATTCCAGTGTTTTTCAGCCTGCCGGATAAGACCCCATTTAGGGGTCGAATGACCCTTTCACAGGGGTCGCACACATATCAGATACCCTGAAAATCAAGTATCTACCTTTACATTTTTATGTATTTACATTCCAATAGCAAAGTTACAGTTATGAGGGAGCAGTGAAAGTGATTATATGGTTGTGAATCACTGTCGTGACACGAGGAACTGTATTAAAGGGTCTCAGCATTAGGAGGGCTGAGAACCATTGGGGACCCACAGACTTCAGAGTGCAGACGAGCTCTTCTAGCACTGGTGCAAATAAGCTGGATGGGGAGGAGGGAGACCTTGTGCACCTCAGGGATCCATGTAACCGTATCTTGTGTTTTGGCTCCCAGAGAAAAGCTTCAAAGACACTAGGTATTATCAGATTTCCAAATTTTTTGTCTTGATGTGTTAATACTAGTGGTATCCTGACTTACACGATCATTCTAATGGTTCCTAAGCACTATATCTTAAATATCTGAATATTGGTAGTCATGTTTCCTTATTGAACTGCACATAGAGTGGACCTGTCTACTCTCTGCCAGCTGGTTCTGTGTCACTTGTGGCTATTGTCACAGCTTCCAGATCATACAGATTCTGGAACATTTTTGGAGTAAATCTGATCCTGACAGGATTAATATAGGCCCACATGGCACTCGGTCTAATAGTCGGCAATGTTATCATCACATTACAGTTACCCTATGGATGAGCAAGGTTCCCTGTAGTCGGACATGGAAATGGCGGGATTAGTCATTTTCTGAAATGCACGATGGTTTTGAAGAAGGCATATAGACTAATTGAAAGAGCTCTAGACACACGGTGACGATTATTATGATGATGGAAGAACGTTGACTGAATGCCTTTTTGTACGCATCCCTGTACTAATCTCACCTTAGAATGCATGTTGTGCTTTACAAATCCCTCAACTGTGATTTACTGCTACAGGTGCAAATATTATCGATGTCACAAAGGATACTATAGTTTCCTAGAGCTCATGAGAAAGGAAGAGGCGGGAAATGGCAAGACAGAGGATCAGTCCTTATTTCAGAAGGAAAGCAGCCATGTGGCTTCTGCCACTCAGTGGGAAATATCCACCCCTTTCCTGGTTGATGCAGGAGCTTTGGATATTTGGTGTGGAGTGAGGGGTATTTCAGGAAGAATGCACCCAGTCCTCCCCTTGCGAGGCTTTTCTTCTGTTGAGCATTAAGTACTTGCATGGCTAGACTACTACCCATTGTTTTAGCGATTCAGGTCTCCACAGTCCTATAGGAACAGAAGGGGTCCTGGAGTGAGAGAAAAGAACTTCCAGGTTCCCACTGGGAAGACATTGCTGTCTTTGGAGTAGGTAGGAGAAGAGATGGAAGAAAATCAAGACAAGGTGCTTCTCCATTGCCTAGTCGCTCAGGGTCGAGTGCAAGGCTAGAGTAGCCTCTACGTTTGCTAGAAATCAATGAACTCATTGCTCTCCTGGGTATCCTGATGGGAAGAGCTGCAGGAGGTCTGCTCAGTGTTGGGAATAGCAGACACACAAGGGCCCCATTCTAATGAGAGCAGGAGATGGGGGGTCTTTGTCCTTCAGGAAAGACAGAGCCAAGATTGAATTAAGTTCCACCGTGATTAAAATCAATGTATATTAATATGCTAAACGTATGCACTGTAGCTTGGCTGTTTTCTTTCTTTAAACTTTCCTACAAACGCTACACTCTCATGACAGCAGAGATAATTAGTTTTCTATCGATATAGATTTGTCATTAGATGATGAATTACAGTTGAATCTGTACAGAGGTGTCTTCTACCTGATCCTGATTCCTACCGATGGCCTCACATCTTGTTCTTCTACGAGATACCAGCCAGACACTTGATCTAGGGTTTAGTGAAGACCCAGAGCCCAGAGGGGAGATGACAGGGCAAGGGAACACTGGGGCCCATGCTGTTGTGTAGAACTTTTGTTGGAGAGAATAGAGTGACGGACACAGAACTTTCTAACTGAAACGTAAGAGCGGAATGTAGTTTTGAAACCTCACAGAGATGGGGAGAAATGCCTCCTTAGCTTTAGAAAAGTCTAGAAAGGAGTTTCATAAGGGTCTTGTTTCTCCCAGCAGGACTCATGATGTTCTTTCTTTCTTTTTTTTTTTCAAATGGTGAACTTCAGAAACATCGATGAAAGTAGAACCTTTGGCTCGTCCTTCTCAGGCACAGAGTATGATCTCCCTGAGCTTCATGACATCTCTCCAGTGGCCTCTTCTCCTTGTCTGTCCTCTGTGAAGTGTCTTCTCCATCCTCAGAGGTTACCAAGTCGGGAGCTGCTTGAGAGAACTGCTTGCAGACAGAAGTGATCTCAGGGAAGAATGGATCAGGGCAGGTCAGTGTCTGGTTGGCTCCCTCCTCCCAATCCTACTCCAGGCAGATCCTGGAGATCCCTCTCCCAGACTAAATCCACATAACACTCTGGTTGAATCCAGGAAGGCTTCATGTGGATATCCTGGATAATGTAGTCCTAGAAATTTGGGAACTATCTTTTAGCATGGTCATGTCCCTGTCTGGGGACTGGGATCTAGCCTTTCGCATCCCTTGTTGGCTGGTTCTGTCAGTCTTCTCAACTGGCCTCCCATTTCCCAGCAAGCTTATCACTCAGCTCCTTTTGCACGCTATGCTGGCTTTCCCCCACAGGAGGACACGATCATGTCCTTAGTTCCTGTTTGTGTCTTGTGCATTCCATTCCCTTAGCCTCTGACTCACTGCAAATGAGCTGATTTGACTACACCTTTGCTGTTGTTGCAATTTAGCCTCTTTATGCATCTACAAAGCAGACTCTCAGCTTGTAGTTAAGGTGGATAAGAAGTTGCTAACTTCTTTAACTTCAGCTAACTCTTCAATACTGGTACGGCATGTTCTTCATGTACTTAGAGCTGGATACATGGTATAGTGAATTAATCGTCTTATGGATACTCTATAGTGTGGCACTTATAAGGAGTACATAGCCATCCTTTGACTTTGCTCCATCCTGTAGCATAATAATCTGACTTTATTCAGATAGCATATTTCTGTCCTTTTTGTAGGATTGTAACTGGCCCCAGTTGTAGGTTAGTGGGGTCCCATATCTGCACCACCACAGGGCTCAGGCCTCTCGGGGAGGCAGGACATGGAAAATTTGACCATGCTTTCCCCACGCCACTGCAGCAGGTGTCCAGCTGTGGGAAGCCCCGGGACACTGCTCTGGGGATGGGGAAGCACAGTCTCAGGGCAGGACACAGCTGGAGCTGGCTGGGGGTTTCCAGACCTGCAAGGAGACTGGGACATTGGGTTCTCAGGCTTTTGAGCATCCAGGTACCGCTGGGATGCTGTGGAAGAGCTGAGAACGGAGTGGGGGCCCACAAGCTGGATCTATCCCGGGGCCAAGGGGGAGCTCTGGCTGGTCTCGGTGGTGGTAGGCTTAAGCTTGGTGGTGGCCGCAGCTGGGAAAGCAGGGAAACCCTCTACAGGAGATTAGTCAGTGGCTCTGTAGGTGAAAGGCTTCTCTGTGGCTCCCCACAGCTGATCCCGATGAAAAGAGGCCGTCCATGGTTTCAAAGTGTTTGTGTATTGTCATGGTGGAAGTGGATGAGTAAAACCATACCCCACTTCTCTGAGCGGGCCTGAGATTAAATACCTTTTGCACGGAGGAGTGTCTGGTAAGGGAAATTCATTGGCTAAGCCTCTAAGCCTTTAGGTACCTCATTATAATGGAGATCTGTCTTTAGCCTACGTGACCTGTGGTCATGTCTTCTACCTGTGGAGGGTTTTGGGGCATTGCCCTTATGTGGCTGATGGCCACAAATCTATAGAGGGCTGTGGGCTAGTCACCAGTCTGGTTTCCTGGGAGTCTGGTAAAAGCCTATCGTCCCTTCAGGGTCACTGGGATTTCAAACCTCCTCAACCGGTAGCTAGGGTATCTTATTTTCTCACACTTCTTGACATAAATTTCTATTAGAAAGATCCCTGTGGGATTTATAGAAGATGGCCCCCTGGGATCCATCCATGATGACAGTACACCACACTCCAATAGTTTCTCCTAGACATCCAGGTCTCTCCTTATTATAAGGATGGGGACCACCTCCACCTCTGGGATGGGAAATTCATTCCATCTCACTATGTATGAAAAATCTATAGGACTCTAGTCACTGGAATGATGGATTTTTCCTAAACACTTGTATGCGTCCCAGTGGAGTGTCAAGGGCATGCTTTTAGAGCAGACACCCCCTGCTAACAATGGGAAATTATGGCAGAAACAATGACACAGAAGAGAGACCAAAGGAAGAAATATGCTTGAATTTCTTTAATTTGTCATTTCTTTGTGGCTGCATATATGTGTTCTGATACTAGATTAAAGTTATAAAATGAGCAATTAATTGTTTTACAATAAGGTTGATACTAAAAATATATATTCCTGAAAAATGTTAAAAAGGAAAGACCAGGAAGAATGTGAACACATTTTTGCTTAGATCTTTAATAACCAAGGCCAGTGTTGCTGCCTCCGTCCACCTCTGTATCTCTCTCATGCATGTTTCATTTCAAAGCTGACAGCTTGTTCAGATCCACTCCACAGGATACAAGGAGCACGAGAACGTATACACACACACACACACACACACACACACACACACACACACATACCAGGACCACTATAACAAGGCTGTGTATCAGTGAAATATATATACATTTCTCTCTATATCCGACCTGTCATTTTTCCCATCGAATTCTCATTTTATACATTTCATCTAGTTTATATAATCCAAAGGGAAATAAGTTATATAAAATCAAATGCCAAAAATGCCTGCGCTCTGAATTCACCAACGTAGGCAGAGTTATTTCTGATGATACATGCAGTAGACGTCCAGCCATGGGGACTAAATTGACTTTAATTTCTGTGTGATGAATGAATCTTAAGCTGAGCTGTGAAGTCAATTTGGTTAAGATCCACTGCCCTAGTTAAATTTCCAAAGAGGAAAACTTGGGCATGCAGGTGACCCCTGAGGCTTTAATGAGCAGGTAGAAGTTTATTTCTTCAAGGCTATAGGAAGGAGAACTGCCAGTTACCCCTGGTGAAACCAGTGTGCCGGTTACTGGCTGTGGTTTCAAAAAAAAACCTAAAAACTTCGATGATGGCTTATGGTGGAAACTGAAACTCTTGAAAAGAGGCATTAGCTATGCCTCTTTCTATGAATAAGAACAAAGGAAGATTTCCTCCTAAGCCTGTGTGACCAAAGATAACACACCTCGTTCCAGTAATAGGATTTCTTCTGTTCTGTAAGAGCAACAGAAACGGTTTAGAAGGGCAAAGCTTTTGATATATTTACCAGTTCAGTCAAGTTGGCATCATGTGAGTCATTAAACTAGTTAGATTTTAACAAAAAACCAACAAAACAAACAAAAATTTCCACTTAGTACCTGCCCACCCATTCATCACAGAGTGAATAATTTATACAGTGCTTGGTGATTTTTCTGAGGCACGTGGAATGTTTGAAAGGAAGAAGAAGGAGGGATCAGTCTAGTTCAGAGTCATTACAAGGTGAACATGGTAGTTGTTGAGGCTGAGACAGGGTAGGGCTTCAGAGGACACGTTCAGGAAGGAGGACGTTTGGAGGAGAGGTGCAGGGTTTGAATCCTTGCCACATTTCTTATTGTGGAGGATTCTGGACCTGATTTCCTCTTTGTGAAATGGATATCAAAATGCCTGTACTTAGGAGTTGGCAAGATTGCTAGAAATGCTTAGTGACCGTGAAATAGTTCTTGGCACGTGATGGTTGTTCAATAATCAGAAATGATCATCGCAGTCATTGCCACAATCGTCGTCAATATTACACAGGGGGATGACATTCAAGGAGACTTTGTTTCATAGTCAGGACTGTACTTTCAGTCCATGATTGCTAGGTTTCTCCTGATGGAGAGATCAGGTGAATAAAAGGAGTTGGAGCAGAAATGTGGAAAGACCATATGGATTACATGTGCTCAAACGGAGCTTTGGGTCCAGGATAAAACTTGCTTAGTTTTGGTTTTGATCAAATATATTTTTGGCATATTTGACTTCTTAACATCCAACTGGTGTACCAACATTTAGTGTTCTGGTTCCAACCAATCCTGTTCCCACTAGTTTTCACAAAGCCTATGGTATCCATTTAATGACTCTATTATTCTTTTGTTTGAAAATTTTTTTTGCCAAATTGGTTTTATCCCACTGGGCCCTTTGTAAACTACCAAGTCTTCTATAACTCATCATAATCTTAGGAAAATTAAGTATGTGTCTATTCAATTCTTATAGTTGCTCCCTCTCTCTGACTCCACATTTGTTCAGCGCCACCAACATGCCAGATACTGCAGAGCATCAGGGAATGCCAGGTGTATTCCAGCTGCTGAGGGTGAAGGCCAAGAGGACGGAGATATATCACCAGGAGGGTGCTGGGAGAGTCTGAGTATGCTGGGGTTACATGGGAGGTGCATCTTTCACAGCCAAGAATGGCTGCTAAAAGCTGGAACTCTTGACCAATGTCAGTCCTGAGTAAGAGCCAAGATGATCAAACCAGGTAACAGCCACAGAGGGAAACCAGAGAAGGCGTGAGGCACAATGAGAAGTGCTGCGCCTCTAGCACAGCGGGAATAAAAGACACCTGAATAATTCTACTTCTTGGACTCTTGCAGGAACATAACCCAAGTGGATTCATGGCTTGCATAAAGCTAGCCCTAGAAGGAGTAATGAATAAGTGAAGACAGTATTCATTTTTAATCATTACTTAAATGTTTAAAAACATTATTTTGTGGTCCATTATCGACAAAACATAATTCTTATGGGGAAAAAAAAGAGAATGGAAATTACCTTTTAGATTTAGATTTTGATATCCTAGGGCTATCTGTATGAGACCATTAGAAAAAGAGACAAAGGAACAAGAGGGAATAGTAAAGATAGAGGAGGCAATAATTTATTTTAAGGAACTACAAAATTAGAAAGAAAATTCAATGCCATACTTACATACACAGGACAAGAGAATATTCTTTATTTTAAGAATCGATACCATTATTTCTATGAATAGATGAGTATAATGCATAAATATTCATATATATTTATATATAAACTTATAAATAAATATAAATATACTTATTAATGCTTGTATTTACTACTTATAAGCAGACACACACACACACACACACACACACACACACACACACACCAGTCTCTCAGTGACCAAAGATTAAAGCAGTGGATGGTGGTTAATCATGGAGTCAGAAACTCAAAGCAAGTCAAAGCAGGGGGTTAAGTGTCAGTGGAGTGCTCCGTCACAAATATCTGAATTACTTCTATCCCAGCCCTGCAGGCTTGGGGACCATCTCAGAAGAAGGGGCAGAAAGATAAATGTCAGAGGTCAGGGAAGACTGGAACAAACTTCTGGATGTGACAGGACCAGTGCACCCCTGAACACTTTCTATCAAGCTACCCATAAATGCCTATACGATCAAGCCAGTCAGTGTGCTAACAAGGAAGGGGTGTGCCTCATGGGGACCCCTACCCCTAACTGAGGGGCCCTTGACAGTTGGTAGCTTCTGGGTGAGGGAGTTCCTTAAGGAGTTGTCGCTTGTAGTCTGACCATGCTCCAGTAAATGGCCTTACCCCAATGAGTACATGAAGAGCACAAATTAGACTGGATACATAATTAACAACAACAAAATCTCCAACAACACAAAAGTGGACGTGAAGTTGGGAGGGGCTGGGGAGGTGAGAAGGTCTGGGAAGAATCGGGGAAGGCGTGAGGAGACAGACATGACCAAATCTGCATCATACCAATTCTCAAAGAATTAGTAATATGTGCCCTTTAAACCAAAAAGGCTAATATTCAGAGGATAGAGTTGTGTTATACAGAGAACAGTTATCATCTGATGCAATGGTTTTCACTTAGCAGTTAAACGAACATGATAAAAACAAGAATTCTCTCATCCTTCATTTTTGAGACAGTCTTGCTATGTAGGCCAGCCTGGCTTGAACTTGTGAATCTTCTGCCTTGGCCTCCCAAGTGATGGGAATATAAACATGTGCCAGTCTGTTCTGCTTAAACCAAGTATTTAAAATTTAATTTAATTTTACAGTATATCTGCTTGTCCTCCTAAGTGGTGTGTCTGGGAACATCTGGGGGGGGGCAGACAAGAGGGATTTTGAAATGCATTGTGTGGATAGTAGGAAGGGCAATGTTATTCATATTTCACCAAACATTTACCTGCATCATTCATATCCCAATATGAAAAGTTTTCATTATTTTCCTAAGAGCCACTGGTATTAAAATACCTAAAATACCTTAAATCAAAAAAAGTTTAGAAAACCAAAGTGTTATAATATTCCTCCTCAAATAATGTGGAGGCTAGAGCTGTTTTTAAGCAGAGCAGGAACCTTATGACACAACTTAGAACAACTTAGGGTTCTTATTGCCTTTCCCCCTGAGCTGGGCACATTGAGAATACCAGGATAATTATCTGTAGGCCTTACAAGTAAAGGTGAAATAACCCTAAGCATCTTTATATCAAGATAAATCAAATGCACAGTCCTCCAGTGGAGATGATTCTCACTTCAATTTACACTCCAGCACTTCACTGTTACTTCAAAGATCATCTTTGCAAAATGTACATGCACTGTTGCAGGATATGTGACTACACTGTGAGATTGTATACCAGCGAACCCCGTGTTCTATCTAGTTGTGACCTGGCTCAGCCGTAGCACACACCTTTAATCTGAGAACTTTCTGTTTATGTCAACAAGACTAAATTAAGTCAACCACAGGTCAAGAGGTAGAGGAAGTGACCAGTTGACAGGAAGTGAACATAGGATAAAACCATAGAGAGTGAAAGGAAATCAGGAGGACGGATAGAGAGGCACAGAGGAAGTAGAAGGGAGGGACATTCTGTTGGAAGGGTTTTTAAGACAGTGTGGGAGAGGAGAACATTTTTTGTTTGTTTGTTTGTTTTTCCTTCTGGGACTTTCTGGGACTTCATCGGAAGAAGGTCAGCTGGGTGCTTTCTCTGAGCAGGCTTTCACCACAGCATCTGGCTCCTGTGTCTACGTTTGGTAAAATCAAATGTTTGGGATTTTGTTTAAAAAAAAACAAACGAACAAAACAAAAACAGTGTACTTTGCTTACTTTTTTAAAAAAGAAAC
The DNA here is from genome assembly GCF_011064425.1 of Rattus rattus. NCBI lineage: Eukaryota > Metazoa > Chordata > Mammalia > Rodentia > Muridae > Rattus > Rattus rattus. Next base: position 204,969,768 of record NC_046154.1, on the reverse strand, counting down.
AGGCCCATATTCTTGAAATTTGAATATCACTAATTTGTGTATTTGAATGACTTTTTCAACGGCTACTGGATAAGAATGGAGAAGGAAAATGTTGGGTTTATTTAAGTTTATGGGTCTGTCATGCGTTTGCTGTGGAATAGCAGGCTGTTATGAGTATTGGCAAGAATCTGAATGAAGCTGTGGACCATTGACCCTGATTTGAATACGGACTGTTAGATGCCGAGAGGAAGTAAATACACAGACAAAGAGACAGTCAGGTTCTGGACAGTTCTGTGGTGCCCAGTCGCTCAGAGGCACAGGAGCGTTTGGTGTGAAGTGGGTGGAGGATTTCAGAGGAAGATAGGCATTATGTTCTCTTGCTGTGTAACAAATTAACCATAAACTTGGAGGCTTGAAGCAGCACATATTTCAGAGTCTTTCGGGAGTGTAGGCACGTCCCGTGGATGGAGTTACCGTAGACCCCTTTACCAGGGTTGTCTGGGTTACTGCTTAAATGAGGTTTCCTCTGCTTCTTTGGACTCCGACCATTCTCAGCGCCTCTGGTGCTTCACACTGCGGAAGAAGGTCCTTCAAACACCTAACAGGTGTCTGCATGCCCTCTTGGACTCTGCCCTGATGAATGCTCATGCTTTACCAGTTCCTCTCCCATGATCCTTTTCGGCAAATACAAATGATGGCTGAATATTTCAAGGCCGCCGATGTCCACCCGTATCTCTTGACCGCAAGCTACATCTGCTGCCATATTAGCAAGAAAATTAGCAAGGTGGCCATGTGTGATGTACATGGGCTTTGCAGCTGACATGAAGTCTTTGACTTTAGATCCATTGTTTCCCATCTCAGAGGACGATGTGTCCTTCTTGGAGTGTAGAGTCAACATTGCTATTCCCTTCCCTCATGAGTAATCTTGTGATGGAGTGTAGGAGAAGTCCCATACTCACAGCGCAGCTTCCCAAGAATTACTATTTCACTTGCAGATTATAACTTGATGTTCTTCCAGCTGTCTCACATGCCTTGTGGTAAACACCTGAGTCAGATTCCAGGCTCAGCGTCTTTAGGAAAAAAAAAGTCACTGGACAAAGCCACCCAAAGAATGACATCACGGGGGTGATCACTGCAAATAAAAAGAACCCTGCTAAGTATTATATGACTGTGTGAATCCTGTGTTCCAGATAGCATATTCTTCTGTAGGGAGAGAATGATAGGTAGTTGTAGAGAGAAGACACAAAGCTATGAAGCAGCCACAGATACATGGCTCTTTTTTCCTTAGAGCTTCAGGAATTACCTATTGTAGGATGATGTCATCATACAGGTGAAGGTAGGTATGATATAGAACGAGCCCTGTCATTGGACGAGAAGGAAGGAAGGTTGGGAAAAAGTTTTAGAGAGGAGGAGAAGACTGGAGCAAGGAGGTAGAGAAGCAGCAGAGAGAACATGGAGGTGGATGTTAAGATTCCTCTCTGCACATTTACAGCTTGTTATGAATATTCTTAAGTGATGGGTGTATACAGGGCTTTGTGTGTCTAGATGAGCAAATTATGTTATCAATTGGATCAGAGGTTATCGTGTTGTGTGTTCTTTCATGTGGCGATTTAAGTTCAAGAGAGTGTGTGGTGGCTAGACATGCTAGCCTGCCACGAAATTGGGATGTGTATGTCTGGCATGGTGGCAGCCTGCCTTGGGAACTAAACAGGTAGAGAGATTGTTGTCAGGCTCAGAGAATAGCCATGGGCAGTGTGATATGGGATAGAGCAAAGTGGGTGAGAGGTTTTGCTGACTGAGATGAAGATGTCTAACAGATGTCTTGGGGCTGGTGCTGGACCTAGTGCAGGATAAAAGAAAGCCATTTTTATTTTAATTTTACAGCAACAACCTATTATGGTCATAAAAGCTTTCTGCATTCTCTGTTAAAAGCCAAGCTCAACGAATCAGGCAGACCTTAGAGCTCTTGGACAACTTGTGGTCAGATGGCACTACTTAAAAGCAAGCACAATTGAGGTCCAGAGACATTTAAATGGTTTTAGTTCAGCACTTTGCCTGGTTGAATCAGTTGGCTGACCAGCCATAATGGGAAGAAGCTCAACTGTCATTAAGTGAGACAGTCATTTGTTATGAAAACAATCTCTGAAATTAGGCTTTCAACTGGCTTACACACTAAGTCAGGAGGCAGTTACTCTAGATGGAATCAGGGTTTAGATCTGGAGGCCTCCTCAGGTCAAATTTTGTTTGGTTTAACATTCTATAATCTGTCTCTGTTTGAAAGTGGAGTACAAATGAATTGCAAATGGATTGGGACTATAGATACCACGCTGGGCTCTCAGAGGCCTACTTTCAGGGGATGGTGCTTGTGAATCAAGAAGGGAAGGATTCTCTCAAACCTTGGTCCCTGGACCAGAAGTACCAGCATCATCTGGGGAAACTAGAAACTGTTGTCTTTGCATTTTACACAAGAGCTACTGAATCACAATCCCTGGGGGGGGGGTACAATCCCATCACTGTGTGTTTTAGCAGATTCTCTGTGAGATTATGTTTCTTTAGAGGAACAGCCCTGCCTTTGAGTAAATTTATCTTTGATTAGAGAAGTCAGAAGAGATAATCATCTTAGAAAACAAGAAGACAGAATGAACCCAGCCCCTGGAAAGACCAGAACCTGGCAGCATGAAGCAGACAGAGGTTGTTAGAATTGTATCTTTCTCTATATGCTTAGATATGGTCCCCAGACAAACTAGATTCTGGGAGTATCCAAGTAAAGTGGGAGGATTTGGTTTCCAGAGCTCACCACCTCTGCCTCCTGTCACATGGAAACTGGATCTTTTTCTGTATTTGTAATGGGCTCAGTGATTCAGCCAGCGAATCTTTGAAAATGGTGCATGGCTCTGCGGACAGTGACTTGAAGGACATATTAACCTCATCATGATAAAATTTAAGAATAATAGACAGCAGAGACAGTTGTTATTTTGAATGATAGAGTCATGATAGTTTAAAAGGTTAAAAAGTTTGAAAGTCAGGAATGTTAGGCTAAATATAAAAAAGCTTAGATATGGGGAGTGGGAAGATGGCTTAATGAGTAAGGTGTTTGTCACACAAGGACCTGACTTAGGATCTCCAAAACACATTTACACCAGACAGTGGTGTGTGCCTGCAATCTCAGCACTCCCAAATAGATAGGCTAAAGATAAGAAGCAGAGACAATAGGATCCCAGGAAGCTCCTAGGCAAGCTAGCCCGACATAAGGATGAACAGCATCAGATAGGAGAAAATGCCCCTGGGTATTTTAGTTGACCATACATTTAATAGAAATCAATGGTAAGTTATAATTACAACGTGTACATGTATAGTTTTTATTTATTCATTTGTTAATTTATGTAATGCTTATTCATTGAGTCCATGGGGAACCTGACATTCTACTATACAAAAGAATAGAGGGATGAATAAAGCAGGTGTTTAAAGAAAACAGGGGCATGTAGTTGTGTAAGATTCCTTTTAATTATGGTGTTCAGCCTGGTTTGGATGACTTCTATCTAGTGATACACGCACTACAAGTTTGATGCTTGAAACAGTGCTGTCAGGAGGTGCTGTGGATCTCTCTGAGGTAGGGAATTATGGGAGGCCCTCAGGTCTCAGGGAGCATGCCATTGAATGGGATTATGGAGCCCAGCCTTCTTTCTCTTTGCTTTGAGAGAAAAGAATTTGAAATTTCTGATTCATAACCTGCCACACATTCCCACCAGAGATCCAGAGCTCTGAAACTAATTGCTCTTGGCCTGGAATTTCTAAAGCTATGGGACAAAGCAAACCTGTTCTCTTTGCAAGTTATCTCAACAATGTTGTCACAGCAACACCAAGCTGACTAACATAAAGTTAGCGAGAATAACAAAATTCCCAGAGATTGTACGATCTTTACGTCTCTGACCAGTCCCACCTCTGGGGTACGGTGCTCAGCTGAGGCTGTGATGTATTTTGGGAAAGTCAGAAGACAGATGGTAGTTTAATGATTAATAAACTTTAGCATACACAAGGCTCAAATTGGGGGATTGCTGAAACTCAGAGTGCCATGTTCTAAGCTCCAGAGTTCTTGGTTCGACTGGTTTCAAGAATTGCCATTTCTAGCAAGATTCCCTAAGGAGATGCTAATGCAGTTAATTTGGGAGACTCCATTTGATAATCAGCAATTAATGTGATGGGGTTTGAGAGGACCAGGACCAGAGGGTGTGTTGCTTGCAGGATGCTCTAATGAGACATGATAGCTGTTTTGAAATGTCTGCAGGATATGTTGTATTTAAAGTAGATTAAATCAATTCTATTTGCTATCTGACATAGAGCATAGACTACTTGGTATGGGCAGAGATAGATTATGGAGAAGCCTAAATAATGTTCATTCCTCAGGCTGACTTTAGACAGGATGGACAGCTCAGAAAGAACAAGATTTTCTCCAGGGGTTTTGAACCTGGTGATGACCTATCGGAGCATTATATAAACAGAAGAAAGCCAATCACCTACAGAGAAACTAAGGGAGTCCGGGAAAAGGCAGGGAGAAAATACTTCCAGGTTGCCAATATCTCTGTTTCTAGTCTTTTCTGAAGTTTGTTCCTTTGTCTTTGAACTTCATGGAGTTACCTCTGTAACCTCTGAATAAATTCTGTGTATGAGTAAGCTAGCTCTTTGCTTTAATGTTCTAATCACAAACCTTAATGGACAAAAAAAAAAATCAAGCAACAGTAAAGGAGTGCGGTAGTTAGGGCATCTGTTGAAGCAAGCAGCATGGAGAGCATCTCTTGCAGCTAGCATCATCTCGGGGCTGTACAGTGAGCAGATGATGGATTACAGAGAATGGAGGTGTGGCAAAAGTAGAGGAATTCAGAGTGGTTTAGAACTAGGACTGAGGGGCTGGGGATTTAGCTCAGGGGTAGAGCGCTTACCTAGGAAGCGCAAGGCCCTGGGTTCGGTCCCCAGCTCCGGAAAAAAAAAAAAAAAAAAGAACTAGGACTGAAAGATGAGATACAGGAATAAGAGAGAAAGGGAATAAAGAGAGAAAGGGGGAAAGAAAGTGTTAGCATTTCTTCTAGGTTCTGTCCAACAGTTACCTAGTAACAGCCAGGTAAGTGGCTAGCTTGCTATATAAAAACTGTCATCCCTTTCTCTCTCTCTCTGGCCTCTCTGTCTCCCTTCCTCTCTGCACCCTCCCCCATGTGTTCCTGGCTGGTCTCTTCCCTTCTTTTTTTCTCTTCTCTTTTTCCATCCCTCCCTGTCCCCTTTCTTTCCCATACTCTCTTGTCATGGCCCCAAATAAACTTCATTTTATACTAGACCAGTCGTACATGGCTGGTACCTCATGGGGTGGAGGAATGCGTCAGCATGGACCCACTAAGGCACCCCCTCTTGCTGCATCATGCCACTGCATCACAAAACATACCAGGAGGCAAAAGGAAGAGAGGGGAAGGAAGAAGGGAGGGGGGAGATAATGACAGAGCACCTTGGGGCTGAAATCAACCGGGGTGGAATTAAAATTCAAGGGAAGGAGCTGGTCTTTAGAGAAAGCTTCACCTGAAGACAGCTCAGCCTTAATTGGAGTGGTGTGGGAGAGGGTAGGCTAGATGCAGAAATTCACGTAAGTCTGGAATGAGGTAAGTTCCTGAGAGAGAACAGAGAATCCTGGCTCGTGGAGGATTGGGTGGGAAGCTTGAGGACAAGGTGATAGAGACTGGAACATATCAGATTAGGAATTCAAGAGGGACATGGAGGTGGACTGGCCTTTTTAGTAGGAGATTCTTGAGGCAAAATGTAGTTCCCCTCCTTTGGGTTTCATGGGGGGTGGTTTGGAGGGGGACCGCCTGCATTACTGAGTAGATTACAGGACTGCAGTCTGCCTGCTTTTGGAGTTGGGGGAAGGGAGAAGACTTAGCTCTACTTGGTTTCAGAGTCACAGCAGGGAGCTTGTCAATTTCCTACAGTCCAGTTACCTGGGGATGCTGCTGAATTCTCTAGAAGTGAGGATTACAGACTCACAGCAGGGTGCCTGTCACATCGGACGTCCCTCCTCACTTCCTTCAGTCCCCAGATTTAAGAAAGAGGGCTGAGTAAGTTCTGGCTGAAACCTCTGATTTTCAAGTCACTCAGGGGAAAAGAGGTCTTAGCTAAAGACATAACGAAGTCTCCTGGGACAGCACAGTTCCCAGGTGGATGACATGGTGACTTAAAATTGATGCTGGGGGCTCTTCATAGTTCTGTGGAAAAAAATAAAACCAAACGATTTTACTTCTCTTTTACACCTTTGGTGATTTAACACACTCGATGGCGAGATACAAGGGTGTTAAGTGGCTGAGAATCCCGCCAAGAGAATAGTCTGATTGTGCCTAGCTTTGCACATTTCAAATTTGAACATTCATATCTCACCTGCAATTTCTACTCACATCGTAAGGACCCGTGCTTGATGGACACCAATTTGAGAAATTCAAATGTCCCTGGTGTAGAATCCTATCCTCCATGTTGTGTTTTATAAAAAGATAAGGAGAGAAGAAATATGTTTGGTGGATGTGTAGGTGTGGGGAAGGAGGTGCCTTTGCAGGCCCATGCTGAGACAGCCCTTCCCCCTGAGGGACCAGCCACACAGTGGAATAGTATAGAATAGCGTTTATTCAGGGAATGGGGAGGGGAGTTGAGAGAGTGGAGACAGAGAAAGGCAGAGGGAGAGAGAGTAGAGGAATAGAGGTTAGCCATAAGCCCTTGGAGAGAGGGGGAAGGGGAACTGGGAGAGAAGGGTTGCAGGAGCAAGAGGACAGAGCAAGAGCAGGAGAGAGAGGAGGGGGCAAGCAGCCCCTTTTATAGGGAGACAGGCATACATGACGATTGCCAGTTAACTGTGGGGTGGAGCTTAGACAAAATGCTAACACTCCAGGTTCCCAGTGAGGCACTCTGCTGACAATCGATGGAAGATTCCTCTTATTCCAGCTCCCTATTCATCCCGGTGTCCTTGAGATGAGGTCCAGTGTGTCCTCGAGTCTTTATTGAGCACTCACCCTTTGTTAAGTGCTTTGAGCTCTTGCTGTGCGTCATACTCAGCACAGACACAAGGTGAGTTGCCTGGATTGAAATCCTGACTCTATGACTTTTTACTACTTACATGTTTTGGATAATGTTTTTTTTTTTTTGTTTTGTTTTTTATATCTACATGCTTCCCTTTTGTTTTTTTATTCAAATAAAAAACATGGAAACAATAGTGTCAGGCTCAGTGTTACAGATGTGTCAGGATAATAAGTAAATTGTTACATGTAAAACATTTACACAAGTTCCTAGACCACAACGGTTATTTTGTTACCCCTACTACTACTCTATCACTACCATCATCCCATCACCCCCACCATCACTATCATGTGACAATATCAACACCATCACCACCATCAGCATCACTCTTACTATCATCATCATCACCACCACTACCACCACCAGCAGCATTATCACCACCATCATCACTGCAATCACCATCAGCCTCAGCATCACACTTCCATCAGCATCAGCACCTTCCCTTTACTCCTCTGAGGTGGCCTTCTGCACTTTGTAAAGTCTCAGTTTGGCTTTGCAAACTAATGTTGACTCTGGGAATCTTTCCCCCAGAGAGTTTAATGGAAGTGATAATAGATACAAGTTGGTTGGCCATATAGAAACTGCTGCTAGTAGTGAGTTTAGCAAATCTGTCTTCCTTCCCATTACCCACATTTCCAGAATACCCCTAATACCCTGATCTTCAGAGTGAATCTTTAGCAATGTGTTATTGTCTTGTAAGGTAACTTTATTATTCTCATCCATCTGTCCATTGATGTGCCCTTCAGTGCGCTCTCTAGACTGAATTTTACCAAGAATTTCCTTCTTGCGGTAGTTACAATGAAGCTGTAACTTTGAGTAACTTACTTACTCTTTGCAAATTCCTAGTAAACTTACCTTTCCCTCAAGGAGAGAAGAAACATGCTAGTATGTCATGTCAGGGCAGTCTCTGAAGAGTGGCCAAGGCAGCCTGAAATCCAGGACTCTCTGATAGCCTCAGCTGCCCACACGGGGACTCTTTAGATACGCTTCAGATATGAGATCGAAAGGAGTTTTAACTTAGTACCAGAGAAAGTTCTGGTTCATAACAGAGACTGCTAGGGGTGGTGGGAATATACACATGGAATAGCTTCTTGTTGCTAGGGCAAACTGTCACACTATTGATGCTTAAAACATTACAAACGTTGTTCTTTGAATGGAGGTGACAAGTCAGAACTAAGATGGTGACAGAACTCACTCCTTCTGCTGCAGCAAATGAACTTTTCACAGACCATCAGAAAACACATGTTTGCATTACATTCATAACAGTAGCAAATTTACAGTTATGAAATAGTTATGAAATAATCTTATGGTTGGGGTCACCAGAGCATGAGGAACTGTACTAAAGGGTCCCAGCTTCAAGAAGTCTGAGAACCATGCTCTGCAAGCTTCGGGGCAGAAGCTGCTCTTTTGCTGTGTGAATCTTCTAGAAGTCCTCTCTGTTGGGGCTCATGGTCTCTCCTGACTCCAGGCTCCGAGCTCCCTGTCTCCATCTTATGGTCCCCATGTTTCCCATGATAGATGCTGAGCCTCTGATCAGCCTTGCTCTGATCAGGATGTCTGTGAGTCTAGCTTGGACTATTGAAGGGTAACTTCATTTCTACAAACGTAACCTTATAACTTAGGATAACATAGTCAACCATTTGGGGGATTAGAATTGATATTTCTGTATTAAGGAGGACATTTCTGCAACAGGTGCAAACGATTTTAAGGAAGTAGGAAGAAAAACATCATTTCACTGTAGAATTCTCTGTGTTGAGTGCTGTAGGATGGAGAGAATTTCTTAAATAATTACCAGACCTAAGGGTATCTATTTTCAGATAGGTTTTTATATTACCTGATTATTTTATGTATCATTGCTGTCTTAATTAATTAAATTCATAAAAATAAAAATAGAATATAAAAAGCAAAAAGAAATGCTGAAATATATCTTTCCCCTAATTCCCCGTGTAATAAATAGCAACATTTTGAAATGTACCATTAGCATTATTTGCTTTAGAAAAAGGAAATTAAGGATTAAAATTAGCCAATTTTTTCTGACATAGTAACATATTTTTGGATTTGATAACACCATGTAGTTTTGTGTATTTCTAAAATCTGACTGTATTTTGAGCATTATTCAGTCACTAAGTTTTATATTAGAAGCATAACTTAATAGAAAATAGTTTGCCTAAAATAAGTTTGACCCCTAACAGTACTAACAAATAAACAAACACAAACAAATCTCAAACCTCATAGTTTAAATAATTGGAAGAACATGATTTATTTATGATAACATATTATCAATTATAAAAATATTTTGGCATCATTTATACTGTACAATAAATTTTAAAATGGAGCCAAACCTTTGAAAGGAGACAAAAATTTTATAGCACAAATACTTTAAATTATCCTATAAAAACATTGTATGTGTTTGTTTCCACCCTGGTTTGTGAGAGTCTTTCCATCTTCTTTAATACCAGATGATGCAATAGGCTTAAAATAGTGTCTCATTAGATATATGAAAATTAGCTTCCTGGCATCTTTCTCCATGATAACTTGTGGATGCTTCCTGGCCATATTTATATGTCAATTAAAATTTATTTTTGTATACTCTCTGAGATAGGAACTTCAGACATGCATGTGCACACACATATGTGAGCACGTGCACACATGTGTGTACATACACACACTGTACACCAATTGTTAGAGTAGATGACACTCAACTCTCCATGTGTATCACTTAGGATCTTCAGACATCAGCATTAGAGATTTGAAGATGAGACAATAGTATTCCATCTTTAATTGCAGTATTTAGGCCATTTATATTTAATGCAATTACCAGTGTGGCTTAGCTTAAGTCTAAATTCCCTCCATTTGATTGTCATTTGTCTTACTTATACTCCATTTTTCTTTGTTTTTTTATTCAATAGTTTTGGTTTATTGGTGCTTATTTTCTTTGTTATAGCTAAATGGCTAATGATAGCTAATGATTTCCAATGTCTGTTCTAAAACTTATCAGAATATGCTGTGAAATCACATGTGACTTCGCATAAGATGTAAAGTCCATGGTCACTTTCTGACCCTTCGGCTTCATCATCACATAACAACACACCATTGTTACTTTAAATGCTAAAACAAACCCAAAATGAAAACAAAGATGAAAACCAAAAGACAACAGAGAAAGAAGAGAGAAAACTTCTATTTACTAATGCCTTTGTTACTTCCTTTACACTTCATTTCCACAGCGATCCAAATTTCTACCTGGTATCAATTTCCCTCTGCTTGAGGAATCTGAAGAATGTACTTACATTTCCTGTAGCTTGGGTGTGTTATACCTGTTTGTTTCTTTATAAAGGTCATTATTTTCTCTTAGTCTTTGGAACTTAGCCCTCTTCTTTCTTCCCGTTAAGCCTGAGAGGGAAGGGCCGGGCTATGAAGAGAGGGATGTGGCCAGAAGTGGGAATAGCCATTGTCCCAGACTCCCATTTTCTCTCCATCCTGCTTTCCACCTCCCTCAGTACTCAGCCTTTTCGGAACAGCTGGGGCCAGGACTGGGTCACCTATGAGCTGAATCAGCCTCTCCTGAGTCCCAGGCCCCTGCAGTTCCCGGGTTCTCTGTCCTGCAGCCTCTTGCCCTCTGGTTCCACTTTATATCCACCTTTTCCTTTTGTTCAATTTTTATTTTTATTTTATTATTATTAAATGATGTGGTCTATGGAGAAAAAATAAAAATGTGACTTAGTTTTAACTAGTAAAAAAAAATGTATTTTCTGCAGGCAGAATTCTAAGTGATTCAGATTCCCTCTCTCTAAGCATTTTAAACATGCCATCTGTTGTCTCTGAGCTTGAACGATTTATTCATGGAATTGGAGCTGATTTTTTTTTGTTGTTTCTTTGTATGAATATCACATGCCCCTTTTCTAATCCCTCCCCTTCCTGTATGTGTGTATGTATGAGTGTGTGCCTCTGTTTGTGTATGTATGTGTGTGTGTTGTCTGTGTGAGTGTGTCTCTGTGTGAGTGTTTGTATGTGTATGAGAATGTGTGTATGTGTGTGTGTCTGTGTATGAGTGAGTGTATCTCTGTATATGTGTGTTTGTGTCTGTGTCTGTGTGTGAGTGTGTGTGTGTATGTGTGAGTATGTGTATCTTTATGTGTCTGTGTGTTTGTGTCTGTGTATGTGTCTGTGTGTAAATGTGTGTATGTGTATATGTGTGTGAGGGTGTGTCTGTGTATGAATGTGTATATGTGTGTGTATCTGTGTATGTATGTGTGTGTGTACTCATGTATGGAGGCCAAGAGGTGACAGTAGGTGTCTTTTTCAGTCATTCTCCAGCTAATTTTTTGGAGAGGTCTCTCAGTGAACTTGTAGCTCATTGATTTGAGCAGTCTGGTTGACCACTGAGCTCCAGGGTTCTGGATGCCTGTGGGCACTCACATACACAGACAGACACAAACACACATACACACAGAGATGCACTTACTCATACACAGACACACACACTTACTCATACACAGACATACACAGAGATACACTTACTCATACACAGACACACACACACACACACACACACACACACACACACACACACAATCTGGGCATGAGAGATGCCACCATGCCAGGCTTAGTCTCCATGCTGCTGGGATCCTACTCAGCTCCTCATCCCTGTGCAAGCACTTTCCCAGCCGAGCCGTTTTACTAGACTTTACATTTTTCCTCTGGGGTTGTGAGACCTCAGTAATGTATTTTGACTTATTCTGTGACTGGGATGGGCCTTTCAAACACATGTGTTTATCTTGTTTTAGATTAATCAAAGCACACATGTGAACTTATGTATTCTTCAGTTTTGGAAACATTTTAGTCTTAATTTCTACAGACATGAATTTAAGTCAGTCAGTTAACCAGTGTCTCCTAGTTATCACAGCCAATCATTTCCAACCTCTTTTTTTTTTTCCTTTAGAATATTGCTCCATCTCTCCTCTGCAATTTTTTTCATGCGCCTGATAGCATGGGCTTCTGCTTGCTTTGTCTTTAAGGTGAGATGGAGCTGTAAAGCTGAGCTTTGCCAACTGGGGACAGGTAGACGGGTGAAGGGCTGCTCTTCTTGTTATCTTGAGTGGAATTGAAGTCCTTTCTCTTCTCTATGTTGCTTCACAGGGATTGTTGTCTCTGACCAGATGTTGGTAGGTAGTATGGACTAGACGTGGTACAAGAATGGATTTCATCATAGTCAAGTAGTACAATGCTTGTCTAAGAAAGACCAGCAAGAAATCCACTCTAAATGCTTTGAAAATTATGTCTCTAAATTTTAAACATTTCCTCACTACAACTGTATAGGCAATTGTTGGGAGGCTTAAATTGCCCCATGCCTCTGTCCTGATTATTTTCATAGCTTCTACTTGTTTGAGAAATAAGCTGGAAATTTGATTATCTCAAAGAATGAGACTTACAGTCTGGAACATGACTCAGGGAAATATAATTGGTTTTTGGTGCTTTCCCTTGTGATTCTTAAGGCTCTGTTGGAATTCAGTGGGAGTGCAAGGAGCTCCGGAAGTAGTCCTTTAATTTTGTGTTGTTGTTGTTGTTAATAACAGTCTGATTCAGGGAAAGTATTTACAAACCCTCACTTCATTCCCTATATTGACAAGAAGTTATCTCTTCTTAGTCATGTGACAAATTATTGCACACGTTCCCATTTCAACAGTCAACACAGTAACCTACCTGTGTGGGGTCAAGCCATTCTAACTGATTTGAATAAACATGGGTGTTCAGACCACGATGGGTTATATTTAAATCATAGACCATACAAATTTAGATGGATTTCAGACATCCTTCATTAAAAATAACATACCAGAAAGCTCTTCCTTGATACTCTTGAAGTTAATGTTTTTACATGTCATGATGCAAGGCTGACTGTTTTCTGGAACAGCAACAATGACAACAACAATACTGTAATAATAATTTATCATTCTTGACATTTTCCTTTCAGATTAACCACACTGCTGGCCAATAGAACTGATACCCTAATAAAGGTAAAGAAAAACTTAAACCGTCAAAGAGAAATCTCCTTAGAGAAGAATTTGAAAGCTACAAGATATGTCTAACCACACCTCTTGCTTGACTTTACTGATGAGTTTCATGCTAAGTTATTATCAACCATTAGAGAATTGGACTGGAGGAAGAGTAAGACACATGCTTCAAGACACATGAATGTTTTTACTTTTTGGCGATTAGAAAGAAAAATGGCTGTTTTGGTTTTGTTAGTCATTTGTGGCCCCATTCCAGGGGGAAATGGAGCTTTTTTTTTTTTTAAACTGACCTAACTCTGATATCCTAAAGAAAAACCTTAACTTTTGCTTCTCTTTTTGCCTGGAATGAGCTCAGAAAGCAGAAGTGTGGTTTGATGAGGTAGGAAGCCATCGGCCAAAGCAATGTCATTTTACGCGACCAGAGACTTCTGTTGCCCCACAACTTCTCCCCAGTGATGGCTCCTGTTGCTTCAAATTCATTTTCTTTAAGTATTAAGTTTTGAGGCCATCCATGTTTCTCATTAACAAGGCCTTGGCAGTTCATTATTAGCCACTCTGACAGGAGGATCTTTAGGGTATACAGAATTGAACCAGGCAGCCCAGGTTCCCCAAGCAGATGACTCAGAACAAAACTGAACCTCTACTCAACTCCTTATTTTGTAGCCAACAGTCCTGAATGGTCTCTCTCTCTCTCTCTCTCTCTCTCTCTCTCTCTCTCTCTCTCTCTCTCTGTGTGTGTGTGTGTGTGTGTGTGTGTGCTTGTGTGTGTGTGTGTGTGTAATAATGTTCTTTAAGATCTCTGTAAGTCAAGGACAGGTGGATGAAACAAACTCAGAGAGGTCTAGTGATTGGCCGGAGGCTGTATAGCTTGTTAATCATATGCTAGAGTATCTAAGGTCATGTGACCAGGATGCATTGTTTCCCATAGCATACCACCAAGCCTAGTCCACAGGAGTATATCCTAGACTGGTTAAAAAAGAACAAAGAACAAAAAAAACAAACAAACAACCAAAAAACAACAAAAAATGGTCATAGCAACAGTACCAGCAAAGATCCATGAACAAGGGTCATTTTAATGTTTATGGAATGAGAATGATTATCTGATTTAGATTTCAGCTCAACAGGAAAAAGTAAACATTCTTTACTCCTGGAAGATAACATAGATGAAATACTGCTTAAAAGATAACGAAGTAATATTTTTGAAATATCGGAAACAAAAGCATCACTTACAAATTTAATGCCCCAAATGACTGCACCAGGAACCCCGTCTCAGGGACAAAGGGCATGGCTTAGCTGCAGTGGCAAGAAAAATGGTGTGGAAGAGAAAGATCAGTTTCCGTTAGTCAGAATGTCATGGATTAAAAGAACAAGCATGCTAGGTAAAACGTAAAAGCTAATGAAAATTTGAAGCCATTCTGTAACTATTTAAAAACCATTGAGTTACATGGAGACAAAAAAGGCGCAAAATTTGGGGGAAAGATTACCAAAGGCGAAATTATCATTAGAACCTAGTCCACTTGTATCATAGAATCACACATGGATTGAACAATAAAAAGTATGTATGTAACACATTTCTGGTTGGGGTCTCTCTTGTCCCCTCCCCCTGTGTGTTGGGAATACAAGTGGGTTCCACCATGCCTGGCATTTCTCTCTGTCTCTCTGTCTCTCTGTCTCTCTGTCTCTGTATCTTTCTCTGTCTGACTGTCTCTATCTTCCTCCTTTCTCTCTCTCCTGTCTCTCTCCTCTCTCCTCTTTCTTTTCTCTCTTTCTCTCCTCTCCCCTTCTCTCTCTCTCTCTCTAAGGGTTTTGGGGGAAAAGTCTTCAGTCTTCTTGCCATCTCCCTAGCTTCAGATACCAACCCCTTTAATGCAGAGGAGAGTATGGCTACTGCTTTGGAAGGGCTTTGGATTTCACACAGTGGCGGACTTCGGGAGGGAAAGGCAAACCTTCCACAGTGCCCTTCATTGTTCTGTTGGAAGAAGAGGCTGCTGTCTTACCTACTGCCTGGCTGGGTCGGTGACGCTAACCCAGTAAAGAGTAGATCTTGATTTAGTCTGACTTGTTCTGCCCGTGGGGAGACAACCAGGAATCTAACGGAAAAGAGCTTTTTTCATGTTTTCCTTATTTCTTCTCCCTGTGGCTCATGGAGTTCTCTCAACATTGCAGCATCTATTCAGTCTTAATGACAAAAGCCTGGGATAATCTGTCTGGGAACCACACTTATTCCAACATGCTTGTTCCTCTTTAAACTCATGGTGCTGTTTGAATTTATACAGGATGCTTAAATGTCCTTCAGACAAAACCAGACATAACTGATTAAATGAGGAAAATTATATAGGAAAAGTTAAAAATAACAACACAAGACAAAACAATCTTTTACCCACCCGGTAAAGAAGCTCACATAGATATGTCAGTCAGCGATATACAGCATGTTCCTTTCCACCGTTGGCCTGGTAATGGCTCATATTCTTGGCTGTGGTGTCACATTCTGTTTCCATCATCTCTTTGTATTCTCAGTAGCAAGATAAGTCCAGGTATTAGAGCTGGAGAAAATTCTGACCAGCAATTTTTGAGAAAGAACATGAAATTACTGGTTTAACTCTTTTCACATGTACCTCAGTTCCTCACTCAGAAAACTTTCTGGGTGATCCTGATGCCATATCAGTTCCAGGTTCACGGACGGCTCCTGTGGATGCTGCAGACTCAGACAGTACCTTCCTAGACTCTGCTGTGGGGATGAGGTGGGGACCGTGGGGCAATGGAGAGAGTTGAACAGTGGTGCCTGCAGCAAGCCTTGGTGAAGGAAATGAACCTGAGGCCATGTAACCCAGGAATCCTATGCAAGCTTTGGCTTAGGGAACAGGTAGGGGTTAGGCAGGCAGAGTGCAGGGACAGGTGCAGGGTGTCTCCAGCTGAGGAGCAGCAGGAGGGCAACACAGAGATTAGAGAGGGCAGATCCAGGTGGGCCTTGAAAGAAGAAAACTGAGCTGGAGGCACAAGAGGAGTAAGAGGGGCAGAAGAACCAGGAGGAGCAGGATGGGGAGTAGGAGCTGTAGGAGGAACAGGCACAGCAGGAGGAGCAGGAGGAGGAGCAGCAAACAGCATGAGGAGGAACAAGAGGAGCAGGAGGAGCAGGAGGAGCAGGAGGAGCAGCAGCAGCATAAGGAACAGGAGGAACAGGAGGAGGAGGAGAAGGAGAGGCTGGGAGGTTACTGGCACTGTGTCCTGAAGGACCCCACTTCTGATCACTTAGGCCATTCCTCCACTCTTCCAGAGACACAGCATGGGACAACACTCAGGCCTCTAGGCTGAATTGCCTTTACTATAAATGAGATGTTCATCTCTATTGGCTTCAAAGATCAGCTTTAAATCTGACATGAGTGGGCATACAATATGAGGGGTTTCTTCTGTATTTGATTCAATACACAGAGAGATGAACTTTTGCTTTGGAGGTTCAAGAGTCACCAGTTCTGTGTTTGGGTGTTTCCACTGAGAATGTAATTGTAATTCTTTCCTAAGTTCAAAGTTAGGAAGATGGAGGGAGACTGTGCTTTGGCTTCCAACTGTAAGAGATTTTATAAGGAGCTATGTTCTGCCTATTTGGTTCTTATGAACTTGCACATTCTCTCTAGAGGTGTTTCCAAGCTGACCCAGAATGCTAATGCGCTGCAAGCTATTCGCATTTTCATAGTCATAAGTACGGTGTGTGTATGTGTGTATATGTATGTGTGCATATGTTTGTATATGGATGTGTGTCTTAGTCAGGGTTTCTATTCCCGCATAAACATCAAGACCAAGAAGCAAGTTGGGGAGGAAAGGGTTTATTCAGCTTACATCTTCCACATTGCTGTTCATCACCAAAGGAAGTCAGGATTGGAACTCAAGTGAGTCAGGAAGTAGGAGATGATGCAGAGATCATGGGGGGATGTTACTGACTTGCTTCCCCTGGCTTGCTCAGTTTGCGTTCTTATAGACCCAGCCCAGGGATGGCACCACCCACAATGGGCTAGGTCCTCCCCGCTTGATCACTAGTTGAGAAAGTGCCTTACAGCTGGGTCTCATGGAGGCATTTCCTCAACCAAGGCTTTTTTCTCTGTGACACACAAAACCGGCCAGTACAATGTGTATATGCATATGTGCATGTGTGTATTTGTGTGTGTACATTTATATGTATATGTGTGTGTGTATGTGTGTATATGTATGTGTGTGTGCATGTGTATGTGTATGTTTGTGTGTGTATGTGTTTGTGTTTGCATGTGTGTATGTGTGTGTGTTCACAGGTGTACACGGCTGATGTACCCACCATTCACTTGTGGAAGTATCATGACTGTGGTGAAGCATCCCCCACAGCCTCCTCTGCACAGAAGGGCAAAAGCTGGATTACTTTCCTCAAAGGTAAGGAAGTGAAAGCAGTGTTGATCTAGCCTGTGCTATTCACCCAGGGATTCCCCTCCTGAGAGGATGAAAGTGACTTTTCCTGCTATTACATAAGGAACATCTTTCTGCAAGTTGAACAGCTGTCACTGTCTCTTTAGGTAGTAAATGGTAGACTGTAGTTTTGCAAAAGCTCCGGTAGGCAGAGTGAGCCAAGAGAAGGATTTCAGTAATACATTTTTTTTTTCAGGCTCACAAAGTGCGCAGTGTTAGGCAGAGTGTGACTTGTTTTCTCCTTTCTCAGTGATCTCCCCCAGCCCCCACCAGGATAAAGATATCTGATGAAAACAAAGGTCTGTTCATTTTCAAGCCTCTCTTATACCTGGGGCCTGGCAAGAATTTGGCCAAAAACGTAATTCACAGTGTAATATTTCTAAGACTCTCCATATGGACAGTGCACTTTCTGACTTTTACATTCTCTACATTCTATCTTTGTGACTAAAATCTGGATGTGATCTTTGGACATGAGAGGCAGTTATGAAGGAACCACAGAAATGTTGGACCTGAAATCTTTGGCTCCCTCAGACTTCATGTTAATTGATGACAACAAACACTTACATGTGTAAATCACAGCAAACAAATTTCTACTAATTGCGGACAAACCTGATTAACTAGTAGATTATTAGTAAGTGGCCAAGAAACCATTCTGTGATATTTTAGCCAAGAATGTGACTGCCTTTTGCCTTTGTCCTAAAAATTTCCATGAGGCTAAATTGATGAATTTTGATTAATGGTACTGGCAAAGGAGATTTCAAGACAGCCTAGTATTGTGGTTATTAGTAACATTCTTATTCAGATCTCTAATGAAAAGGAGCAAGCTAGACAAAAAGAAATACAAAGCGTATAGTGTGAAGAGAAAAGGAGCACCAAGAAGTGTAATGGAGGTAAGTCCAGTGCTCAACAAGATAAAAAGCTTAAAGAAAATCCTGATGCTAAATGAAATAAAAGGGTGCTAGCCTCAGGACAAGACCCCACCTTGCTAACTTACAACTTGAGAAATTAAACAGTGGAAAGAACTATCAACAACAGAAATCTGATGCAAATGTAGTTGACAGAGTGGGCCAAGTCCTATCCTCAGCAAGCAGCAGAGCTTGGTAGCTTTGGCCAGCTGGCTCTGACTTTAGAATTAAGTATACAAGTAAGGGGCTGTGGAATGTTCTTCCATGGCTGAGGAAAGCTGCCGAGGCCAGGCTTCTGACAGGGGTGTCCCTTCATGATGGCCAGGAGAGGCTGTTGTGTGAAGCTGTGAAGGTCAATCCTGGATTGGATTGGGGAACCTCAAGATATTGTTGATTCCAGAGTTGTGGGATACCTGCCAAGGAAAGCTGCAGACTAGATGTGGAACAAGGCCTAGAGAGAGAAGTGTGTTGCAGTCAACAAAGCTGAAAGGAGTTAGGGATCTGAAGAATGCTTTGACAACAGACACGGAGAGGCAGAGTTTGGAGTTTGCCTTGCTGGTTTAGGTCTTGCTTCCTTTCTATGTCCCTCTGGAATTGTAATGCACATCCCATGCCATTGGATGTTGGAAGTAGATGGTATGTTTTTTTGGTTTTGATTTTACAGTAGTGTTTCAATTAAGAGGTTGCCATGAGTCCCAGAAAAGACTTTGAACTTGGACCTTCAAACAGTGTTGAGACCGTTATAGACTATGGGAGCTTTTCAAGTTGGATTTGAAGTTGAATGTATTTTTATTATAATATGGCTATATGCCTATGGGGGTCAGGAAGAGGAATGTAGTAACTTGAATAAGAAAGACCCTCATAGGCTCATGTACTTGAATGCTTAGACAGAAGGGAATAGAACTGTTTGAAAGGATTAGAAGGATAAGGAAGAATGCTGTTCCTGGAGTATGTGTGGACTTGGAGGAAGTATATCACTGGGTACATGGGCTTTGGGATTTCAAAAGCCCACACCATGCCAAGTCTTTCTCTCTTTGCCTGTGGATCAGGATGAAGCTCTCAGCTACTGCTCCAGCATCTGCCTACATGATGCTGGGCTCCATGCCATGACAAAAATGGATTGACCCCCTGAAACTGGAAGCAAGTCCCTAGTTAAACACTTAAGGGTTGTCTTGTTCATGTTGTCTCTTAACAACAATAGATCAGTGACTGAGACACCTGGTTCAGGTTGTATAAGCAGTGAAGAAATGCTTAGGACAAGGAGTCTCTCTCTGGTGGAGCTGCCTATAGGTGGGACCAAGAGCCCCATGGATAGGGTTTTGCTCTTGGAGGTAACTCCCAACAGCCCATTGATTCCCCAGATGGACTTGGATTGACTCACTTTGTGCCAGAGCTTTCTTTGGGGCCTGCTGCTCCCAAATAACAGGGAGCCATATTTATTATGAATGCACAGGCCTTATAGCTAGGAGTGTTCACAACTATTTCATGACGTATTAACCTGTTTATTCTATTCTAACTTCTGCCATGTGGCTCAGTAGTTACCTTTCCTTCTTAGTCCCTGGCTGCTTGCCTACCTAGTGAATCTTCCCTGTTTGACTCCTATTGTTGTAAAAATATAAAAAATAAAAAGAGTATAGTTGTCTTTTACCCCCCTTAGGTCAAGCACCTCAGTACCCCAAGATATCTGCTGGAAATCTTAATTCTCAGTCAACAAAGCCTCTCACCCGCTTTGCTCCATCCCATATCACACTGCCGAAGGCTTCTCTCTGAGCCTGGCAGCAATCTCTCTCTCTATCTAGTTCCCAAGGCAGGTTTCCATGCCAGAAACACACATCCCAACTCTGTGGTGGCCCAGACCAGCCTCCCCACACTCCATTACACTTAAATCTATACATGAAAGAACATGCAACACAGTAACCTTTGACCCAATTGATAAGATATAATTGGCCACCTAAACATACAAAGCCCAGTACTGTCCATCCCTTAAGAACATTAATAACAACCTATAAATACACAGATTAGAATCTTAACGTCACCTGCCATATTATCCTGCCACGACTTCTCTCTCTCTCCCTCCTGTCTGTCTCTTCCTCGAGTTCTCTCTCTGTCTCTCTGTCTCTGTCTCTATCTCTGTCTCTGTCTCTCTCTCTCTCTCTCTCTCTGTCTCTCTCTCTCTACCTGGAAGTCCCCCCTTCCTTTCCTACTTTTGCTATAGGCAATCAGCTTTTTATTAAAACCAATTAGGAAGGTAAGAGAGGTGGTGTTTACAAAACATTGAGACAGGTGACGCTTATCAATACCAATGTTCAGCCTGTATTCAGATCTCTGCTGCTTCAGAAATCTGCATTTGTATAATTTAGAAATACTCCTTGCACAGTGCATAAAAACATCACTCCAACATCATTTCTTTGGTCTGTCATCAGTGCATCTGAGATGAATAAATGTTTGCTTAGATCTCTTTAGAAAAAGTTATACAATGTAGGCAAAGCTCAGGTTTAGTTTCAGATAAGGCCAAGCAACAGCATTTTGATCATATAATGGGTAGAATTACCAGGTGCTAAACAAAAGTTGTGAATTTCAAAATAGTCTAGGCTTGTCCCAGAGTGAAATAAGACAAGGTCACTGTCTTAATGTTTCTGCTGCTGTAACAAGACACCATGGCCAAAAGCAAGTTGGGGAGGATATCTTACACTTATACATTGCAGTCCATCATTGAAGGAAGTCAGGACAGGAACTCATACAGAGAAGGAACTGGGAGGCAGGAGCTGATGCAGAGGCGATGGAGGGATGCTTCTTACTGGCTTGCTCCTTGTAACTTGCTCAGCCTGCTTTCTTATAGAACCCAGAATCATCAGCTCAAGTATTGCACCACCCATCGTGGGCTAGGCCCTTCCCCATTGATCACTTTAAGGAAATGCCTTAGAACCAAATCTTATGTAGGCATTTTCTCAATTGAACTTCCCTCCTCTCCGAATATGCTAGCTTGTATCAAGTTAACATAAGCTAGGCAGCACAGTCACACAAGGCAGAACTTGGCTGTCTGATATAGAACAACACACTTGGAGTCTTCAGAATCCTTTCAAAGAGAAATCTAGAAGTTATCTCCTTAACTGTAATGGGGGATTATGTGATTGATGGCTAATTTACAAGCTCAACAACCCCCACAGTTACCCTTCCTGGGCTCAGTTCTCTTCCGAGAGCATCTCACTGTTCTTGGTGAGGGTCACACATGCAGCTCACCCCAGGTGGGAAATGACCTGTCTATTTGACAAGGGCATCACAGCAGAATCCAAAGATGCGATCAGCTGTCTTTGTCTGTTTTGCGATTGGTTCATCAGAAGAAAGGACATCTTTCCTTGACTTTTCTAGAGGAGAGCCCATCTGCCATGATGTTTGGCGATAGGAGTTGTCTTTGAGAAAAGCAGCTGAGTTACTCCAAATGGCCTGTTTGAAAGTGTGATTATACACTTCCCGTGATCCTTTGAACATGAAGAAAGTGCTTTTCTTTTTTTGATAATGCTAATTCTTAAAAAAAAAAATCAGCTGTGGTTCTTTATCCTGCAGAGACCCCACAGAGTATTGTCTTGGGAAACAGTATTGTTTCTTCACAGGTTTGGTTCCTATCTTCTGTTTTACAGGGAACTCTAGGGGAAGTCTACAGTTGACTACAAATGTCTCCCGCTCCCTCCGTCTCTCTGGCTCCTGCCAGGCTCCCTCCCTCTCTGTGGTGCTCTCTTTCTGCAGCTTCCTCCCTCTCTCCAGCTCCCCCTCTCTGTAGCTCCCCCCTCTGCAGCCCCCTCGCTGTTTCCGGCTCCCTCTCTCTCCGGCTCCCTCCCTCTCTGTAGACTGTCACTGAGATCGTATTCTTACATGCTTTCATCCTATTCGGGTGTGACTGTCACTCGTCTCCAGATGTTCTGAGATAATGGCTTTCCATCTCTCATTTTTATTCTTTCAATATCACTTCCTCTAATTCTTGTATAATTTAACAAATTAAATCACATCTTTCCTTAGACTTCCTTTTTCTAGTTTAAGTCTTTGCTATCTCTTTTCAAAATCTCTTCTCAATGCCTTCTTAATGATACAGAAATTTTAGGTGTAATTCAGACTGAATCCCAATAACGTTAAAGCATACACAAATATTTCAAGGACACGGGAAGTTCTTGTGAGCTATTTTAAAGTGTACTTTGATGTTCTTGGTTTCTACTTAAAACTGCTTAAAATATAAGCTTTCATTTTTCTTAAGTCTTGGAAAATGCAGACTCCATACTATCTAAATGCTTACCTGTTTACTTCTGTCAAAAGTAAAACGTTGAGCAATTTTAAAGTATCCACCTACTTCTTGTGTCTATGTTCTGTTATATTCAGGTTTATTTCAGTCTAGCCTATGTCATTCTAAGGTGTGAGGTCCTCCCTTAGAGTTCACCAGGATAAAAAGTTGCAGTTCTAATCTGTGGAGAGTTTGTTTACTCACAAAATGCTAATAGTTTGCATGGAAGTTTCTGAAGAAGCTTGTCTGGAGAAGGTTTTGTTGAACTCCTCACATGTTTGCGAAGCACCAACTATGTTCCTGGCTTTGGGTAAGAGAATGAAAGATGAACAAGATCGCATCCTTTCCCTTAAGCTGCTTGTCACCAGAAGAAGACATGAGCCATGGGAGAACATGAAGTGCAAAGAGAGTCATTGTGACAGGGAAAAATCCTGGGTAGTGAGGTCTAAAGAGCTGGCACCCTTGATTGATAAGGAAGGTGATGGTTAATCTTAGCGTCAACTGGCTTGGATTTGGAATTACCTAAGAAGAGTAACTCTGGGCCTGCCTGTAAGTTCCTTTGCAGAAGGGTTAATAGCTGGGGAGACAAGACCTACCCAGATATGAACAGCACCAGCCCTGGACTGAATAAAGAGGGGAAAGGGAGGAGACTGGCACCTGCATTTTCATTTGTCAGCTTCCTGGCCACTCCTGATAGTGCACTAGCCTTACCACATAGTACCGTATGGTTCTGCACTGTGAGTCAAATGAACTCTTCTTCCCATGAGCTGACTTCTGTTACGTAAGTATAGACCTTTATTCTTTACAAAGCATCAAATCTCAGGAATGTTATTTATCACAAAGTAAAGCAGATTTTGTCAAGTGTAAGGCCAAGTATTCCAGGTAGAGGACAATGGTGCAATCATATGTCCCAAGGGAGAGATAGGGGGAAATTTGTGATGCAGAGGGGGAGGGGGGAGAGAGAGAGAGAGAGAGAGAGAGAGAGAGAGAGAGAGAGAGAGAGAGAGATCTGAAGATGTTCCTTGAAAACACTGGAGAAGGAGGGAGGGACTATGAGACAAGACACAAGACAAGGAGTGGATTTCTTCTGGAGGATCCAGAGTGTACAGCTCTGCTAATGCCTCGACTTTAACTTAGTAGAACCAATTTCAGGCCTGTGGCCTGCATTACAGCCGCAGGAGGGAGCAGACCTGTTCACTAAATACTCACCAATGACTGACAATGTTCAAGACACCGTGTAAAGATACTCTGCCTTTCCTCTTGACATGGGAGTGCACAAACAAGAAATTCCAATAAATGTAACATGTCAGAGTTCCAGGGGTCATCATGAAAGAAGGGGCAGAGAGATGGTAAGAAATAGATATAGCCTGTAGTGCAACAATATTGGATGGGCATTGTAGGGCCATGACACACAGAGACTCACAGTGGCTGGAGCTGCTTGCACAAGTTTGAGCAAATTAAAATCCCAGGATGGCTAGGGGAAGGGTGTGTGAAGCTGAAGTGGAAACTTCTAGTTTCTTTGGAAAGTCAGTTATGTCAACCAAAGTTTTGCTGCGGCACACAGGTGGAAGGATGTCTTGCTAAAGCAGACATGTGAAGGAATCTTTTCCTGAAGCAGACAGAGGCGAAAGGGTGTTTCAATATAGCAAACACATCAAAGGACCCTTGATGCAGGAGTATAAATATGACCCCACAGACACTGGGAGATGAGGATTGAGCATTGGTTTGGCTTGCTCTGCCTTGCATAGCATTGTTGAGCTCAACTTGTGGTACCCACGGACAGTGCTAGAAGCTCGCCAAGGAACTGCTCATGGGGTCCCTGTGGCAGCTTGCTGCTTCAGCTGCCTTGCCTCTGGCCGGTTGGCAAGCCTTGCGATTTCTTCAGGACTCATGTACAGCTGCTGGTTCGTGCCTGGTGTCTGCTTGCCAAAAGGACTGGTTTGCAGCTGCTGAGTCATATTTGGTGTTTGCTCTAGGACTAAACTGCTGCCAAGGAAGACCAAGCTCATCCCCAAAGAACAACTGCTGAACAGGTCCACTTCCCCCATATCCGAATAACTTTCCTCTTCCACTATGTCTGCTGGGTGGAAGGCAAGAGAAGAGGTTTAGTGTTTATTAAAATAGGCTGGAAAATATTTATGCCAACAGGGAGCCACTGGCAAATGTTGGCTTCTGGGGGTGGGAGAGTCTGTTTCCTCAGAGCTTCTGAGGTTTACTCTTGCTCCGTGGATGATCTTACACTCATGCATATACTGGCAGTCCTGTGTAGACTCAGTGGGTTTATAAAGCAAGAGCACATGAAGTTGGGAGGAAAAGTAGCAGGAGGGAAAGGGGAGGAACCGATAGGAGGGGATGGGAGGTGGGTTTAGGCAAAACAGAATGTATGCTTGTGTGAAGTTCTCAAACAAATGATAAAGAAGTCAGTTTAAAAAAAAAAAAGCAATTGCATTATATAAGTCTGGTGGAAGAGGAGACTCTTGAACCAGATTGGTTGGTCAGGTCAAGAAAGACCACATGGAAGAGGGGACAGACGATGAAAATGGAGAGGGGGTGAAAGTCGCAGGTAGACGTGGGGTAGATTTTCATGAGGCGAAGATGATAAGCTTAGAGAGTGAAAGCATGATGGAGGAATGAGGAACAGTCTCTCTCTCCCTCTGCAACATAAAATACCCAAGTTTGACTGGAAGGGAACGCTGGGCCGTGTGGTAGGAAGCTTCAGTTGGTAGCAGGTGTCACAAATTCTATTTTTCATGAAGGGAATTTGCATCTTTAGTTTATATTTTAAATATCTGGTTATTCACAGTTGCGAGGAAGGGCAAGAGTACTGTACATCAAGAGCTCATGGAAAGGGCTCATGTTCAGTCTCTTCAGCAGTGGAGAACTGCACCAACTGGTTAAGAGTGTCATCTTCCACTGGACACACTTTACCTACTGTCCTAACTGAATTATACTTTACGTTCTTAAAACATGACTTTTAAAACTCCAAACCTGAGAGTTAAAAATGTATCTACTGGCCAACAGCATTCTTCTTTGTGTTTGTTTCCTGGGATTGAAGCAGCAGGCTGCTGTTGACGCTGTACTTTGAGACAAGGTGTCATTGAAAACATGGCTGGCACTTGGTACACTGGGCTATGCTCACAGGCTGTGCACCTCCTCTCAGCACAACAGACGTGAGAAACTACACAAACAAGGAAAGGATGGGTCTGTGCCTGTGCAGTTGCTCAGGTACAGGTGATTGAAGCCAAACCTGAGGACTGGCTCAATGTGAAGAGTTCCTGTGTTATTTACTCCCACAAGGTATCCCTTGACCCCCACACATTTACCATAATGCATGCATGCATGCAGACAGACAGACAGACATAAGGGTGTGTGTGCATGTGTGCGCACACACACACAAACAGAGTAAATAAATACATAAGAAAAACTCATTAAATTTAAACTTAAAAAATGATTGATAAATACACAGGAAAGTAATGGCACTCCCAGAAGAAATATAATTATCAGTTAAGTTTTAGAGAGGAAAGCCCTTTACTACAAATATGAAACATGAAAGTGTATTACTTAAGGATCTTTTCCCCACCTACCATTTGGTTCTTGGAATGTGTTTGCAGCAGGCATGATTCAGCATGATTCAGCATGATTCAGCATGATTCAGCATGATTCAGCATGATTCAGCAAATATTTTCTGAGCAGTACCAGGCACTGGTACTGGGGTGTTGTTGCATACTCAGGAACAGAAAAGAGGCACTTTTCTAACCAAATTTTATACATATCTTCTTCTTCTTCTTCTTCTTCTTCTTCTTCTTCTTCTTCTTCTTCTTCTTCTTCTTCTTCTTCTTCTTCTTCTTCTTCTTCTTCTTCTTCTTCTTCTTCTTCTTCTTTCTCTCTCTCTCTCTCTCTCTCTCTCTCTCTCTCTCTCTCTCTGTGTTGTATGTGTTTGAAGGATGGGTGGGTATGGGTCAGGGAACAGATTTTGGGAGTCATCTCTTTCCTTCTACCGTGTGGGCCTTGGGGATAGAATTCAAATTATTGGGTTTAGAGGATAACGAGTGTCCTTACCTGCTAAGCCCTCTCCTGGGCCCAAGGGACACTTTCTTATCCCTGCTATAATATGATCAATCCCACACAGAGAAGTAGTATGGTCTCACTGGAAACCTTCTGGTACAATAACCTGGACATGCTCCTCAGAGAGTGTTGTGTTCACTTCCCTGACTGAATACTGACCTTCCTCTAGCAAACCTTGCCCGGGAAGGCGGAGAACCAGAAGGATGGATGCAGCAGGTGTGCCTCCTGGAAGGTCCACTGGCATTTCTCCCCGAAGCTCAGGTGTCCCTCTCACATTGTATAGAAGCTGGTGCCTTTTGAGTTCGATCATACAAAGTAGAAGCTCAACATGAAAGCAACAAGGAGCATAAACAACTGTCTCCCCAGCGGTCCATAGGTGTTGCCTTATGGCCAAGTTGAATGGAAAATAAGAAAGATGCTTCAAAGGCATTCACAACCAAGTGTATGTTACTTTGGAAATCACATGCAAATAATTAATAACAGAAATCATCTCATCACCACTGCCACCACCAATAAAAAAGATAGAAAAAGAAAAAGGAAAAAAAAAAAAAAAAAAAAAAAAACTATCACTAAATGGGAGTTCTCAAAGATTCTTTCAGATGGGGTCCAAGATAAAAGGAGAAAAATTCATGTGCAAAACTTGATGATTTCCTTTCCCTTAGGAGATCCTCACATGTAAAAGTTTATCCCAAAGAGCCCAGGGCATGCATTTGTGTGGATAATAATTTTCAGCCAGAAAATGTTTCTCCCAGAGCCAGGCTTTCTGGAGAGATTCCTATTGGTCACTTGAATGTACCTGGGGTAGAATATGCTCCAGTTCCCCATTTCCATGGGGAAAGGCCCCATGCCTGATTCTCAACTACACCACAGCGATTCCTATCAAGGACAACTATTCAGAAAATCTGAGCACAAGTGTGGCAAACAGGCTCTGGCTTCTGTGACTGAGTTTGGGCTGACTGTCTACAAATGCATTCGTGATAACAGAAAAGACATTGCTTCTAGTTGTCCAACTATTCTCTCTCCTCCTTCCTGAGAAGTTATTTGGGATTGGTTATTGAAGGTCTACATACCCTTTCAGCACTGAAAGCCTGGAATCAAAGACTCATTTACGGCTTGCCATTCAGGCTCCTCTGTAAGAGTTCCACTCTATTAACATGGACATTGCTTCAGGAGAGACTTTGCTTTCTCATGGAGTGGACAGTTAGTGTACACTTGTGTGTGCAGAATTTAGATCACAGGAATGTAAATGACAGGCAGAGGTTTAGAACATTCTAAAATATACACAGAATGACCCCTGCAGCTGAGCTTGGGGTTTGATTTGACTGTAATAGAAATAAAGTAATAAAGGCTTCAAGAAGGCAGATACTGTGTGTTTTGTGTTGCAGGGCAGGGCTGGAGGCCAGGGTTGATGGGTAGGACAAGTATCAGTTTTTGCTAAGGCTAGCGTGGTCTGGAGGCATTACTCTTCATCACCAGGAACTGAGATGCAACACAAGCCTGGTTTCCTATGTTCAAAGGGATGATTAAGAATGCAGCACACAGCGGATACAGCAGCATGTACTGTCATCAATGAGGTTTGAGGTTTGTTTGGTGTTGTTTATTTTCTTACCACATTAGATAAATTGGGAACTTATTAAATACATAGTGACAATTTAATTAATGAAACTCAGCAGGACATGGGGCCAAATTAGCACTCTTAGGCTAAATGGGGTTCAAGGCTCTAATTACTTGAATTTTGAAGTTGTAATGAAACTACTGACACGTGTAAACCTTTAAATTGTGTCATTAATTATATTGCATGGTGAGTTTAGAAACCTTCATATTCTTTTTTATGGCAACTAGAATGATACAAAGACATCTCGTAAGTATAGAATTTAAATTTTGATAACTGAATGCTTTAAACATGAAGGACATGTTTCAGGATATACTTTAAATTTAGAAAGGCTCATCTGATTTTCAAGTTTTGTCGAGTTTCCTAATCAAACTTAAATCCTGTAACCAATGAGTTCCAGTCACCAAAGAGAGTATTTTAAAAATATAAATGTGGTCACCACTCCTAAGATTCTGATATTGTGAGTCTGTGGAGGATCTTTTATTGTTGTTGTTGTTGTTGTTTTAAAAATAGTTGTGTGTTTGGGTATTTTGTGTGTCTGTATGTCTCTGTACCACGTGAGCACAGTACCGTTGGAAGCCAGAAGAGGGCACCAGACTCCTGAAAACTACAGTTACATATGATTGTGAGCTGCCATGTGGGTGCTGGGAACCAAGCCTGGGTCCTCTGGAACTGCAGCCAGTGCTCTTAAGCACAGAGACATCTTGTTCTAGCTGCACACACACACATACACACACACACACACACTTTGTAAACACTAGACACCTCTGGCTTAGATAACTTAATCTGGAGTGTAGGGTTATAGAAGAACAATGCTTGACTGCTTTGAAATGTTAGGGGTTTCTGGAAAGTCTTTCATATAATTTCGTTTGCATTAAAAATACAAACCCCCCAACCTTATATTAGTATTTTGGCAGAATAAATGAATCGTTCTTGCTTTTTAGTGATTTCTGAGAACCTATTGGTTAAAACACACTGCTTAGCCAGTTCACCCGACATTAAAGATTAGTGTCTTGCATCTTAACCTCTAAATATATTTTACAGCGAAGTCTTTCAGATTTTTGTACTTGCTCTGTCATTTTCTCTCAGTTGAGTATTTTACGAACCTGATGAAAAGCCGTGTTTGCTTAAGGAAACAGGAATGTGGTGTTATTGACTTTTTAATCTTTCAAGGTGGTGTTTCAGTGAAGAGTGCCGAGAAACCCTGCCTGGGGGTCCTTCTCTGCCACTCACGGCAAAATAGTCTGGGCAGATTTCCCACAACCTTAAACCAATGAGAAAAGTGCAAAATATTTTCTAGCTTTTTTTTTTCCAGTGGTGAGTTGGGCATGTTGCCATGGAGATTGACCTTCACTAGCAAGAATACATTTGCCACTTGACCCCAGGAATAAATGTGTGACCTGAATCAGAGCAAGGGGAGGAAGGCCCCTCTCCTGAAGCTTCTGTACCTGTAGACTTAGTTCTGCCCACTCTGAGCAGCCCGCCCCCCTTGAAACTGTGCCATGGCATTTTTGAGAGCATGACTCAACTGTACCAACAGCCCACAGACCTCCAAGTGGCTTCCGCTGGAGGGTTAACAGCCTTTGCAAACACAGGGCACCATTTCTTTGTTTCCTTTCAGAAGTGTCATCGTGATTCATTCTCCGTAAACAAAGAAGGGATTTACCAGTCTGCGATTCAGCCTCCTCTGAATGGACTTCCTTCAATTCCCAGGAAAGGCGTCATGCATTTCAAACACTTGTCTTTCTTCTCTAATCCACTTTCTTTCTTCCCAAGCATGGAAGAGATATATAATTTAGTTCTCACTCAAATCCAAATGAGATGACTTTCAAAGGCCATTCAAGCCCTCATGTTTGTCCTTTGCAAGAACATGTAACTGTGATTCTAAAGAATTGAAATGCGGCCAGGGATGGTGTCACCGTTGGAATGCAAAGGAAAACGTACTTAATATGGCATCGTGCCACTCCCGATGTTGATGGGTCCTGTTGTCACCAGAGGGGAGAAAATTAAAATATCTTACCTGTCTGCACAATATCCTCGGTGGTTGTACAACAGTTAAATATTCAGCAGTCTGATAAGTTTACAGTTAGAACTGACAGACCAAGTTGAAACTGGTCGAGAACGTGTCCGGTGTATCCTGTTCCTTTCTTCAGATTAGCTTTCTGTCATAACACCAGTGTTCCGTAGAGCTCATATTGACTCAATTATAAAGTCAGCTCAAAGGCATTAGCTCTAGATTGCCTTTACAGGTCTGAAATATTTTTAACTGTTGACAAAAGGTTCGGTTCCATTATACTGAGTTCCAGAGGAGTGCTGTGGTAATGTAGTTCTGTTTTGTCATTTGTATGGTACCAGAAAATTACCATAGCCTTCTGGAACTATCTGAGAATGGCTCAGAGTGAGTGGTTTGTAGCTCAGTGAGAGGCACGGAAATAGCTGATATTTGCCTATTCATTTATTTATTAGATTTATTAGAAATCGGTTATAGAGAGCTGGTTTTCTTTGGCACAAAATGTCTTACATTGAGAAGAAGGAAATAACCCTGCTGATACACCATAGAAGTTCAAATTTTAATAATGAATCTAAAAAGCATATAACACATGAGTCCATTGCTATATGAGATAAAGTGCTGTGTTCTCTCCCTGCTTGGGTTCTGTGTTCTCCCCACCATACAAATACATCCTCTGAACAGAAACTCAGCATCAACTCAGAAAAAAACACTGATGTTTAATCAAATGTTACCAGTTCAAAGTGAGGCAATTTTCTTATTTTCTCTTTTGGTTTCATTTAGATCCTGTTAGAAAACCCAGCCCTAAACAGAGTCATGACCAGGCAAGGAAGCACACCAAGCCCCATTACTGCCCAAGGTCCCAGGCAGCTTGACTATGGTCATACCTTCACCAAAGTCCCCCTTCCTATCCAGTGTCTTTATGGCCTTCATTATAGTCCAATGTCGTGTGTGTGTGTGTGTCTGTGTGTGTGTGTGTGTGTGTGTGTGTGTGTGTGTGTGTGTGTGTGTGTGTGTGTGTGTGTGTGTGTGTGTGTGTGTGTATGTGTGTGTGTGTATCTGTGTGTGTGTGTGTATGTGTGTGTGTGTGTGTGTGTGTGTGTGTGTGTGTGTGTGTGTGTGTGTGTCTGTCCTCCTTCCTTTATCTCTGTCTTGTAGGCTGGGTTGCATATTAACTACGCCTGCTTTCTTGGGGTACAGGATCTCCACCGTGGACATTTTTAAGAGTGGATACCACACTTTGCTCTTCTTTTAGGCTGCCCATCTACAAGGACTAATAACTAAACTCCTTTCTCTGGAACTCTCCTTCCCCCCTTTCCATCCCTCAAACCTAACAGAATGGACCCTCATGAGATAGGACAGATTCATAAGAGAAATACAAGCTGAATTTTATTAATATGCACACGTCATGTACACATAGGAGACACCCTGGGAATATCAAAAGGTGACTTCACATCCGGCTTGCGGACCATTGCCTGATGAACTATGGGGAGAAGGGGGTTGTGGGGAAGTGTCCAGGAAGAGCTCGGCTCCTAAGAGTAATATTTGTTCAGCACAGTTGACTGAGTAACTTCTCAATCGCTAACAGACAGTTACTCAAGGCTTCTTTTTACTTTTAAATTATGTGACTATGTGCGGGTATGTGCACATGAGTGTAGCTGCCCTTGGAGGCCAGAATCAAGCGGTCATGGATGCTAGCGAGAAGAGAACCAGGTCCTGGGACAAACTGCTCCGTTCTAATCAGGAACTGAAGAAAGCAGTTGGAAATATGGGCGCTGGATTTGGCGAGCAGGGATCGTTTTCAAGATGAAACTTGGTGGAGGTAGAGTGGAAACATTTTCACTGTGAATAGACGGGAGAAGTGGAATTATATGGGGCAGGGTAAGTTTTGAGATAAGTGGGCAGACCACCATGAGAAAGCATTAGGGTGCTTCAGAACTGGTGTTGGTTAACAGCCTGGAAATGTTGTTTGTAAGTTGGGGCTCCATGTTTGACTGCCTAGAATTATACCTCCAAACTACAGCATACAATCCCAAGTGTGTGATAGCATCAGAAGGCACCGTAGCAACTCCCCTACCTCTTTTTCTCCATCTTCTGGTCCATGTAATTAGATGTAAGACATCACTAAATTTTTCTTTTACCAGCTTGTTTAGACTAATAGAGTAGGTGTGGAGAGAGAAATCCTTTACTTTGCAATCTAGGTGTATCCACTGATTGACCCTAGGTCCAATTTCATTAGTAGGCATTGTGGGAAAGCACCATAACTTTTGCTTTCTCTTGAAAAGAGCTTTGCACTTTGCAAATAGTCACAAATTGGGATGAATTTTAGTTCCCTTACTCTGCGAGGGCTAGGTATCCCGACTCTCATTCATTGTGCTTCAGGTTGAATGTTTCATGAACTCAATCATCTTTCTTGTGCCTATGACTTAACCAGGGATGTGAGCTGTCAGCACATATATAATGTCTATGTATATAATGTCTATGTATGTATATGTATATGATGAGCATGTATATGTATATGATGATGTGTATGCATATGAGCGTATGTATATGATATATATATATGCATGATGTATATAATGTGTACGATATATGTAGTACATGTATATGTATGTGTATGCATTTGGGTATGCACATGTGCATATGTTTATGATGTGTATGATGTGTGTATACATATACATATATGTATGTATTGACATTTTAGTTAGTCACACTGAGTTTGGAGTAATATAGAGGGAGAGAAAAATTTCAGTCTGCTCTCCGAGAGTCACTAACAAGGAGAGAAATGGGAGAAAAGGCATGCCCATTTATCACTGGACAGGGCATCTCCAGGGGGTGCTTCTCTGATCACTCAATGGGATTCAGAAGTGTGCTTACTCTTCTTTATATTAGAGAGGGAAACGTTGGCAGTTTTGAGTAAATACGTTTCTGGGCAAGGCAATGGCTTGTAAATGATTATGTTGGAAAGTTAAATGGGCCAAGAGCAGACAATGTAACTTGAGAGAGAGTATGCCTGGTGTGCCCGCCATCCTCAGTCTCTCTTCCCAGTGTGGGGCTTTTCTTTTTAAGTTAGGAAAGAAGAGAAATTTACTTCCCACAGTTCTGGGGGCTGGAGAACAATATTAAGGCACTGAGACCTGGCAACCGGTATTGCTGTATTCTCACATGGTGGAAGCAGAAAGGCAAATGGGGATGGATGCTGAGTCTTCACATGGTAAGGGAACAAGAGAAAAAGAGCTGTAAAAAGAGGCACTCTGCCCTCACTGGTGTATGTCAGTTCGAGTAGCCCCAGGGAGCACGCTAAAGACAGTCTTCGTGAGTGGAGCCGGGTGGGAGGGGACTTCAGAGCAGAACTGCTTCCTGCACTTCCACTAGAAGAACAAATGAAGCTTAGAAATCTGCATTCTTTAATTCAAAGTGTCTCACATATCAACACGCTAACTTTGGGTTAATGTTTTCTGAGCCCCAACACTAATGAATTTGAAGATACTTGAAATTTCAGTTGTTTTAGAGACCACGCTTTGATGACCCAGAGCATTCGAGAGTTCAGAATTGCGTTGAATTTGCATAGTTCATAATTTAATGCAGTCTCTCAGACAACATTTTTTATTATAATTATGCTATTTCTCATGAGCTAAAGATTGGTACTCTGGTTCATTTAATAAGTGTAAAAATTGGAAAAACCTCGAAGGGGAACCTACTCATTGTTTACTCTTTAATACGATTTAGCATTAAATCGGGATTGTATTTTCCAGTCTGTATAAAAGCTCATTCAACTCACATTCCCATCACATTTGGGAAACATCGGAAGTAAAATTTGCACCTGGGGAAGCGCGAGTAAATGTTTTACCTCTGGAATTGTCCGTCATTTCTACTCACTGGAAAAGGGTATTTCATCCATGATTTTCTACAGGGAAAAATTTGAAAATATTCCTTGAGGAATGGGGTCTTATTCTTCTTGCCATGACCCTTTCTCGTAGTTCCTCAGTGGTGCTGACCCCCAAACATAAAATTACTTCAGTTGCTGCTTCATAACTGTACTTCTGTGGCTGCTATGGATTGTGATGTAAACGTCAGGGTGCATTTTCATTGTTGCAAATTGACCCACAGGTTGAGAACCACTGCTCTAAGGATGTTACAGTTTCAACTTTTAGATTGTATATGACGGAAGAGTTCAGCTTCATTCTTTCGCACGAGCATATTCATCTCTCTGGTGAAATTGGTGGAAGAGACCTCATATTATTAAAAAGTATATGAACACATTATATTTAATGTATAGACGATGTTCAATGTGTCTATAAAGCAAAAAGCCTTATCATATGTGAAACACTTTTGTAATTCCTACCCTCCTGATGAACTAGAACATTCTACATAAGTCACTTTGTATTTACCCACTTGTGTTTACTAATTCCTCACACCAGCTTTTCCCAGGGGTGAACTGCTATCTTCAATTCCAAATTTATATTTCTCTTTCTATAAAGATTCTGATTTCATATGTATGTATGAATGAAAGTATTATTTGAGCTTTGTAAGTATGACATCATACACAATCTCCTCTTCTCAGGTTTGCCTTTACCTTTGCTCCACAACATTCAACCAACAGGATAGAATTCTATTGTATCACATTTATATTATTGGTGTAGTCTTCTATTCTACAATTTATTGCAGTTCGATTCTTCATTCTCCTTTATTTCTGCCCTAGTTAGGGTTATCATTGCTGTAAGGAAACACCATGACAAAAGCATCTTGGGAAGGAAAGGGTTTATTCTACTTACACATCCATATCACTGTTCATCATTGAAGGAAGTCAGGACAGGAGCTCAAACAGGCAGGAGCCTGGAGGCAGGAGCTGATACAGAGGCCTTGGAGGCTTGCAGCTTACTGGCTTGCTCAACCTACTTTCTTATAGAACCCCAGACCATCAACCCAGGGACAGCAGTGCTCACAATGGGCTGAACCCTCCCATATCAATCATTAATTAAGAACATGCCCGATATCCAGATCTTATGGAGGCACTTTCTCAATAGAGGCTCCGTCCTCTTAGATGACTTTAAAGCTGGCCAAGTTGACATAAAGCCAGCCAGCAGAGTGGTCACTAGAATTTTTCCAGTTTCTTCACTGAGGGAGCAGTGCTATTTTGATTGCTTTTATGCATAGATTTTTGATGCAAGTCTCTTAAAAGTTGAAATGTGCATATCACCCAGTAAAACAGGCGCAGAAAGGTGAGGATCTGAGCACAGAACCCCAGCATACACCTAAAAGCTGGGTATGGTGAGGTGTTCCCAGAATTCTGTGCTGGGGTGGTAGACAGGAGGATCACCCCCTCTCAAACAATACATAAAGTGACAGAGGACACCCAAGGCCAACGTCCTGCCTGCACACCTATCTGCATGCAGATCTGCTCATGTATACACACATGCAAACATGAACATACAAAATGTGGGGCTATGTGTGAGAGGGATGCACGTCTTGGTTTTATGAAACAAAGGCCAATTATTTTCCTTTGGCAAGATGCCCTTTCTGTAGTAGACAACTGTCTTAGGGTTTCTATACCTGCACAAACATCATGACCAAGAAGCAGGTTGGGGAGGAAAGGGTTTATTCAGCTTACACTTTCCACATTGCTGTTCATCACCAAAGGAAGTCAGAACTGGAACTCACACAGGGCAGGAAGCAAGAATTGATGCAGAGGCCATGGAGGGATGTTACTGGCTTGGTTCCCCTGGCTTGCTCAGCTTGCTTTCTTATAGAACCCAAGACCACCAGCCCAGGGATGGCACCACACACAATGGGCTGGATCCTCCCACCCTGGATCACTAGTTGAGAAAATGCCTTACAGTTGGATCTCATGGAGGCATTTCCTCAAGGGAGGCTCCTTCCTCTGTGATAACGCCAGCTTGTGTCAAGTTGACCCACAAAACCAGCCAGTGCGACCTTATGAGCTTGTTTATCTACACCATACTGGTGCTTATTTTGGGATTTGTTAAATTCTGTCAGCCCAGGAATTGTCCAGAGTCCCACACTGTGCTATACCTTTTCTCTATGATTCCCAAATGAAGCTGAACACCTCTTAGATGTTACTGGTCCCTGCTTTCATTGCTTTCCTAAAATGCCCATTCAGGCCCTTTGCTTGGCTTTCATAGCATTTAACTAAATGAGAGGATTTTATTTTACATCCTGAGCTCAAACTCACTGTCATTTATGTGTTTAAAAACATATTTTCCTAGTTGCTGGCATAATTCATTTGTTACTTTCTTTGTGTTCTTTTCCGGTGAATAGTAGATGTTAATGTTAATAATTTATGTTTACCGAATGTTTAAAGGAAGTTAGTTTTCTGATGCATGGCTTAAAACTTCCTTCCCTATTTATGTGATGAAAAAATACTATGGTTTGTTTCCTAAGTTTTAAATTTTAACTCTTCCCTCCTCCTTTTGCTCATATGGGCATTGGAAACAATGCTATTTTACTGTAGAGGTAATTATGAAGATCGTATTAGCTAATTCAGAATCATATGCATGCAGAATATACCCAGAGCTAGGTCATTTTTGTCTTAGCTAGGTTAGAAGACACCATGACCAATAGTAACTTGGGGAGGAAAGGGCTGATTTCAGCTTCCAGTTTGTAGCCTATCATGAATGGTGGTCACGGGAGGAACTCAAGGTGTGCACCTGGAGGCAGGGACTGAAACAGAGATGGGAGAGGGCTGTTGCTGAGTGGCTTGGTCCTCCTACCTTGCTCAGCTGCTTTCTTATATCATCTGGAACCACCTGCCCAGGGTAGCACCACCCACAATGGGCTGGGCCCTTTCATGTCAATCATTAATAAAGACAATGACCCATAGGCTGATTTCGTGGAAGTGCTTTCTGTATTGTGAATCCCTCTTCAAAAAAACAAAACAAAAAGTCCCCAAACTAAGCAGGACAGTATGAGCTGTTATTGCTTTTACAATATAATTTGGAACTAGAGTTTTATATTTCATGTGTGCGAAGAATCAATCATTCTATCATTTTTTTAATTACTATTTCAATCATTCTATCATTGTTCATTGAAGAGTGGCACCTCACACCGCCATGCCTCAGGGCCATTTGGTCATACATAGTATTTTCTTCCTTTTTTGAATGGGCTGGCTTTCAATTGATCATCGCCAATTTCTGATCACCAGCCACTACACTCCTCTTCAGAGCTCTCACATTCTTTGAGAAATTCCATGAGACACCACTACACTGTATGTCCTTAGAAGTTTCTGGGCTAAATGTGTTGTTAAGGCTGTGAGTTGACTTTGTGGCTTTCAGACCCAATACAAATGATCTCCCATATAAATGTCTCTTGGATTTCTTTTTTGTCCATCATCATTTCCATAGTATAAAATAAATATAAAATACACAGAAAGTAATGCTGCCAACACAAGAACATAAAGAAACGTTCATCAAAACAATGTGTAACGTAGTTACATTTATTAAGAGTGTATTCTTATAGTAAAAGCAACTTCCAACAATGTAGGAACTGCAATTCCTTTTGCATTGAACTATTTATTAGGTACATAAAATGCATAATTTTATCATCCTTACTAGACACTGTCATTAAATCATGGTATACAAATCACAGAGTGAGACAGATGTGATGGTACATACCTGTAGTTAATCTAGCAGTCCGTAGGTTGAGGCAGGAGAGGCTGCAAACTTAAAGGCAGTTCAGGTTACACAGTGAGTTTGAGGTTAGTGTGGGCTATGAAACATGGGTGTGTGTGTGTGTGTGTGTGTGTGTGTGTGTACTAAAAATAAAAAATGGAATAGATCGAGTTGTTCTAATTCGAAGTAAAAAGATATACTGACCTTATTTTGTTCCACATTCTGTTTTTTGTTTTAATACAGATTTGTCTGGTGTATACATTTTCCCTTTAAAATTTTTAAACATTATTTTTATTATTTTATATGTACATATCTGTTCATTAAATGCATGCTGGGAACTTGGATAAGCCAAAAGGAGCTGGTGGAATTTGAGAAAAGAACCTAGATCCCCTGGAAGAAAAGTTAGCACTCTTAACCGCTGAGCCATCTCTCTAGCCCCAACTCTCTCTTATTTTAAGACAAATTATTTTTTATCATGTGTATGTGTATGTATATCACACATACATAAGTTACATCTGGTGCAAGCGTTGGGAACTTTGGTTGGTCTCTGGAAGATTAGAAAATGCTTAACTGCTGAGACGTCTCACTCCAGTAACCCCTGGCCTTTAACTTTGTATTTTCTATGTTCTACCCCTTTCTCTCCCTCTGGTTTGGAAGTTTTATGTCAGGAGCCGTCAGGGAGAAGCTAAAAATTAGCAGTTGATTTTTCTGAGATGGGTCCACCTTGGATTAAAATCTATGGCGGATTTTCACCTGTCACCAGCTCTAGGGGTCCATGGAGAGTTAAAAACCATAACTTTTGTGACTAAGATATTGGTGAGGTTTTGTCTAGATGAACCCAGCCAATATCTTCTGTCCTTTCCCTATAGTAACCCCCCCCTTTTATGACCTTTTATTAATGGTTTTACAACCCCTTGGAATGTGTTCTGAGTAGTAGATGCCTGCTTACTATCTCAGAAGCAATTAACTGGTGACACTTGAAGACTTGCAGAGTTCTCATTGCAGTTTTGACTATCAGAAAAGAAACTAATAACTACTATAATTTTAGAGGTTATTATAGGATCATCATTAAGATTTAAGAAATTAAAAAATTATGAAATTATCCATTTGCCTACAAAGTGTCACTCTAAGACAGCTCATCTTCTTTGTTCTGCAGAGATCTGCTCCAAAGGACGGGCTAATACCTAGTGATTGTTATATATGTTTAATAATAACAGCAAAAGCATATTAATAGCAGTAATTTTTCCTAAAATGAATTTCTCCTGGGCCTTGCCTGCTGGAGCAAATCCATCATAGATTTTAATCCAAGGTAGACCCATCTCAGGAAGATAGATCACCTGTTAATTTTTAGCCTCTCCCTGATGGCTCCTAACAACTTTAGTATATTTATCTAGACTTTTAGTGTATTTTAAAAGTTGTTGATTATTTCTGAAACGTAGTGGCATATTTAACTCAAACTCTGGGTCCTCAGACTGAAGAATTTCTGAAAGAAAATTAGACTGTATGACAGTTTTTCATATTTTTTTTTTGATGTGGACTTCTAGAAGGATAATAGTTGCAATACTCTCAAATGATACAAAGAATGTCTTCAACATTTCCTCTCCCCCTGCAAGACCTGAGTTCCCCCTTTCCATGCAGAGCCAGAATGGCCAGAAAGGGCAGAAAGGTCATGGATCCTTAAAGTGAGTTGTACAAACACAGGCCCCAAGAAGGGCTGGAAAACCAAGAGGTAGTTACTTCTACATCAGAAGCATCCTGGAAGAAGTTGGAGAAGTTAGGAATGAGATAGAAAAGGCATGAGAAGACCACAGGGAGAAAAAAGAGTAGAAGAATAATCATTCACATAGACACAGACCTACTAAAGTGGACTTCAGAGATGTAATGAACTAAAATCTGAAACTCTGGTCCAAGTGGAGAGCATTCTCCTGAATCTTTCTTCCTCAGAGAAGCACCCTGTAGAGTGGTAGAGACGGAACCCACCATATGATTTATGTGAGTGTAGTAGGGCCTACTTGATAATGGTTCTCCAGAGAAATAGAGTTGATAGAATGAACTCATATATGTAGTATATTTGGAACTTATAGAGTGGCTTACAGGCTATGGTCTGGCTAGCCCAATAATGGCTGACTCACAATGGAAAGCCAAGAATCCAGGAAGTGTACTGTCTACTGACTCAGGA
Organism: Rattus rattus; assembly: GCF_011064425.1. Classification (NCBI taxonomy): domain Eukaryota; kingdom Metazoa; phylum Chordata; class Mammalia; order Rodentia; family Muridae; genus Rattus; species Rattus rattus. The sequence goes on along the minus strand of NC_046154.1, from coordinate 204,929,588 downwards.
CACACCTCTAGGGGGTTGTGAGCACCTGGAAGGCAGGGGCGCTGTCTTTAGGTTTAAACCCTTATACCTAGATTCATGGCTGGCACATAGTAGGTACTCAAAAGTACTTGTGGAATGAAGCAAAATTCTGTTAAATGAACAATACATTAAAAGCCTTCTTTCTTCTTGCCTGCCATTGTTCATTATTATTTCCTGGGGTCGCTATCCATTTTTTTCTCCCAGTATCCACTTATCCTTCTGCTAATGACACAGAAGTATTGGCTTTGTCTTTCACATGCAGTATTAGTTGGACTCTTAACATGTCTTGCTAACACATCTTTCCAAAGCACAGAAGAGTGCATACCACCCAGGGCAGATAGTGTCTCTTGCCTGAGGCATTGAACATAGAATAGAGGATAAAGCCTTCCGTATTGAGGGTGTGGCCACTGCTGAATTGCCTATGCTTCAGCTGGTATCTTCACTCCATCCATATATGGGCAGTACTGACTTAGAGCTTACTTTATAAAAAGACACATGATTGAGAGAAAGGTAGGTGTAGGAATGTGGAATTAGTTGAAGGGGGAATAAAGGGAATACATATTCATTATATACATATAAATATATACACATATACACATATACACACATACACATATACACATATATGCATACACACATACACGTGCACATACACATACAAATATACACACACATACACATATACACACAGATACACATACACATATACATATATACACATATACACACAGATACACATACACATATAAATATATACTGCAACTAGTTTGGACTGAATAATCAGAATGTCTTCCTGACTATACCATTCCAGGTCCTATTCCCCAGATCTGTGGACTATCTGATTTCTGCTGTTTATAAACTGATTGTTAGGATTTTCCTTTGATTTGATGATTTGACTGACTCCCATACTAATCAATCCTTCCGAGGGCTTCAGTGGTCACAGTTAATGTCTGCTCCATACATTGAAAATATTCTTGATGCATCTGAGATTAGCTCGCTTGTTACTCAGGTAATCAAGAAGTCTGTTGATTATAGAGAACACATGTATCTTTTTATTTGATCATCATGGTTATGAATATATAACCATGCTGGTCCTTTTGGTAGTTGCCACGTATTTAAGTGTGGAGTAATCACATCCCAAATGTGTTTGCTGTGATTTCTAATTCTGATTTTATTAAGTTGGAGAGCTGAAGCATTTATGAAACAAGAGGAGAGACTCCAAAGTTTTCCAAACTTTCCCCATCATTTGCATTTATCTTACTTGATTTAATTGAACTGGATTTTGAAGATGTATCTTTTGGGTCACTGTCAACTTTCTACCTAATGTTTGCCTTAGAAGTATCTCTTTTCTTATTTATATTTTATAAATATACCAAATATTTAATTAAATTGTATAATTATAACAACCAGCAACCAGCAACACAGATTTGAGAATAAATGTCTTTACTAAGTTGGTAACGGCCTCATTTGGTTGGAAAGAAAACCCAAGGTCATATGGGAGATAATCTGCCTATTTGCTTGCTGTTGGGATCAGCCAGGGAGTAAAGGTCCTTAGTTAATCCTTCGGTAAGTGGATGTCATTAAATGATGCTTTTATTGAGCTTGGAGAGATGGTGCAGAGGCTAAGCGCATTCACCAGTCTTGCAGAGGGCCTGGATTCAGTTTTCCACACCCACATTATGTCATAATGACCTGCAACTTCAGTTCCAAAGATATCCAATGCCCTTTTATAGCTGCCGTAGTACACATACCAATGAGCGGGCACACACATATGCACATAAAATAAATAAAAAAACAATTAAAACAACACTTTCATTCAACTCACATTTAACTTCAGAGCTTCTCAATAAGAATACTTCTTTCTTTCTTTCTTTCTTTCTTTCTTTCTTTCTTTCTTTCTTTCTTTCTTTTTTTCTTTCATTGCTTATGACCTCCCTTGACTTTCCCAGTTAGATGTCAATGGATTATTTTGAATGTGATGGCTAACTTTTGAAAAGTGTTAGTGTTGGTCACAGTGAAATAATATTTGTCAACCAACACATAATAGTTGATGTTTCTAATCCAATTTTTCTGTTGTTAATGCAGGGCTTACAAAAATGGATCGAAAATAGCTTGGGCTTACACAAAACACACTGTAGAAAGAGAAGTAGCTCTCACCTTGAACCTCAAAGATAACACACAGTGAGAATGAGAAATGCTGTGTGTTGTGTCTTTAAACCCTCAAGACCTGCCTTCCGTGACATGCTTCCTCCAACCAGGCCATGCCTCTTGATTCTCTTCAAACAGCACCACTAACTGGAGATCAGGTATTCAAATACCGGAGTCTATGGGTGTCACATTTAAACCACCACAGAGGCAGGTTTCTGCTTTCAGAGTTGAATGTGTGTGGATACTCTGGTCAAGGTATGGAGACCCACGGCAAATGTGTAGCCAGATGAGAGTACAGACGCACATGGTACTCAACAGAGAAAAAAGGTTTCGAGTAGTGCTTGCAAAGGTTGGCCCATAGGGATGAAATTTGACGTAAATGAGGGGATGGGTGAAAGTGTTCCAAGTGGCCACATCAGTTAATGCAAACACCCCCCCAACCCCCCAGGATTGACTGTATCGATGGTTCTACTCCTAGGAAGTGATTGGCTTTCATTTCTACAGTGCCGTGACCGAGCTTTAGCAAGGATCTCTTGTATTTTACTAGAGGAGAGCTATGACCTTTCCAATCTCCTCTTGGATTCCTGGGCAGCCACAATTCTCAGTGAAACTGAACTTGCAACAATGTTGCAACCTTTAACAATCGCTCCCTCCCCCGCCCTCATCTGCCACAGGTAGGCACCTTTTTGCTTCCTCCTTCCTCTGGCTAAGCGCTGCCAATCTTAAGAACAATAGAGAGGAAACTACACACTCCAAGGGGAAACTTCAACCTGCTCATTTTACCTTTCCAGTTTACTTCTTTTCTTTCTGTCCGAGCAATGTTCTGGTAAGCGAAGTTTTTCTTTATGATACAAGTACAAAGTATAAATGTAAGCAGATTGATTCAATCTCAGGGATACAGCTACCAGGATCACTTTATTAGGGAACTTGTTTAGGAAAACAAAAATCTACTTTCTATTCCCACAGCCAACCCAACTGCAGGAAAAATCACTCACGTTTGAAAGGGAAGTATAGTGAAGGGCTTATTACAACCCTGCTTTTGTCAGAGGGAAAAATAAACAAACTACAAACAACAACATGTCAGAAGATGATGGGTCAGAGGTTTATTTTAGGAGGAGAAAACCGCTAAACTATCACACCGCAGCGTGATTCCAAAGGCTGGTAGTGAACAAGAAATAACAACTTGCCATAGAACAGGAATCGGTAACTTGAATCTTGGCCTTGGGCTTGGGTCAGCATATCAACAGGCTGTAAGTCTGGGAAGAAAACTCAAACAGCCGCTTTCCGGTTTCTCAAAGCACAGATTTAGCTTAAGCCATGCGTTAATGCCTAAGTGGGAAGAGGGATCTGGACATTTTTGGTTTTGATGGGTTGATTTGAAAAACAAAGCAAACAAAACCACAGCCGTCAGAAAACTTGAGCTAATGAGCACTGAATGATATTGGTGATCAGGAAACATGGGATAAAAACCATTCACGGGGTAGCTGAAGGGACCTGTGTTCTGCACAAGACCCCATAGACCACGTTGTCAGCATAAGGACATTTATTCACCCCAGAGGGACAAAAGGCAAGGAGTAAGAGAGAGACAGCAGATAGAGGAGAAGAGGGGAGGAGGGAGGAACAAGGGAGAGGGTCACAGTGGACTATCTCTGAGATAGAGAAGAGGCAGACAGGTTTCATATGTAAACGGCAGTTTATAAAGGTAAAAGTGGAACCCTGAGTTAGGATGAGGTGTTTAATTTTAATTACATGTGCTAATTAGGTGGGCCTGAGGGGGGATTTTGATAGCTTCTTTAATAGCTGGACCTTAGTGGTCAACCTCAGGAAGGGGAGGGGGCCAAATAAGGGACTAGATCTCAGGGACTAACTTTAGGAATATAATCTAAGAGTTTTCAGCCAGTCAGAGGAAGTGGAGAAGGGCAAGGTCTTCCAGAGCCATGTTAGACCTGCTTCAGTTGGCTAGAGTCCCTTCAGTGGCTAGACATGTGGAGTGACCATGTGTGGGACCATGAATGACAGCCTGGTTCCTGGTTGAGCTAAGGCTAGAAACCCTGGTGACCCTAAGCGATGGTAGGCACTTCACCTGATTCCTGGCATCAGGCCCCAGTCACTAGCTGACGCCCTCCATAGATTTGTGGCTGTTAGTCACATAAGGGCAACACCCCAAGTCCCTCCACAGGTAGAGGACGTGACCTGTGGTCACATAGGCTCACAACAGATCTCCATTTTAATAAGGTACCTAAAGGTCTGAAGGGCTTAGCCAATCAGCTTTCCTTCCCAGACACTCCTCCCTGCAAAAGGCATTTAACCTTAGGCCCACCCTGAGAAGTGGGATATGGTTTACTTATCTACTTTCTGCCTTTAAAATAAATGCCTTAAAACCATGGACTGTCTCTTTTCATCGGGATCTGCCATGGGAGCATGTAGAAGGCCTTCACCTACAGAACTGCCATCTAATCTCCTGTAGAAGGCCTCTCTGCGCTCCCAGCCACAACTGCCACCAAGCCAAGACTAAGCTTCAAGCTGTCAAGCCACGGACTCTCTCCCCTGGGGACCACTGGGACTACCCTCTAACACTCACCCTTGGTCCCCACTCCATTCTCAAGTCTTCTGAGGCATCTAGCAGCGCCTGATAACCAGACGGCCCCAGAGTCCTTGCAGGCCGGGGCACCCCAGCCAGCTCTGGCTATCCTGTGCCTCAGACCGTGCTTCCCCACCCCAGGAGTAGTGTCCAGGGGCTTCCCTACAGCTGGACACCTGCTCAGTGACAGCATGGGGTAAGATCAGTCAATTTTCCAAGTCCTGCCTCCCTGAACAGCTGAGCCCTATGGTAGAGCGACACAGGACCCCACCAACCCTACACCCCTGGTCCTATGGCTTCCCACCTCTTGCCTCAGCACAATTATAAACAGTAGCTTCCCTTCACTCGCTGAACTGTGTTGCAGCTGGAGTAGATTCTAGGAAGACTTCTCCCCAGGGTGGATCCTGTCACTGCAGCTAGGCAGCTACTCCAATTTTAGTACCTGGCCATCCATCTACCCACGAATGTGTCTGGAAAATGTGATTTGGGGGTAATTTTCTAAACACTTAAATTACAAATAAAGAATGTGAAACGATTATTCTTTGTTCAGGACTGGGAGGATGAATGCAACATGGTCACAGCTGCTTCTCTCTGTTTAACTTGATGATCACTAACGAGACCAACCTTCGTTAACACTGATCCCGTACTAAGGATCTGAGAGGTAAGACACCTGTGACCCCTGAGAGAGGTCACGCAGACTCAAGTCTCTGTGTATCATGGGGTGTTTAGAAGCCTGCACTGGCTTCTCATCGCACTTGGGTGTCCGAGATGTGCATCGTGAAGCCCATGCCTTTAATCTGCACTCTCCTCTGCCCCTGACCCACTGAACTGCAAACATCTTGGCATGGTCCCAGTTTGCCTGTGCTTCAGGGTCTGCATAGTTATTGTTTCCTCTACTGTACACAGTTCCTTCCCTGAGGCATTTTCTGACCAGCTCCTTCCATAATGTATTCTAACTTTATGTAAGTTCTCTTTTAAAAGGATTTTCTTAACAACAGTAACCAAATTAACTTTCCTTTCTTCTGCCCATGTTACTTTGTTATGTCTCTATTATCTACCTATGTATCTATGTATGTATTTATGTATCTATGTATGTATCTATCATCTATCATTTAATCTGTTATCTATTACCTATATATCATCTATCTACATCTATCACTTTATCTATCTACTATTTACCTACCTATTAGCGTGTGTATGTATGTGTGTTTGTGTGTTTGCGTGTGTGTGTGTGTGTGTGTGTTTCTTCAGAAGGTTTTGCGTCTGCATGTCTGTCTGTTTCACCTTCCTGGTTCTGTCACTCAGTTGCACCATTGACCTCAACAAGATGGAAGCCGACATGTGGATGACAGCCATCTTGACTGCTGCCTGACCTCACCAAGATGGAGTCGTTCTAACTCTGTCTACTGTGTGGGTTCCAGGGCTCAGGTTGGTGGCAGGGACATATGTCCACTGAGCCATCTCATGGGCTCCACTTTCTTCTTAGTTGTTATCATGTCTGAGTGTCATTACTATGTATTGACTTTTAGGCTGTCTTACTACGGTGAGTGGAAGTCAGGCCTTTTAAGTTGGCCACCCCCAAATCTCTGCACCACAACAGTGTCTGGCTGTTAGACAGCAGACATTTTTTTGAGTAATTGCATTAGTAAAATGAATGAATTTTTCCTGGCTTCATACTTTCCTCATGATTCTGCAAGCATTGCAGATGCCCTTTCTTTCCATGTTCCATATGATTCTTTGGATCCTGGTCTGTAATTTTCAGTCCATTCTCTTAACAGAAGAGAATTTCATTGTTGCTTAAATGGATACACCAATATTGACTTTGGAAATCCACACAGGTACAGAGCTGTGTTGTTTGTGGCCTTTGGTACCTCTCTACTCTAATAAAGAAAAAGCAAGGAGATTCCAATTATCTTTCTTGCCCCCTTTCATATCTAGGGTTACTCATGTCAATTCATTTCAGTCTGGATGGACTATTGGTTTGTGGTATGAGTCTGGGAGTAGATTCTTCTGTATTTTAGAATAGAATAACATCTTAGCTTAAACAGTATATGAATTTTGAGATTTGATTTCTGCAATGGTGACAGTTTATCTGTTCCCATTAGAAGCAGAGCTGTTGATGCTGCAAAGGGATGCTTTATTTGTGCTCAGTTCAAAGTAAACTGGTCACTGAGGAGATCAGCCTTGCAGTGTTAGCTGCAGGAAGATTATACTCCTCCTAAACGGTGCCAGTCAGGAAAATTGACTAGGACTGTGCAAGTGTTGGTTTTCAGCTCTTTACAGAGACAATCTTATATTTGCTACAAGACAGCAACTTGAAGGTTGTAGGCTTGGTTTTCCAATACCTACTTTTAATAAGGGTTCTCAAACACTTTGACCCCTACTTCTCTCCAAACATCATATGTCTTCCCATAAGTCTTACCTCAGCAAAATACCATGTGAGTCTGCATCATGTGAAATATCCAGAAACTTCCACTTCAGAATGTTCAATGAAATTTTACACACCTTATTAGGGACATTGTATTAAATGCAGGCAGTGTTCTGAACGGTAGTGATTTGCCTTTTGTACAGAGTCCTCTGTGGGAGACAGTGCAGGATGAACTTCTTCAGACATGGGTTCAAAGTACCAAAGGTCAGAGAGCTGGACAATGACCAAGTCAGAGTCTATCACAGCCCTACTGAGCCTGGTGCACTGTGCCTCCTTCCTCCTATTATCTTTGTTCTGTGAAAGCCTCCATTTTTAGCTAACTCTTTGCTCTTAAGAGAGCAAAGAGAGCAGTCCATTTTTCATGGGTCTCATTTTGCTCATTATTTACATTGGATCCATTGTAGCCAGTGGCATTGAAAATAGTATTGAATACCATCTTGGGATGAGCTCTCTAAGGATTTTGTTGGGTGAAGTTGTCATAAAGAGTGATGGGATAGGAGCATCAAAAGGAGGGAGGGCAGAGAGGGGAGAGAGGAAAAAAGAGAGAGGAAAGGGAAAAGGGAGGAGAGAGAAGGCAGAGAAGAAGAGAGAGGAGAGAAGAAGGAAAGGAGAGAGCAGAGAGGAAGGAGAGTAAGGGGAGAGGAGAGAAGAGAACAGAGAGAGAGAGAGAGAGAGAGAGAGAGAGAGAGAGAGAGAGAGGAGAAATGGGGAAGAGAGAAAAAAGAGAGGGGGAGGAAGGAAAGGGGAGAGAGAGGAAAGAAAGAGCAGAGGAGAGAAAGAGAAGAGAGGAAATAGAGGAGAGAGGATGGAGAAGAAGGAGGAAAGAGAGGGAGAGAGGGAGAGAGGGAGAGAACACAGGAAACAGCATAATCTGAGAAACTTTCAGCCCAGCTAGCAGGAAACCCTAGGCTAAGTCCATCATGCTTAAGCCTTATAGAACAGGGCTTGTCAAGCCGTGGTCCACGGGACAGATGCAGGGTGACACCTGCTATTGTGAATAATGTCTTGTGGTGATGCAGTCACATCCATTCACTCAGGTTCTGTCTCTGTGTGGCTGCTCTCATGCTGAACTGGTAGAACTGAGGTAGGAGAAAAGTACCTATATTTAGATGGCTAGACAAGCCTGTCTTTAATGGCTAAAAAGTCAAATATTTATTATCCGATTCTGTGCAATAGAGTTCACTGGCCGTTTTTAGACTGGTTCGATGTAGGGCAGAGATGGCCTTCTCCAATATACCTACTACATGGCAGCTCTCAAAACACTATGTTGTTATACATTCTTGCTTTAGTGGGCTGGAACTGGAACAGCTGGGGAAATCCTCCTAGCAGGGTCCCTTGTATGGCATCTCAGGTGAGGCACCCCCACAGCTGCCACACAGGAAATCGTACACAGACATTGACTAAGTACTTGGTCTGGAACTGGGGTTTCCAGCTCACTGTTGGAGCTGGACACACAGAGATGGGATAGCCTGTGTAAACTAAAACATTTACTGTCTGTCCCCTTTCTAGAAAATTTACCAATTCCTTACCTCAATGAGGGGTGTGGCTTAGCTCACAGGGGAGATGGTTTCTCCTTAGAAAATAAATTAGCCTGCCTCAGGAAAAAAGAAGCACTTGCTTTGCTGGGATTTGACCTTACCATCTCTGACTGGGGGAGGCCTGTATGGTTGATTCGATGATCTGGGGCCTCCTCTAGTAATGAGTACACATTGTGTGTTACCTCACTGTGTCTCCCAAACCCTCTGCCTTTCTAGAGTTCTGTTTATAAAATGTAGGTATTGCCAATGCCTTGCACTGCCAGCTCCACAGGAGTGCAACTCAATGTAGTGGTGATTAAAGACATGGGCCTGAGCCAGCAGCTTGGTCTTTATAGATGGGGGCAGAGGGGGGGCAGAACAGAGTGCCTTGCACATGTTCTCTGGCTGGTTTGAGAAGAATTTTAGCAAGGAGGGAGCTGTCATCTTCTAGTACCACTAAGTACTCCGTTTAAAAATGTCAGAGTCTAGGCCCTGATTTTAGGCACTATGGCACCGTGATCCACCCAACAAAAGAGACCAGTGATGTAGATGATGGAGGTTCACCTCATGGAGATGAAAAATGAGAGAGCACACGGGGTGTGTGTGTGTGTGTGTGTGTGTGTGTGTGTGTGTGTGTATGTGTGTATGTGAGTATATGTGTGTGTATATATGTGTGTGTGTGTTTGTCTATGTGTGTGTATGTGTGTATGTGACTATGTGTGTATATATACGTGTGTATGTATGTCTGTGTATGTTTGTATGTGTGTATGTGAATGCATGTGTGAATGTATGTGTGTGTGTGTGTGTGTGTGTGTGTGTGTGTGTGTGTAGGTAAACACCAAACAGCTCAGGAAATCCCACCTCCCTCTCTTTCTCTCTGAAAACAAGTCTAGGTTATAGATGTCTAACAGACTTATTAGTTTGAACTTCTATTACACCTCTGTGGTAAGTGTGGAATCTCAGGGTTCCTACAGGGCAGGGAGGGGGTCATAAAAGAGGATCCATTCTTCCCAGTGTGTATTCAGCATTCCTTTGAGAAGCAATGGGAGTAGTGTGTTTTGGAGTGGTACATCTGCAGAAGAGAACTAGTGGACCTCAGAGCAGAGGTAGCTGCAGTCTTCTAAGCCGTCTGTCCTCACTTCCCATCCTCAGGCAGCCAAATAGGACATCGGCTTGCTAAAGTGTTAGAGTAAGGAGTTCTGCTGTGACACTGTCGTTAGAACTGCCAGGGTTTATTCGAAGAACTTTCTAGAACTTGGAGATCATTTGTAATTACACAACTGACCCAGAAACTATCAAAACACTATGAAAACTGACTTTTCCCAGTCATGGTAAAACTGAGTTAGGAAGCTATATTATGGTGGAAGTAGGAATATATTCTTTCATTTTATAGAAAAATCACATTTTGGGGATTTCCTCTCAATTTTATTGAACTTATAAAACATCACAAAATGTGAAGCTCTCAGTTTATTCAAAGCGACTTCAAGAACTTCCCCTTGAGACTTGCCTTAAGCTAGCAAGTCGCCCAATTAGTGACTGCCATCCAGAGGAATCTGTACAAGAAAAAGCCACCCTGCCCTTCCTGGACCCTTGCCGATCGAGGCCAGTGTGAACAAGGCAAGACAAAACAACTTCACATCCAGAGCAGAACATTCTAAGTTTTCTTTTTAAATGCCCTTCCCCATCGTTATTCATTGTGAGTCAGTGCTTTTAACGGCAGGGTTCCGACAGCCTTGGATATCTGCAGCTGTAATTGTGGGATTCTGCCTTTAATAAAATAAAATCTGATTTTGATTTACACCAGGAGGGAGGGAACGGCTAGACTTAAAGGCATGTGAACACACCATCAAAAACAGAGCAATCTAGTGGGGTTCCATCACTTACGACATACAGATACTAGCTAGAAAACTGACCCTCACAAGGTGGGACTCTGCTGGCGGCATTCTTAGATGCTATGAAGGCTTTCAAGGCCTGGTTTCCTTGACGGTCAGTTTTCTTTTCCTTCCTTCCTTCATGTATCTGGGAGCCTGATTTCTATCTGGACGCCGGACTCTATTGGCACACAATTAGCTTCCCTATTGATCCACAGTAACATGGAAACTCAAATCTACTGTTTCTTATCATATGTAGACATTAAAAATGTCACAGTCTCAGCTCACACTACCTTCTTCTATCAGTGTTTCTGTTTGGTTTTTGTTTTTTAGATCATGCTTAGGACGTTTCTGTTTCATCGAGTGATGCCATCCTGTGGATTTTTTTTGTCCTGTGTTTCTCATAATGAATGACCCACACTTAGTGTTGAAGAACAACTGTGGATTTTCTTGCTTTCAGGCTGGCCTCCACAGAGCAATCCTAGGTGATTGCACTGCCTGTCAGTGGTCAGTGTGAGGTGGTCTGGTGCATGCTACTCGGGGAAGATTTCTTCTTTGTCTCTTTTTTGTTTGGAGACAAAGCCTCCCTATGTAGACCAGGCTGGCCTCAAACTCACAGAAATCTACCGACCTCTGCCTCTGCCCCCACCCTAGGGTAATCTTTTGCCGCAAAGAATATGCACAAATCTCCTTATTCAGCTCTCTCTTACTAATATCAACAACATAAAGGACACTTCCTCCTCTTTCTCCATAGAAGTTCTTTATTTGATTTATTTTGTGAGTGAGGTTTAGATGGGTTAAGTAGGGGACCAACCTTACACAGTAAAAAGTAGAGCCAGGATTTCAGTCTAAAATACCCAAAGCTAGGAGCCAACTTCGTGTGCATCATGCTTCAGTACCGTACTGGGTAAGGGGATGTCACAGAGTTATTCCTCTTCTGGATTATGAGCTTCTCGTCATCACCATGGCCCATCTTTTCTCTTGTCTTTCCTGGTGGACTGAATGGGTTCTCTTCAAGGAACCACGACAAAGCCAATGAGGCAAGAACTTTGGGAGCAAAAGAGAGAGAAGTTGGAGCTGGAGAAGAGAGTCCCGAGCACATGGGGCTTGGGAGAATTTTGGAGGTTTTGTAAATAAAAAAAGTCATTGGAAGGGTTTCGAGTTGATCTAATTTGGATGTAAACATCGATGACCCACGGTGAAAGTGGGTAGAGGCAAAGAAGACACTTGAAATAATGAGGGCTCTTCCCGGGAAGAAAGGCTGGGTCCTGTATCAATATTGGCTGGAATAAGGTACATGTGATACGTACGCACAGAAGAGCAGAGTTGCTCTCCAGGGGCAAGTGCCCAGGGACACTATTGTCACTATCCCATCCTCTCTTCCTTCCCCCTGAGAGAGTTGGCATGGCAGCAGCAGTAGTCACAAGGCCAGCTCCTTCCTCTGCAGTCACCTATGTCCCTTTATCCCTTGCACTTTGCAGAGGTTCATCTCTTAAAGAAACGGCACCAAGCCGTTGCCTGCAGTAGGGTTTCTTATTTCTCATTCCCTGACGTCTCTCTGTAGCCTCTGACCGCTCGGTCCTTGAAATGCCTTGCTGCGGGGTGTCCTTGCCCAGCTCCAGGGCTCTCTCTCCATGCCTCTGTTCTCACTTCCCACCCTCCCAGAATGGAGGTCGCTGAAGAATCCGACCTTGGGACTCACTATCTCGCCGATCAGCCACGGTCCGACTCTCACCTTTGTCCCCCGCCCTTTTCAAGCTGAGCTCCTCACTTTCAGTCGATACCACTTCCTTCCAAAGTTATAACTTGAAACTAGAAAAAGACAAGGGAACCGCATCCACGCCTAAATCCTTTAATTTCCTACCTGAGACCATAAAGCACGAATAATTGGAAATCTTGGGGAACACACAAAACATAATTTATAAAGGATAGGATTCTTATAGAGAGCTAATTATTTCTGGTGAGGAAGTTAGGAAAAGTTTTCAGTTTGGATTAAATTATCCATTCCTGAAATTAATCTTATACATAGGTTTTTTTTTTTTTTTTGCTAGCTTATATGATACTCATTTTTTGCCCGTTGAATAATTCATGTACCACTGACCAGCACAATAAGATATTTTACCTTGAGCGTGCATCTACATTTCTTAACTTAGCTCTCAATTCTAATTACTGCAGCCAATTTCTGTTCCTTGACGAGGCGAGGGATCCTACGTAGACCTGAACAACAGGTAATGAGCTCCCTTAAATAGGCCGACTGAGCGAAGCTCCCCAAGATTTATTCGAGAATTCAATTTCCTTCCTGAGTTAGAACTTTAGCAAAGTGTTTAGTGGGCAGAGGTTTATCCACAGACTTGGCGGTCTCGGAGGTGGTAATACTCTCCTGTCTTCATTCCTCTTCACATTCTCTGTGACCAGGGGCTGCCTGGATGCCAGAAAAGGGAGAAGCAGGCTTTTTTCCTGCTTCATACACACACAGGCAGGCGCGCGCATGTGCGCGCGCGCACACACACACACACACACACACACACACACACACACACGTGTATGTAAAGTAATTTTCCTAAGTTCTCCTTATGTCTCCTTCTGTTAGAATAAAAAACTTTTATTTATTTGGATGTTTTTTTTAGACAGTGTTTCTTTGTGTAGCCCTAGCTGTACTGTAATTCACTATGTAGACCAGGCTAGGCTCAAACTCAGAGATCCCCTTGCTTCGGCCTTCTGAGTACCAGGATTAAAGGTGTGCACCACCACCCAGGTAGAAAAAGGAACTTTTAGATGTTTCTGTCATCCTTAACCCTTCCGTTACCATTTCACAGAGAATTGGGTGTATGTTTGATGTGATCCTTTTGCTTCTGTGTTTTGTAAAATGTGAGTTACTAACTTCGCACATATTTGTTTTTAATTACGTCACGCTATTTGACAGGTCTCCCTCTAACTTAACTTTTACCCTGAGCGCTGTGAGCCATCGCACAGCTGAGTGAATATCCACTCCGATTACTTTTAATTGCTTCCTAGTCCATCACAGACTACACAGTAATCTCCCTATGCTCGCTCGTGCCTTTGCTTTTTAATGGTGTCAGGTACCTCTACTCTCAGACATCTGAAAATATTAGGCAGAAAAATTTCTCAATGAGTCAAAAGTTTTAAGTTGTGCTTTGTCGCATGGCGAAATCTCACGCCATCCGGTCTTGTCCTTGCCGGGTTTGTTTAGTGTGTCCCTTCTGTATACAGAACCACTCCTTACTTAATTAGCATCTCCCTAACCAATTATAACGGCTTTGCAGTATTTGCCCTTAAATAACCTTTAGCTTGTTTATTTCAGTAGCCCAAAGCCCAAGGATAAATGGCTGGTTACCATCCACATACATCGATTATTTTTCCTCATAATTGTGGCAGTACAGCTCACAGAAGCAACTTCAGGGAGAAGCTTATTTCCTGGCTCGTTATTTGAGGGCACGTCGTGGCGAGGAAGGTACAGTGGTCAGAGCAGCTGTAGAAGAAGTGTGGGTGGCCATGCAGCATGGGCAGGGAACAGCGTCTGAGTGCTGCTTCACTGATGGGACTCTGCTGTGGCGAGGCCCACGGAGACCCTTCCCACTTGGCAAGGACCTGTGGGGAACTCGGTGGCCTTTATTCTTATTACCAAGGTCGTGTGCACCACAGGCTCTCCTTGCTTTCGCTAGCCTGTTTATATTCACAGCGATATTGAGTTTCACTTTGTCAGTCCAAGGGCAAGGCCGGAGCTCACACAGGCTCAAAGTTCCGGGGATGAGTCTATGCTTTTCTCAATACTCTTTCGAGAGGTAAAATCTTCCTCTCCTTTTTTTTTTGCCTGCACTGATCCTCCAGATGAAACCATTAATCCTGTGAATTTTGGCCCATTTGTAATCACTTAAGAGAAACAGCTACAGTCACACCGAGTAAGCCTGTGTTCGTTGGGGAGAGCAGTGAATCCTAACTGTTCTGATGTAGCTCTGTCTGATCCACAGAGACCCAAAATGGGGAAGCTATGTCTGATCAATAGACTCAAAAATGGTTCTTAGAAGGATGACTTCAGGAATGATAGGCGCATGTCAGGGAAGGTTGCTTAGTACAATGATCAGGTCTCTGCAATTTAAACGGTATTATGACTGGGGAAGGTGCTATCTGGTGACTGGACTTAAACCCACCAAGTGTCTAATCTGTCTCTCATCTTGCCTAACCGGGTAACTGCATTTGCTACCAGCTGGGTATGTGCTCGTGTATATGGGACATGCCTACCTAGACATTTATTTTTGACTTGCTGTAATTGTGCTTTGTAGTGCAAAATAAAGTGAGGGGGTGTTTGCCCTAGCAAGGGGGTGGGAGGAACTATTGAGAGCTTTTTATAATGATGGAGATGTTTTAGTGATTTTTTAAAAATAAAATAACCAATGATATCACAGCTTGGGCAAGCGGGATTGTGATTGTATAAATAAAGATGGCTCCAACTATTTGGGGCCACTTGCTTCAACGTCAACAGGTGGTGTAGTGTCTGGCTTTGTGTGTCAACTTGACACAAGCTGGAGTTATCACAGAGAAAGAAGCCTCCCTTGAGGAAATGCCTCCAGGAGATCCAGCTGTAAGGCATTTTCTCAATTAGTAATCCAGGGTGGGAGGCCCATTGTGGGTGGGGCCATCCCTGGGTTGGTAGTCCTGGGTTCTATAAGAAAGCAAGCTGAGCAAGCCAGGGGAAGCAAGTCAGTAACATCTCTCCACGGCCTCTGCATCAGCTCCTGCTTCCTCCCCTGTGTGGGTTCCAGTCCTGACTTCCTTTGGTGATGAACAGCAACTTGAAAGTGTAAGCTGAATAAATCCTTTCCTCCCCAACTTGCTTCTTGGTCATGATGTTTTGTGCAGGAATAGAAACCCTGATTAAAACAGGTGGTCTCAGGAACTGAACCTTGCAGCTGGGGCTGGACTCTGGCAGAAGTGGAGGCAGGGGCATGGCACAAAGGATTATTACACTGTGTTCTCAACCAAGAAGTAGAGAAAGATGAGTTCTGGGTCTCAACTCACCTCGTTTTTATTTAGTCTAGGCCCCAGGCCATGGAACGGCACCACATATGTTCAGGGAGAGCCCTTCAGCATCAGCTACCCTTCTGCCCAGAAGGGCGTCTCCTAGTTTGATTCCAAATCCCAACCAGTCTACAATCACCACCCAGCCTGATCTCAGGACCCATGGGACTGTGGGATGCATTGACCATAGATAAGGTAATTGATCTATTTATTCCTCAATGACCAACACCTGGATTTTTTTTTTTTTTATATATCCTGTCCCCAAACTTATTGGAAAAGTCTTCGTGCTCATCTTAGTGGGACACACTTGTCTAGGAGTCACATTTATGCGGGAGCAGTGTAGACGGTACATAGTTAAGTTAAGCAACTTCAGCCAGTTCTCCAGAATGCTGTCCAGTGACTTCCCAGCAGCAGTGACGAGCGTGTCTAAGTTCCTGTGTCCTGCCTGGGTGACAACATTTCCCCCTCCTTGCCACTAGTATAAAATGATAATCTACTACTGCTGGAATTTACACATTTTACACTCGTGTGTTAATTAAGGTTTCCTTCAGCATTGAACCATTTTAGGAATTGAACATTTCCTTTGTCTGCTCACGTCGGGGGTCTCTATCTTTTCCTTGTTGTGTGAGTCCTCACCATTTTCAGGCATCGCCAGTGTCTTTTCCAAATCTGTCACAAATGTCTCTGTTAACTCTTCCTGTGTCATCTCTGGTTGAACAAAGGCTTTAATTTTTATGAAATCAAATTCCTATGTTTGGATTTTACATTTTTATGTCTCTGGGTTTTAGATTTATTAAAGTGATTTTTTTTTGTTGGCAATAACACAAGAGATGGAGATATTTTTTCCCCTGTTTATGTCAAATAACAAATGGCATTTCTAGAGTTGAGCATGAATCTCTTCTAATGGCCCTACATGTCTCCAGAGTGTGAAGGACTCTGAATTCCTGTAGAACCAAGTGGAGAGTGGGGGTTGCTTGTGGCCTGCATGGCTAAAGAGCTTTCTCACCTAGGTCAAGATGGCCTTTTGAAGAGAAGGTGAGGATCATGGAAAACTGGGGCTCTTGGTACACGGTTACCTGGCAAAGAGTGGCCCAGCACAGGGGATAAGAATTTAAGCACCCTCACACTGATCTCCTTACCCTCACACTGATCTCCCTCTGGCCTCCTCTTAGTGCCCTTATTTTTCTTATCTTTATCAGAAAACACGTAACGAGAAACAGACTGCACCGTGGGCATTTCCACAATGGTTGGCATTTATTTTCCTGGTTGGACGATTACTTCATTTAGCTAGAGGTGACTAGGTCCAAACTCGGGTCACAGATGTTATGAGTGACCTCTAATGGTGCCACGGGTTAGAGCAGAAAGTGACCTTATTTGAGTGTAGAGTCTTCACACACAACTAATTATCCGCGGGAAATCACTCAGAATCTAAAGTGGGCCTTTGGTGTGATGATTGATGAGGGAGTCCACAAAGGCGCCCACGGAAGCAGGGTAGTCGGAGCTAGAGCTTGGGGTTCCCGTGCCATAGGCGGGTCAGCATGGTTCTCTGCCTGTGCCTTCAGTGAGAGCGGGGCTGTACTGCCTACTACGGTACCGGGGGATGATGGGAAGGCATTGGCAACAGAAACATTTGCAGGGATGAAACGGCGAAAACAACGTATGAACTCTTGGGGCTTTCCTTTGAAATTAGCCGGTAATCGGTGGTCAGATACTTGCATGGTAGTACCTTGAGGCAGAACATCGCTTGCTGTCCCCATTGTCCATTGCTTGTCTTTTGGACTCGCGCGTGGGTGGGGGTGTACGTATTTAGTTAAAAGTCTCTTTACTAGATTTATTTTTACCTTTATTTTACTATTTATTATTTATTTTACTATTTATACATATTATAATGTATTATATTTACATTTACTAGATTTATATTTACTACTTTTAATAATAAAGTTCTGTAGTTTTAAAATGTCAACCTGACAGGAGATAAACCTCAGATACTGTTAGAGTCTGGGTACACCAGTGAGGGATTTCCCAGTTAGGTTAATTGAAGGGGAAGACCCTCTTTAATGGCCGGTGGCACCTTTCCCGTGACCTGAGGTCCTGGATGAGCTAACACTCATCTCTGTCTCCTGACTATTGACAATGTGACCAGCTGGGCCTGACTGCCCCAGCACTACAGTACATATTCATAAATCGTGAGCCCAATAGGCTTCCCCTATCCAGGCGTTGCCGGGGTCTTTTATCACAGCATTGGTAAGTAACTAAGACTGGGAACCTTTTGTCTTATTCTTCATCATATTTTCAATAGTGCTGTTAGCAATCATTTGCAGATTAAAACAACCCCTCCGATTCCAAAGTGCCTCCTTCGGAAACTCACTAATCCAACTTTAACCCCTAGAAAGGCGTTTAAAAAAAAAAAAAAAAAAAAAAAAGGCAGGTGTGGTGGCACACGATAACTATCCGGCATCAAAGAGGCAGAGACAGACAGATCCCCAGGGCTTGCTGGACTGACAAGTTAGCCCAGCCCGAGCCAAGTTCTACGCCAGTGAGAGATCCTAGAAATATGGCATCAGAGGAACCATGCCTGAGCTGTCTCTGGCCTCCACTTACACATGTGCACACACATGCACAAACATGAACACGCAAAACCTCCAGCCATCTTTCTTTTCTGAGGACTTTTAATATCTGAGTTCTCTTATTTGTATTTTTAGCCAGAAACTAATTCTCTTGAACTATTGCCTTGTGTTTTTTTTCCCCCTTTTGCTAACTTTTATGGAGAAATATGTTATCATTGCCATCTTTAGTATAAAAGAACAGAGATATGAATTAGACATCAGGATCAACCCTGGTCCTAAGGCATATGAGTACTTCAGGAAATCGCAAACCTGTGATAAACTCTGGTTAGTGCAAACGGGGCCTCATAGTTAAATTCCCTGGGTTTAAAAACATCCACAGATGCTCAGTGAGTTGCTTTCATGGTAGTTGTTTCACATATGCCCTAAGGTAGGTCCACTTTTTTCCACAACTTCCAAATTTCAATCAATACTATAGACTCACTGGCCAGCCTGTTCTCCTGTCTCCGAGTTACGCATCTCGTCTCCAAATGAGGCCTGAAGGGACGCTGGAGGCCATCAATAGAGGGGCTGGCCAATGCTCAGCAGAGGAAGGAAACTAAACATAGGACTGGGCACGGAGCCAGTTCTGAATTCCAATCTCCTCTCAGCCTCACAACCAGAAGCCCAACTAGGGAACTTCTCTCCCAGAGTCGGTTCCTCTAACTGTCTCTGTCCCCTCTGCTGAGGATCAGGGGCAGAGAGGCCTCTGCACAGCAGCAGAAGCCACACGAGGGGAGGTTCATCGTTTGCCTCCAGGTCTAGCGCATCTATGCACACACGCATGCGCGCGTGTTTGCCCATCTGTGTGCAGGCACACAGTTATATATTTCTCTCCTCTGGTTTATTTATCAGACATTTCTGACATTGAATACCTTGCTAACATGTTCAGTCAACACCTATTTACTGAGTTCCATTATCTGTGGGGAACTGTTCTGGTGACCAAAAAGTTCAAATATAGGCAAAATGTAAGTAGAACCTACCCTCATGTGCCAATAATCCATCGGATAAGACTAGTTGCCCTTCTTTTTAAATGAACACTTTCAAGGATAAAGACGGAAGAAAACAGTAGGTAAATCCCAATGCACCTGTTATCCAACAGATGGCTCCTGCTGCTTCGTGTCTACCTCTACCCTCTACTTCATCCTTGCTAACCTTGAGCACACACGTGCACTCCCTGCTTACGACACAGGTCTCTGGCCTTGTACTGCTCTTGTTAGACAGTTCGAATTTCTTCAGATGGAGTTGACTGTGACTTTTTTCCAATGTTTGAACCTCCGAATGTCAGGCTTTAGATATCACCAATGGTTGCTCATTCGCACCACGACTCTGCAAGCATTCACATACTGGTAATGCTTCTGCTTTCAGAAAATGCTCAATTCCTGATTATGAGAAAGGAAAGGCAAAGGACTGAGGTTTAGGGTGAGGTATGACATGCTATGGCTGCTCCACCACTCTGTACGCATGCGTCACCCTATACGCATGCGCCATTCCATACACCTGCGCCACCCCGTACACATGCGAGCTGCTGCTGTGTACTGGCCATGGTCCACGGTTCTCTCAGCATCCTTGCGTACAGGCTTAACTGAACATTGAGGTTCAGCCTAATGTGAATTCTCAACCATTACAAGCTGTGGGCTTTTATTGTTTCTGTCACTGGAGGTTGGTTCTTGAGAGGTGGGGTGAGCATTTAAGAACAAGTAAGAAAATAATAGTAGTGAGGATGATCAACATTTAATTAAATTAGTGCCTACTACATTTACTGGGTGCTGGGTGCTGAGTACTCCATGAGTTGGGTAGTGTCTTCATCCTCCCTTAGTAGTATAAAAACTTGACAACGGGACCCAGGCCTCATGGCGGCTGTAGGCAGAACTGGAAATCAAGTCTAGGCAGCCTAGTTCCAGAGCCCACCGAGACAGCCACAATCCTACCTTATGGTTTTTTACGGTGTCGTTGAACGGCTACTATGCTGGTGGAGGGAGGGGCTAGACTAGCAGGGGAGGAATGGGGGAGGAGAAGAGGGGGTAAAATAAAGGAACGAGAACAAGTCATTGAACCTCATTTTAGTAAACATACAAGATTACCACAGCAGGAAGAAGTGTGTGGGGATGTAGGAATTGTATTTTTTCTGTATGGTTTCCTAATGAGCATGAAAATGCTCTAAAAGTAACATCTTTCTAATAAGCAAAGCTTCCCAAAGATGATATTGAATGGCAATTTCAACAATTTAATACAGTCTAGTAGAAAGAAAAGGCAGAGGAAGCTTCCGTGCTTTGATATCATGATGGGGAAGTTCTCAGAAAAAAACACATTTAATTCCCATGAGATATTGTTAAAAAAAAATCAAACAAGATCCCTAGATCAGTGCATTCATGTATGAAGGTGTATAAATGAAGGCCCTCACTTCCTACAACTAACATGGTCGGTGTGTCTGAGAACACTTAGGCGTGGAAAACCTCTCCGGTTTCTGCTGATGCGGTTGGTTTTTCTCGCTTACCTGTGTTCTCTTTTGCTTTCTGATTGCAGCACGTATTTCTTGCCCAACCTGGCTCTGTTGCTAGAAAATGGTCCCATATCTTCTGTGTTCTTATCTTTTGTTTTCTGTTTGCATATTGGCAAGATTTGGAAGACTCCAGAGCCTTGCTCCCTCAGAATAATTATAAGGAACACCTGGCCTACCTAGCACAGCCGGCATTTGTAAATACTGTACTTGAGTGTGAGGGTTTGCCTGAATGTGTGTCTGAGCTAATGGGAATGGTGTGGATTGCTAGGCTGGAGCTCTGGCTGAAGGCGTTGTCACACAGACTGTATAGCCGCATGCCCACGTTACTGGCCTATCCACTTCCATTTTTCTGTTTGTGTCTGTGTGTGAGTGCACATAGAGGCTAGAAGAGGGTGTCAGATCTGTGGGAGCCAGCGATACAAACAGCTGTGAGCTGCCCAACTGGGGGTTAGGCCCTAAATTCCCGTCCTCTGGAAGAGCACCAAGTGCTCTTAACTATCCAGTCATCTCTCCAGCCTCCCATTTTTCTTGAAAGAGAATGCCTTTTGATTTTCCTTGGGGAATCAACAGAAAAAGATCTCGGCTACTTTTATGAGGTTGTATAAACAACACGTACATTCTCCAAAGCAGGTAGGTGGTGGTGACTGGAGAGACCATGACTGAGCCTGAGTAGTTGTACTGTGCTTTCAACTTTGAGGGATGGCTTCCTATTTTATGAGTAGATTTGAAAACCAAAAGCCAGAACTTTGGTTTTATAGCTCTGTGTGGTCATTGGGCAGTCCTGATCAACTGATGGGGTTAGCTCTTAGGGGATAGAGATCACATGCAGATTGTGGGGGATTAAACGACAGCTCTCTCCATGTACTGCGACTCAGTCATGATGCAGGTTTGGTTGTGGGAAATTGCCAGAGTGATCAAAGTAACAAGCCACCCCATTTTCCTTTAGTAGTTTTGATAAATATAAAATAATCTATGACAAAAAAAATCAAAGCAGAGGAGAAGAATTAAGCTCATATGTTTGCTAAAAGAAAAAGGGAATCCCAAAGGTCTAATTTAGGATAAGTGAGCACGATGTTTGAGGGTGTAGACATCTTGAAAACTGTTTCCAGGTGCAATAGGAAGATTAAAAGCTATTTCTAGTCATTAACCCACAAGCGTCATTTGCTTGTGAGATGTTTGAGCACACGTGCACCTGGTTATGCACAGGGCTGCTTTTGTGTGTAGATTGTGGGGTGTTCTGCTGATCTATCCAAACAACGCTTTTCTCTCTTTCCCTGATCTACACTCTTCTAGAGATCACCAATATCTGAATACAGGTCTTACAAACTCAGACCATTGAGCCATGACTCCTCCCAAACCACAGCCTGCAGTGCTTGGCCTCTGTCCCCGCAAGGCACCCTCCCCCTGTGGCTGAACTTTAATTTGTCCCCTGTTCAGAAAGGAAACCCCATCTAGCCACCGCGAGTGCCTTGGATTTATATCCACCTGGTTCTCCTTGATTTCTCCCTCTTGTTATGGTCACAGAGGTAATACTTTCTTCGTGTCTCTTTGTCTGAGATGTGCCTTTCTGTGGAATGACCTACTTTTTATCAACGGGTGTTAAATTGCCTGCTGCGTCAGATGGACCGGTCATGCTTGTACATGTGGGAGTGTACGGGACACGGAAATAAAGCGAAGCCAGTTAAATCCACTCTTTCTATCCGCCTCACTGTAGGAGAGTGACTTCCATTGTATATTAGCTTTACCGGAGTAGAGATGGCCTAGTGTATTTGTCTTTTCAGCGTTGCAGATGAGGCATGGGACTTTAGCCTCTGTTTTATAGGGCGTTCCTTGGTGGTAACCTCTTTGAAATTATTGACCTGAAGAGCCATTAGATCACAATAAAAATCCTTCCAGTGTGGCATCCTGACCTGTACCGGGGTTGTTTGTCGAGAAGATGATCTCCCTGGCCCACACCTCTTCCATTATGTATGGAAACGCTGACTTTCACATTGTGCTTATTTATCAAGCGTCCATTTAATCCTCACAACAGTTCAATGGGAATAATGCCGTACATTTCTCTTCTACCCACGAGAAAACGGTGACAAGGATTCAACTACACCTCAAGAAGCTTCGCTGTGGGAAATTACTGGAACTGAGAAACCATCCAACATCGAGCAGCCGGCAGTCCCTGGGATCCTGGTTCAAATCAAGTCATCCAATGCTAGACTTTGCTTAGACTCTGACTCTGCCCTTATCCGTGCATGAAGCCCTTGCCCCACATAGTATGTGTGAAGGCCGGGTATCCCTGAAGCTCATGTGTAAAGTGAGGCTGATAAATTTGCACGCAGCTTTTAGAGGAGAATGCTTAGTGTTTCTAGGAAGTACCTAGGGAAGAGAGTTTTGAGTTTCCTCTGTCATGAGTCCTTGCCTTTTTCAGTTTCTGTCCTCTGAACTTATAACCTAAGGAGAAAATAATATGATTGCTATGGAGAGCATTATTTAAAAGCATCTGCTATTCCCATCCACCAGATCTCTGCCCTACGCCTGCCTCTATAGAAATCCCACAACCCCTCAGTTGGGTTTCTAAGTTTGAAAGGTTTTACACAGTCTTACTGCTCAAAAGAACACATATCGTGGGTCTTTGAATTTCGAAACCAGACCATCTTGTGGGGCACTTTTCTTCAACATCCTTGATTAATGGATTCCTGAAAGTCACATTAAAAATGTGTTTCTGAAGGGTTAGCATTTTTTTTTATTAATATTGAATTTAGGCAGTTCCCTCTGGGTATCATTTGTATGACAAATTCTAACTTCTGAGGAAGATGTCTAATAACTTCTGTGCAGTGCTTTTGTGCAAAGCTCAAAGCCAAGGCAGGTAGCAGCAGCATTAAGACTGTAGTTATGAAAAAATCCATAGAATTAATCATTCCTCCAGTAAGACTCCTGGCCTTCATCCAAAAGAAAAGGAGAACAGAACCTTAGGAGAAGAGATTCAGAACACATGGCCTACGTCGACAGCCATTCACAGCCTCACCAGGAATTCAGAGCAGAAGCGATCAACCGAATGTTCTGGTTCTTAGTTGCCAGTGGCAGTTGGGACTCTCCAGTGGTGGAGACTGAAGTTTTTGAGTAGCTTATCGGAGTCCTGGGATTATTTGCTCTCAGATACCTACAGTCTTCTAGTCGTGAATTACTCATGAACGAAAATGTTCCTTGTAACCTTTAGGGACCTTCAGCTCATCAGTTGATTCCACACCATGTAAACTATGGCAACTAATACAGATGCTCTACGTTCTCAGTAAAATGTTTCTTTCTCGTAACTGACAGCCATGTCCTTAGAAGGAAGAGTATGTTTGTGTGTGTAATATGCTTTCACACACACAAGAGGAACCGACTTCTTACGTGGTGTTGTTATGCTCTGTGGACTGAAGAGCACATACCTAAAACAAGCTGGCCCTCTTCCATATAGACAAGGACGTTTTCTTTTCATCACAATGAGTCACTAGAATACCAAGGTACAATACAAATATTACTAATGATTCCTGGAGAGCAGCACATGAACTCAATTAGAAACCACCAGTATGGGACAGACAGTCTAGGAGATAAGAACACATGCGGAGGACCTGAGTTCAGTCCTCCATGCTGGCCTATGCTGGTCAGCTTATGATAGACCATAACTCACTTCAGGGAACCCACTGCCTTCTTCTGGTCACCTCAGGTACATGTGCATGTGTGCCATGCGCACACAGACGCACATATGGACATAAATAACCCTCGTCGGACAGTATAGAGTGTATTGCGTCCTAAAGAAGATTGCCACTCTATATTAAAGTCCTGAAACTCTAGCCAGCACATGGATACCCACATGCCTGGCACGTGGTATCTGAAACGTTGAGAAGTTTTGTTTGCGTGTTTGTTTGTGGTTGTTTCTTAAGTCAGTGTCTTCCTAGGCTACCCTCTAACACTGGATCCTCTTGCTAGAAGTGTTGGGATTACAGACACACAGCCCCATGCTTAGCTTTCTTTTTTATTTGATATCCATCTATTCATTTATATTTATACATGCATGCGGAAGCCAGAGGTTGATACCAGGTGTTTTTTTTTGTTTTGTTTTGTTTTGTTTTGTTTTTCCCTCTACTAGTTTCTACCTTTGATTTTAAGAAGGACTCTCTCAATAAACTAGAATGTGCCCACTAAGGTAGGCTGGCTGCCCAGTAAGCACTAGGGACCCTCCTGATTTTGTTTTCTGTCTATCTGTCTGCCTGTCTGTCTGTCTTTGATCAACTTGACACAAGCTGGAGTCATCTGGGAAGAAAAACTCTTAACTGACAAAGTACCTTCATCAGATTGGCATGTAAGGCAAGTTTATCAGGGGCATTTTCTTTCTTTCTTTTAGTTAATTCATTTATTTATTTTTACACTCTAGATTTTATTCTCCCCGACCCCTGACTGTTCCACATCCCATACCTCCTCCCTACCCCTCCTCCCAGTTTTATCAAGGATGTCCCCACCCTACCAGACCTCTAAACTTCCTGGGGCCTCCAGTCTCTTGAGGGTTAGGTGCATCTTCTCTGACTGAACCCAGTCCTCTGCTGTGTATGTGTTGGGGGCCTCACCTCAGTTGGTGTATGCTGCCTGGTTGGTGATTCAGTGTCTGAGAGAGCTCATGAGTCCAGGTTGACACTGCTGGTCTCCTACAGGATTGTCCTCCTCCTCAGCTTCTTCCCACTTTTCCCTAATTCAACCAGAGGGGTAAGCAGCTTCTTCTGTCATTGATTGGGTGCACATATCTGCATCTGACTCTTTCAGCTGCTTGTTGGGTCTTTTGGAGAGCAGTCATGGTAGGTCCCTTTTTGTGAACGCCCCATAGTCTCAGTAATGGAGTCAGGTCTTGGGGCCTCCCCTTGAGCTGGATCCCATTTTGGGCCTGTCACTGGACCTTCTTTTCCTCGGGCTCTTTTCCATTTCCATTCCTACATTTCTTTCAGACAGGAAGAATTATGGGTCAGAGCTTTGATTGTGGGATAGCAACTCCATCCCTCACTTGATGTCCTGTCTTTCTGCTGGTGGTGGGTTCAATAAGTTCCTTCTCCCCATTGTAGGGCATTTTATATAAGCTCCCCCACCCCCTGTGAGTCTTAAGAATCTCTCACCTCCCAGGTATCTGGTACATTCTAGAGGTCTTTCCAACCTCCTTCCTCCCAAGGTCACCTGTTTCCATTCTTTCTGCTGGTCCTCAGGGCTTCAGTTCTTTCCCCCCACCCAATACCAGATCACATTCCCTTCTCCCCCCATCCCATCCCCTTTTCATCCCTCTCTTTCTCCCCACATGTGGTTGCTTTCTTCTCCCTCCCAAGTGGGACTGAGGTGTCCTCACTTGAGCCCTTTAGCTTGCTGACTCTTTTGAGTTCTATGGATTGTATCTTCGGTATTTTGGGTTTTTGTTGTTGTTGTTTGTTTGTTTTTGTTTGTTTGTTTGGTTGTTTTTTCTAGTATCCACTTATTAATGAGAACATACCGTGCATGTCCTTTTGGGTCTGAGTTACCTAACTCAGGATGACATTTTCTAGTTCCATCCATTTGCCCGCAAAACTCAGGATGTCCTTGTTCTTAATAGCTGAGTAGTATTCCATTGTGTAAATGAACCACATTTTCTGTATCCATTCTTCTGTCATGGGACATCTAGGTTGTTTCCAACTTCTAGCAGTCACAAATAGGGCTGCTATGAACATAGTCAAACATGTGCCCCTGTGGCACGGTGGGGCATCTTTTGGGTATATTCCCAAGAGTGATATTTCTGGGTCTTTAGGTGGGTCTATTTCCAATTTTATGAGGAACCTCCAAATTGATTTCCAGAGTAGTTGTACCAGTTTGCAATCCCACTAGCAGTGGAGGAGTGCTCCTATTTCTCCACATGCTTGTCAACATGTGTTGTCACCTGAGGTGTGATCTTAGCCATTCTGACTGGTGTGAGGTAGAATCTCAGAGTTGTTTTGATTTGCATTTCTCTGATCACTAAGGACTTTGGATATTTCTTTAGGTGCTTTTCAGCCATTCGAGATTTCGCTGTTGTGAATTCTCCGTTTACTTCTATACCCCATTTTTTTATTGGGTTGTTGGGATTTTTGGTGGTCAGCTTCTTGAGTTCTTAGATATTTTGGATATTAGCCCTCTAACAGGTGTGGGGTTAGTGAAGATATTTTCCACAATCAGTAGGATGCCGATTTGTCTCTCCCACCTCTCTGTTTTAATTGGGTATTTCTTATTTACATTTCAAATGTTATTCCCTTTCCCAGTTTCCTATCCATAAGCACTCTAACCCCTTACCCTCCCCTTCTATAAGGGTGTTACCCTCCCCATCCACTCCCCCACCTTACTGCCCCCCACCCCTGACAATACCCTACATTGGGGGTCCAACCTTGGCAGGACCAAGGGCTTTTCCTTCCATGGTGCCCAGCAAGGTCATCCTCTGCTACATATGCAGTTGGAGCCATGGGTCAGTCCATGTATAGTCTTTGGGTAGTGGTTTAGTCCTCAGAAGCTCTGGTTGGTTGGCATTGTTGTTCTTATGGGGTTGTAAGCCCCTTCAGCTCCTTCAGACCTTTCTCTAATTCCTTCAATGGGGGTCCCATTCTCAGTTCAATGATTTGCTGCTAGCACTCGCCTCTGTATTGGACATGCTCTGGATGTATCTCTCAGGAGAGATCTATATCTGGTTCCTGTCAGCATGCACTTCTTAATTTCATCCATCTTATCTAGTTTTGGTGGCTGTATATATATATGGGCCACATGTGGGGCAGGCTCTGAATGGCTGTTCCGTCTGCCTCTGTTCTAAGCTTTGCCTCCCTGTCCCCTCCTATGGATATTTTCCCCCTTTTTAAGTAGGAGTGAAGCATCCGCATTTTGGTCATCCTTCTTGAGTTTCATGTGTTCTGTTGCATCTTGGGTATTCGAGCTGGGCTATAGCCACTTATCAATGAGTGCATACCATGTGTGTTTTTCTGTGATTGGGTTACCTCACTCAGGATGATATTTTCCAATTCCATCCATTTGCCTATGAATTTCATAAAGTCATTGTTTTTGATAGCTGAGTAATACTCCATTGTGTAGATGTACCATATTTTCTGTATCCATTTCTCTGTTGAAGGGCATCTGGGTTCTTTCCAGCTTCTGGCTATTATAAATAAAGCTGCTATGAACATAGTGGAGCATGTGTCTTTGTTGTATGTTGGAGCATCTTTTGGGTATATGTAGGGGCGTTTTCTTGATTAGTGATCAGTTTTGGAGGGTCCAGACCATTGTGCAGAGAGCTGCCCCTGAACAGGTAGGTGGTCCTGGAGTATAAAACAGCAAGCTGAGCAAGCCACAGAGAGCAAGCCAGTCAGTGGCACCCCTCCATGGCCTTTGCTTCCGTGCCTGCCTCCAGGTTCCTGCCCTGCTTGAGTACCTGCCTTGGTGTCCCTCAGTGATGGACTGTGGTTGAGACGAATGAGACAAGTAACCCCTTTACTCTCTTAGTTGCTTTTAGTCATGCTCTTTTTATCACAGCAATAGGAACCTCGGAAGGGCTCTTGGCTCTCCCTCATGGGCATTCCAGGCAGACAGGCTTCTACACTCAGCGTTGCATGAGGACGCCGGGATGCAAGCGGAGTTTCTGATGCTGGCACAGCAAGGCCCTCACTGACAGAGCTATCAATCACTCCAGCCCTCTCTTTCTGTTTTATACACAGCAACTCGATTTCCAAGCATCCAGAACTGAGTCTTTTCACGGTATCCTGAGTTTTGTTTCCTTACCATTGTGGGTGCAGTACCATGTTCTCAGGAATTTTATCACGCGGGGATCCACTTGCTGGAATCTCAGAGACTTGCTGGTGGGTTTATTCTCCTCTCTTTACATCCTTGAGTGAGAGGTTTATTCTCTTACCTTTTCTATGTATGTGTCCTGCTTCTGGTCCTGGTTCTTGGGGGTTTTATTTTGCCGTCTTTGTTTTAGGGTAACTTTGTTTAAGGTCTGAGATAAAATTGGTTGCCTCTTAGAGGGTTTGTCCCAGGACACTGTGATGTCGGGGATTCTGTTTCTGTTCCACTCAAATCCCAGGACTCAGGATCTCCCTTCTGGGCATTTATTTCCTCTGCACACCATATGGCCTGGGCAGAGGCCTGGAACTCTTCCTTAATGGCTTCAGCTCGAAGTTTGCTCAGTAAAGTTTTCTTCAGTTAGGTCTGTTGCCGAACCTTTGGGTACGAAAAAGGTTCTCGCTATAGTCTCCTTCTGTTTCCATTTCAGAAAAATTATGCAAAATTCTAGTGTGAAACAGCAAATAAATGTTTGAACTGGGCGTTTCTACAAAAATAAAATTCCTGTAAATAAGATATATACAGTAAATACACGCAAAGGTTATGTGAAGTTAAGATGAAGTTTAAGGTGAAGTTAAGTTGTTGATGCATTAAGTTTGATTAAAAAAAGAAAACAACAATGGCAACAGCAGCAGCAACAACAACACAACAAAAACCACAAGAAATATATGGGAAATCAACTGATCAGGTTGCACTCACTTTAAAACTGGGTGTTATGAGGAATGGCTTTGGACAAGTGTCCTTTTCTTTCTTGAGAACAGCATTCAGATGTGTTTGCTAACTCTCCTGGACAGTTACATGCCTGAGCTCTTACATTTAGGGATGATATTGTGGTGACAATTAAAAAGAAAATCAACGCATAACACAGCGGGGACTTCCTTGGTCAGGTATCAAGCTTGTTGATGTATTTCTGGACTGCTAGAGGGCAGAGCAATGGTTCCTTAGCTTTGATTCGTACATCCTAAGTTGCCTAGTTGCTGGTGAGTGAAGACTGCTTTAGAAAGTCATTCTTCCAATGATGATTTTTTTTTTAATTAGGTGTCAGAGAAATTGCTCACAGATCCCGTGTGATCAGAGAAGATCAGTTGGGCAATTAGGCACGTTTGCTTTTGGAGAAGTGAAAAGGCCTTAGTGAACTCTCCAGACTCCAGATGGATGTTCGAGCTACATCTCTATCCTTGAAAGGACCAGAGCGCTCGAAGGTAAGCCCTGTTTTATTTTTAAATCTCAACACCAGAAACTGCTTACACAAAGACACTGTAGGCTCTCTGGCAAATAAACACAAGAGGGAGCTGATACATACATACATACATACATACATACATACATACATACACACACACATACACACACGCACACACACATATATATGAGGCAGTCGAAAAGTAGCATATCTGTTTGCTTAACATTTATTCACTGCTTAAGAAGACACATAATTTATTACATACTGCCTTGCATTCAGAATGATGTCTGATCTCCCCTAAAGACATATGCCTGTAAAGGAACTCAGATGTAACTCAAGGAATATATCATGCCTCTTCACTGCTAATTCCAATGTTCTGGTATTGCGATAACTGTAAGGGACTCTTGTCTGCAGACATCTCCAAGGGAGTAAAGGGCAGGCAGTAGAGTCTATGGTGAGGCAGCTCCTGAGGGAGCTGGGGGCTAATTTTTCACAATGCTTCCAATAAGCCCTTCATTGTAACCCGGTCTTATCCCGTCCACCCCCAAGGTCATCCTTGAGGGAATCCCTCCATGTCTCACCTTGGTGATTGAATTCCCATCTTATCAGGTGCTCTCATCCAGGGTCTATTTCTTGGCTCTGGCTCTAGTGAACACTGTGACCCATTTGTGCTGTTCCAGAGCCCACAGTACTGCTGTCTCCACCCCTCCCCTCCCAGTCACCATGCTGTACAACACTCTCACTGTAGACACAAGTGACTTCTGACCAAGATGTTTTTAGCACCAGCCTTCTGAAATCTGGCAACAGCTGCCTGGGCTGCGATGCCTGGCAAGAGTTTTTCAGAACAAGGGCCTCAAAAAGATTTGTATATGTTTTTTCCTAAGAGTGGCCCTTTGAAGAATTACAAACACACAGAGCTTTAGCAAAATGAAAACTTATGCATTCACTAGCTGGAAACCTGTTACAGGCCTTGGAAGAGAAAGCATCCAACCGGAAGTCACTACAGCCTGTCCTAAAGGAGGGTCTCATTTCCCTTGCACTTCTTTAAGACCGAGTTCTTATTTCCTAGCTGCAGATATTTGCTAAGTTCCTATTGGGAAAATTTGATGTAGGCATTCTGAAGTTTGACACGATGCTAAACGGGACGACATTCTCTTTCCTTGGTGGGGAGGCAAGATCCAAGCTAGAAAAATGACAACTTGGAAATGAAGAATGGGATTTAGATTTTATGTCAGTGGCAGAAAGTTTGTCATCCCGTGTTAAGGTTGTATTTCGCCTCCAGGGTGACACCTTCTCTCACTCCTTTGTGTTTTCTCATAAAGCTGACACACCCATTTTTAATCTGTGACTGTAGTAATTACAGGGTACACAGGGAGTGTGTGGATGATTTTAGACTTCGGTTAGTGTGTACTGCTTAGGTCTTCTCTTTCCAGAATAAGGATTTTTATGGTTGTCTTATGTAAACTGAACATAGATAAAAGTAAAGAAATATATATATATATATACATATATATATACTTAATTGTATAGTATATGGTTATTTGGGGATTAATTTGCACTCGTATATGTGTCTATGGCATGTAGTCATATGTAGGTACGTGTGTGTGTGTGTGTGTGTGTGTGTGTGTGTGTGTGTATATACATCTGTGCTTAGGCCAGAGGTTAACGTTGAATCTGTTCTTCCATTGTGCCCCATTTTTATGTATGTTGAGGCATGGTCTTTTGGTTGACCTCAGAATTTGCCCGTTTGACTATTCTAGTTAGCCGGTTTATTCAGGGATCCTCTGTCTCTGTCCCTTGAGTGCTGGGATTGCAGGAGGACTGCATGCTTGTCTACATTTATGCGTTGCTTGGGTATCTGGACTCTGGTCTTCATGTTTGCACAGCAAGCACTTTGTCCACTGAGTCCCATTAGCTATTTAATGATACCCATCATATTCCTTAACTCGTGTTATGTAATTAGAATAGGAGGAGACTTGACATTATTTATGGTTGTTTTATTTCCAGATGACACCCAAGGAAGCGACGTTCAGGAGCTGTGAGGAACACGAAAGGGCCCCGCAGAGACAGGGATCCTTGGTCAGGAAAGTGATAAAATTGCAATTCCAAAAGTTAAGGAACTGAGCGAGATTTCCAAGGATATCAGCAACAAATTGATTTTGTAACCTTAGGGGAGAATGGAAGGGAGATTGAGACATGTCAGCAGGATGCCAGGGAACTCGGGATTGGGGGACTGGCACCGGCACCCTGGGAGGCAGATGCTGGGCCTGCTCCTTCCCTGCACATCACTCTGTGAGTCTGCCATGAATAATAACACGAGAAGAAGCTCACTTAGGGGATGGCTCTTCATTCACGTACAGAGAAACCGGAGGACTTCAGCCACAGAAACTCTAAGTCAGTCACTTAGGATCGCAATGCTGTCACCCTCAAGGAGATCTTATTTATTAAAAACGTTTGTCTTGAAAAAACCCAAACATTCTCAGCCCAGCTTGTCACTTCAGAATGCAGAGTCCCCGATCTTCCTCCTCTTTCCTTTAAAAATAAATTCACAGCCTTTCAAAGTGGCAGGTGAGAAGACGGTTTGATTTCCTTCCCCTTCCTCTCCTTTCAGTCCCCAGGAAATAGGAAAGCGTTTACGTGGTAACGCTAATATCCACTCATCTCACCTCGTGTCAACTGCATTCACGAGCAGGCAGCGCAAAATCGCATACGAATGACGAAGGAAACAGCGTGCTTTCCCATCATTTTTCTTGCCTTCAAATTCTGGTGATTGTTGCATGTTTAAATGTAGAATTTGAAGGCAAATGGGTACCCGAGAGGAAGGGACTGGAGAGTCACCTGATCAAGGTCACAGGCAGTGACAGAGCCCTGACCAAGGACTCTGGACTGTCAACGAATCTCTGTCTTTTGTGCTGCATATCCTTTAAGGTGACATCAAGAGAGAGAACTTCCCCAGGCTACTATGGGGAAGAGCTGTTCTCTCAGGTATTTTTTCTTTGGCGGAAAACATGTTTGCAACCTACAGTCACAACCTGATAGAGAACAACCTCCGGGGACTGGGAAGCTCAGCACACGGCATTTGCCTAACATATGTGAGGCCTTTGGTTTGATTCCCAGCATCAAACCAACCAACCAACCAACCAACCAACATCTCTCCCCAAACAATGCTAGAAAATACTCAGAGTGCTGTCTTAGGGTTTTGCTGCTGTGAACAGACACCATGACCGTGGCAAGTCTTACAAGGACAACATTTAATTGGGGCTGGCTTACAGGTTCAGAGATTCAGTCCATTATCATCAAGGTGGGAGCATGGCAGTATCCAGGCAGGCATGGTGCTGGAGGAGCTGAGAGTTCTACATCTTCACCTGAAGGCAGACAGGAAGAAGACTGGCTCCCACATGGTTAGGAAGAGGGTCTTAAAGCCCACGTCCACAGTGACACATTCCCTCTGACAAGGCCACACCTCCAAACAATGCCACTCCCTGGGCCAAGCAAATTCCAACCACCACAAGTACCCCACAACTTTAATCACTGTTCTTTGTATTGTTGTGCAAGAAGATAGCAACTGTTTAGAAGTAAATTCTACCTCTAACTATACAAAGCGTCTCAGCGACAGCCTCCAGGAGTTCATAGGAAACTGTCACTATGGGATGTAATCATAGACCCTAGATGTGAACAAAGACTCTGAAACCCTTTGGTCCATGTTTAAATATTTATATGAAAACAAAACAACAAAAAAAGAGCTTCAGAGTTGCTGAAGACTAATACAAAAAGCAAGATAAGTGGGTGAAAACCAGCGACTTGGGGATCAAGCGTATATGTGTCCACAAAACGGAACAAATACCCTCCATCAAGACAGTTTGTGATTCTTGTAAGCAGGTCAGACTTTCAGCAGGTTTTCAAAGAGATGGTACAAGTTAAAAACATGAAGAGAGTCAAGGGGGATTCAAATATTCCTTGCATGTGTGTATGTATATACACATGTGTTAACACGTGTGGATGTATGTGTGTACAGATGAGCATGTGCATGTGATAGCCAGACATAGGCATGTGGTATTTGTCTCCTTCACTCTCCACTTCATTTACTGAGACAGGGCCTTTTGCTGAACCCAGAGCTCATGGATGGGGCTAGGCTAGTTAGCCAGATTTCTCTGTGGATCCCCATCTCTGCCTTTTGAGCACTAAGAAGGCCTTTAGGTGGGTCCTAGGGGTCCCGGCCCTTTAACTACCTCTCTCCTGACCTCAGTTATCCCGAGTACCAGCTTTGTAGTAAAATTGGAAGACAGTAAATATGTTTTGAGGTTTTCAACAATATCTTGGCAGAGTGAGTTGAAGGTACTCGACTGCTCAGCTTAGGATGACAACGCGACATTTATGAATGTAGCCATTCTGATTACAAAGCAGGAATGAAGGTGTTCCAGGTTAAGGAGTGGTTATGGGAGTTAAAAGAATCACCATGCTTAGAGTGCCCAGGATTATGCCTGACCTGTAAATGTTTAACAAATGTTTCTCACTACATTATTACTATGGAAAGAATCAACCACTCCTATGAAGTGGAAATTTCTGATTTCTTTGGAGACTTGGGTCATAATGATGTTTTGCTGGGGCAGACAGGTGGAAGGATGTTTTGCTAAAGCTGACCCGTGAAAAGTTTTGCTGAAGCAGACACAAGTGAGAGGATGTTTTGCTGAAGCAGACACAGGTGAGAGGATGTTTTGCTGAAGCAGACACATGAAAGACTGGGTGATGTTTAGAAAGAATACGAACGTGACCACGCAAGGTGGGACAAGACTCCTGCTTTGGTTTGCTCTGCACTGTTTCCATAGTCTTTGCTGATAATGCTCTGGCACTGGTTGGCCTTGCACCTCATTGCTGGTCTTCGCCCGTCATGACTTCATAGAGAATAACTCACCAAAGAACTCGTAGTGATATTCTGGTGGCTTCTTGCCACTTCCAGAGATGTGCACCAATTCGGCGGAGCCTCACGGTTTATTCTGTATCAAGCCACTGCTGCTGGTTCCCGTTTGGCATCTGCCGAACAGACTGGGTTGCGGCTGCTGATTTACGTTTGGTGGTTTGCTAGTTGATTAAACTGCTGATACCCTGACAATGAAGATTGGAATCTCCCCAAAGAGTTATATCTAAACAGGTACACTTCCCCCACCCCGCCCCCCGTCCTAGTAACCTCTTGTGGGTGTTGGGCTAGAAGGGAGGTTGAAGCAGTTTAAGAACCTTTTAAAAGTAGGTTTTGAAAAACCTAAGCCTCTTAGGCTATGTACGAGACGAGAGTAAGAGTTAGCAGCAAGGTTGTTGTATTTGGTTTTTGAAGTTCTCAAGTCACAGCCCCTTTGCTTTCTGTGTATATGTTGTGCAAGCCGTTCAGTTCTGTGTGGCGTTATATCCCATATCAGGCACGAATGATACTGCTTTTCCTGTTTTATTTTCAATGCGAGTAGCTATCAAAAATCAAATGAATTGATAAATGGTCATAGGCCCCTGGAGAGTAAAGCTTTTGACAAAGGTCACTTTGGAACTTTTATCAATCCATATCTTTATACTTGCAGTAAGTTTTCCTTAGCAAATTCTTTATTTTTCTTCTCAATACAATGGGGGCTGGGCAGAGCTATAAGCATCCTATATAACTACTATTTCTTATAGATTCACAACAACTGGGGGAGGACTGTGCTATGAGAGAGACTCTGAGATAAATGTCCTCCCTTCCTCCCTCCCTCCCTCCCTTCCTCCCTTCCTTCCTTCCATTTCTGCTCATTCTGCTTACAGCATGAAACAGAAGCCAGCCCACTTTCTTAGCATGGAGGCTGGTCTTAAAGATTATCTGAGCCAGCAGAAAGCTGTGAGAGATGCTGACCTCTGAAGTACGCCCATAGAAAGCTTCTAACTTTGCCTGGACTTTGATTGGATCTCTTGTCCCTAGGGCACTCCCTTAAGAGCCCACAAGTAGAACCTCTGTCAGACCCACAGTCCAATAGCCAATGGCTGTAGCCAGGTACCTGGGTGAATGTCGTGGATACCTAGCCCAGTTGTTTCAGATGACTCTAATGGCAGCTTCCATCTGCCTGCATGAAATATTCCAAGGGAAAACACTGGCCAAAAGCAAGTTGGGCAAGAAGAGGTTTATTTTATATTTCATTTTGAGGTAATCAGATAATCGTCCATCATTAAAGGAAGTCAGGGCAGGAACCCGGAGGCAGGAAGTGAAGAAGGGACCAAAGACAGAATACTGGCAATTAACTTGCCAACTCTTACTCAGCCCAGGAGAAAATACCAAGCCCGTGCTGCTCACAGTGGGCAGGACCCTCCTGCAGGACAGGTGATAGAGCCAGTTCTTCAGATGAGGTCCCCTTGCTCCCGTGACCATTGTTTTTGCCAAGGTGGTAAAAAGGAAGCAGCACAGCCTTCTTCTAGCTCTTAGGGTGGCTTCTTTGGCAGCTTGAGAGAAATTTCCAAGATAATTTGTAAGTTGGAAGAGGGGGTAGGTGAGAGTCTTTGCATATTTTAACTTCAATTTACTTTGTCAGCTAAAAAAGATTTAAAAAAAAAATAGAAAGAAAAACATGTTCCAGTCCTTAAAGCATAGTAAGATGGCTCTAGTCTTGAGAGACCCTTGTGTATCTGTCAATCACTGGGTGCTTCTTATACACCCCAGTTTTCCTATTACAACAAATAACTAATTCGGAATGTTAGCTCCTTCAACCAAAGTGCATTCTTCATATGAATTAATAATAGTTTATATAATATTAAAATTATTTATTATCATAGTCTATAATTCATATATTATTATTATTATTATTATTATTATTATTATTATTATTATTGGTGGAAATTTCTTTTTGTTTTGGCTTTTGGGACATTGTCTGGCCACGTGGCTCAGGCTGGCCTGGAAATTTCGATGTTCCTGCCTCAGGCTCACAAATGCTGGCATAATAGGTATCTAGCAAAGACAGACGTGTCTAAGCCACACACAAAGGTGCCACGCTACAGCGAGAGCTTTTTTTTGTAACTGGCAAAGAACACAATACAAAGTGGTTGTTTAACTAATTAAAGACCATTAGCCTGGTTATTTCTGACTTATTTTCTTTTAGACACATCACCTGATTCTTAACGTCTTTACTCCCAGCCGCTGAGGTACCTTTTTTTTCTCCTTGGTCATCAAAATTTAATTATCATAATCACAACCAGCAGTCAATATAGCAGTCAGCAAAAATTGTGCTGTCTTCTTTAAAAGATTTATAAGATCACAGAGCACCAGCGAGAGCCCCGCACCCTCGGGTCTCTCCCGCTGCTGTCACTCCTGCATATGTTTCTTCCACTGGTCTTGCTGCTAAACCCCCTCAAGTCTTTGAACACACTCCTCTCTCAAAGCTCCCCAATGCTATAGCATGAGGAGTTTTATCTACTCTCTTCAGATTCCCTCCTCAAAATTCTGCTTTTCCTGATCACTCTTTTAAAAACATCCCCTTCCAGTCCTACTGCCTATCTTCTTACATGTTTGATTTATTTTTATGGTACACATCATCTGAGGTGACATAGCATCCACCTGCCCTTTAATTCCTTTACTGGGACGTATGTTCTTCACAGGCTGGGATGGGGCTCTGCTGTTCTCAGCACTGAGGAAGTCTCTTCTCATGATGATAATAAATGTTGTTGGATAAACGGATGCCTCTGATTCTGTAGTTGAGTCAGGGGACAGAAATGTTGATGTTATGAGAACCCCGTGTTTCCATTGTGTTTTAGGTAGTGAGTATTGGATCAAATTTGGGGCTTCTGGCATAAAAGCCAGGAGTTGAGAACATCACAGTAGTAATCATTGGGTTGAGCTTAGCTGTGGTAGTTTGAATGAGAATGGCCCTCCCAGGCTCAGAGATCTAAATTCCCAGTCACCAGGGAGCGGCACTATTTGGAAGGATTAGGAGGCATGGCCTACTTGGAGGAAGTGTGTCACTGGGAGGGTAGGCTTTGAGGTTTCAAAAAGCCCACTCCAAGCCAGAGTCTCTCTTTTCCTGCTGCCTGAGGATCTGGATGTAGAACTCTCAGCTACTCTCCAGCACCATGTTTGTGTGCATGCTGCCATGCTTCCTGCCATGATGACAATCATGAACCTCTGAACTGTAAGCCAGCCCCAGTCAAATGCTTTCCTTTATAAGAGTGGTCACGGTGTAATAGAACACTGACTAAGACATCAGCTTAGAACAAATGTTTGCAGTTCTAATCTGTGGGTATTTTGTTTTCTCACAAAATGCTAATAATTTGCATGGAAGTTTCTGAAGAAAGGCTTCTTAGGAGAAGGTCTTATGGGATTCATCATGAGTGTGATGGTTTGTATGTGCTTGGCTCAGGGAGAGGCACTATTAGGAAGTATGGCCTTGTTGGATTAGGTGTGTCACTGTGGGTGTGGGCTTCACTACCATTGTCCTAGCTAAGTGGAACCCAGTCTTCTCCTAGCAGCCTTTAGATGAAGATGTAGAACTCTCAGCTCCTTCTGCCCTAAGTGCGCCTGTATGCTGCCATGCTCCCACCTTGATGATAATGGACTGAACCTCTGAACCTGTAAGCCAGCCCCAGTTAAATGTTGTCCTTTATAAGAGTTGCCTTGGTCATGGTGTCTATTCACAGCAGTAAAACCCTCACTAAGACAGTCCCCCTAGAGTTAAAGTGCTCAGAGTATGAAACCCCAAATATCATAAAGCTAAAGGAAAATTAAAGCTTATGTAATAAAGCAGAGTGAGTGGCAGAAAAAGCTACTCAGCTTTGGGGTCCCAGGAGCAGACACTTGATGTGCCTTGTGCCATGACATCTGCATCTCTGCAGGAATCCATCTGCCCAGACAGCACTTTCTGGAGTTTGCTGTTCTGGATGTGGGACCCTTGGTTGGCATCTGGAGAATTCATTCTTATACTGCTCAGGGCTAAGTCTCTTTGAGCATTTGTAATAACTAAATTCTTATTCATCAAATCTTTAAAGGCTCAGAGTTGACCCAAAACTCTAGCTTGGCTTCGAGTGAGATAATTTCCCACACACCCTCTGTGGAATGACAGCCGTGACTTTACTCATCCGGAGTCCTGAGTACAGTAATGGAAAGTATGGATTTTTGAGAAGTAATCAAGAACTGTAAATTAGATCTGTTTATTACCAATGTGGAGATCTTGGATGAATTACTTTAACTCTCGGCTCTTTGTTACTTTCTTCATACATAAAATTGGGACAATTATTTTTCTCAAAGGGATTTTCTTTTTGGTGTGGAGTAAATAAAATATTACAGCATGTTTAATTTATCATCTGAGGCCCAGGAAGGTATCTGTTAATGCTAGCCTGTGGAATTAACTAAAGTAGAGTTCTTCTTAGTGAGGATGATGTGCTGGCTATATGTAGCCATCTTTTCTTCCTCTAGTATAAAAACCTCCTCTCACTGAGCAACTCTTCATCTGGTTTGATAATGGCCTCCATCACAGATGTTCACCTAGCCTTCTCATTAGCAAGGACGATTTAAAGATGCTATTGCCTCATAATTTTGTGGTCAGTGTTCCCTCTAAATAAGTAGTCTTGCTATGACACCTTCGCACAAGTGTCTTTAGCTGCTTCTGCTTGCCACCTTCTTCGAATCTCGTTTCTAAACTTGGGCCGTATGGCTGATGCCCAGAGAGGGCAAGCAAGCGATGCTATGAAAATTGCTTTGTGTTCTAGGAGCATCAGATTTATAGCTGCTGCCATTTTTCATTCCATTACTCGGAGCCGTGGTTCACACATAGAGAAAAACGAGTGTTATCAATAACACTTAGATGCGTATGCAGTTCGTGAAGTTTCCCAGAAGAATGGGCCTGAGAAATAGCTCAGCAGATAGAGGGGCTTGCAACCAAGCCTGGTAACCTGACTTCAGTCCCCAAGACTCAGCCGGCAGAAGGAGAAAACTGACTCCTGCTAGCCATCCCCTGGCTTGGTGACGCATGCACCCACACACATGCACACTCACGCGTGCACAAGCACACCCATGCAGCTGTAAAAGAACAAATAGATCAGTCAACAACAAATGTAATACAAATTCCTTAAAGCTCCCAAGGAAAAAAGTCAGATTCTGAATGTAGTATGGAAACCCTATAAACTACTCACAGGAGAGCAGAGGAAATGTGTGTAGAAAATCCCCTGTTCTAACTGCCCTTGTTTATGGAGAACAAGGATCTTAATAAGTTAGGAGATGTCAGAAATGCGAATAAGGCTTGAGGTTACTCAGTACTTATATAAACTGTCTCACGTGGTTATGAGGGGAAAGCCTATGAAACTCCCACACAGAGAGTAAGCTGGAAGCAAACTGAACATTCTAAATTATTAAAGGGACTTGACCTGGAGCTTGATGCAAGCTAAGCTTGCAGAATATGCAAACAAACAAGCCAGATAAGAAAGTGTAAACGACCTAGTCAATCAAACGTTAGATAACATCTCCAATTGTGGAGCTCAGAGCATCCCTCAGAGAGCTTATCCGAGCCATGGGGAAAGGCATACGAAGTGTTTATGCACACCCAGCACACAGTCACTCAGAGATACACACACTCAACTGGTCTGGTAATTTCACACACCTGACAGATTGCAAAGCATTATCAAAGGAAAGAGTCCACTCAGAAAACTACTAAGAAGAATAATACATGGTTGCACGGCAAGGTTTGGATCAGAGACTCGAGACTTCAGTGTGGGAGAGCGTTATCCTTCCAATCATAATTGAGAGAAAGATGAAAACGAGGTTGCAGAGAGAGAGAGAGGTGGTGAGCACTTCTGTCAATATCATTGCCTTGGACTCTGTTATCTTGCTTTGTAGCAAATGCAGTACCAAGGCCAAAGCTTGAAAAATTTATTATCAAGAGATTGGTTCATTAATTTGTTAAGAATCACTGTGTACTTGGTGATGTAATGGGCATGGGAGATACTGAGGTAAGTGGAAGGCCTTGCTGTAAAGGAAGCTGTAGTTGATTTGGGAGATAGAAATGAACAGGCAAATCCTAATACAATTCTGCAAGTGCTATTGCGTGTGTGTGTGTGTGTGTGTGTGTGTGTGTAAAACCTTACTTTCCCTACTGAACTGTATTTCAATCAGGGCAAGGGGAAATTTTCATTATTTGAGGGAGAGGGAGAGGGAGAGGGGAGAGGAGAGGGAGAGGAGAGAGAGAGAGAGAGAGAGAGAGAGAGAGAGAGAGAGAATGAGAATGCTTATATATTAACATACAATTCATTCAAAATTAGCTAATGGTGCAATATACATTAGGATACTAGAGGCTAGGTAGGTTAAGGCTCCATCTGACATAAACATCTCCATCTTTTTTTATAGCACATGCATATATCCTGCTTCCTTCTAAAAGATCCAGGGGAAGCCAGTCTCTCATCACTGGGCAGGTCCTGTTGGAGCTCCTCTGTGCTGAGCATAGCCTCCTTTCATAATGCTGCTAACTCTACCCACAGAATACCTTCCAAATTAATATTCATATAACTGTTTTAAAGTGTCCGCACAGGCTCACGTGCTTGAGAACGTTGTTTCCTGTTGATGGTGTTGTTTTGGGCAGTTGTGAAACCTTTGGGACTGTGGCAGAGCTGGCACAAATGAGTTGCTGGGGGTGGGCCATGAAGGCGATAGCCACTTCTGGATCCCATATTTCAGGCTCTAGGCTGACTGACTATAGTCACTGTAGAACAGTGACTCTTAGAGGATATCTGCACATGCCACTTGAAAACTCCCCACACACAAGTGCTCCTGATGAGTAGACATGAGTTGAGGTACTGACGGTGGTGTAGCAAACATTTGTTCTAGAAGGCTGGTGCTTCTAAAGAGCCCCTCACAGTGAAGCAGCAGTGAAACCTTTGAAGCTGGGTGAAATGCAGAACACCTGTGTTCCTTCTGGAAGCGACTTCTATTACGCTGACCAAACATAACTGTGCTTAATGTATAAGAAAACTCTTGGGGGTGGACATCACTTAGAAAGCACCATGTGTTGATATGAGGGACTGGACTAGAATAGGTTTGAAAGCTTTCTTCTCAGTTTGTTCAACTGAGCCCAAGGTGAATGGAAAACACTGAGTGTTACGACTAATCCTGGTTGCCAACTCGATGCACCCGGGAGGAAGGAGCCTCAGTTGAGGAATTGCCTCTATGGTTGTTAGTTGATGTAGGGGTTGTGGATGATAATCACCCTCAAGCCTGAGCCTGAGGCTGTATGAGAAAGCCAGCTCCGTGTGAGCTTGAAGCAAGCCAGTAAGCAGCCATTTCTCCATGACCTCTGGTTCTTTCTAGGTCCCTACATCAAGTTCCTGCCCTGGATCCTCATTAAAGGACTGTAAGCTGTGAGCTGAGATAAACTCTTGTTGGGATAACCCACCCCCACACACGTCCTAAAGTATATCCCTGTATTCTCAATTGTTAATTGCTGTGTCGGTAGGTGCTAGCAGGGTATGTAATGTTTGTGCTTTCTCACCTGCTCAAGGAGAAAGGACAAGGGAGGCTGCCGTGGTGAAGGTCAGAGCCCTCAGTGCCAACTGGATGAGTAAGGAGGGTGGCAGAGAGACAGAGGAGAGGCAGGAAGGAGCAGGGAGGTGGAACAGTGGCAGCCATGCTGAGAGACACAATGGCAGAGAAGTGTGGTTAAGTTAGGAGGCCAGCCAAGAGGTGGCCCCAGCAAACGGGCTAACAGCCTTAAACTATACAGACGTCTCTGCATTCTTATTATTAACCCCAAGTGGGACCTCCCCAAAGACCTGCAATAGACTTTCTCCCCAAGTTGGCTTTGGCTTAGTGCTTTACCACAGCAACAAAAACAAACCAAAGCAGAAATTGATTCTATGAACGTAGGGTGTTGCTTTGAGACACCCAAACATGTGACTTTTACGTCTTGAACTGTTTTCTGGCAGGAAGTGGAGGATTTGGAACTTTGGGTTAAAAAAAAAAAAACACCGGGTGCCTAGAGTTTCATGGGGGTCATATAGGAACTTATAAAATTAATGCTGAGAGAAATGCAGTCAATGGAGTCCGGGCTTGTAAAGTTAAAGGAGGTTTGAAAGTCCCTCAGCAACTCTATCGGGTCCATTTCTATGATATTTTGAATTAAGAATCTGTGGTTTCCAGTCAGTTGGAGCTAAAGCCCAGCTGTGTCTGCTAAGAGATCAGCATTATTGAGCTGAAAATTTCTGAGATGTGTTTTCTTGGGGTCAGAACACAGAAGCTGAGGTCCAGAGGGAGCCAAGGCTGCACATTCAGCTAGCAGCAGAACTTGAGAAATAATAACAGTATTATTGTCTCCCAGACAATACTGGTTTTGAAGGAGGGAAGGAATGTGGACAGCGGCTGAGGAGAAGGAGTCCATTGGTCAAGGTAAGGCTTTGATTACATTAGAGATCCCAGGAAATGCCAGAACAGTACAGTGGCCACCAGGACAATGACCTATAGGAACTGGCCT
This sequence comes from Rattus rattus, assembly GCF_011064425.1. Classification (NCBI taxonomy): domain Eukaryota; kingdom Metazoa; phylum Chordata; class Mammalia; order Rodentia; family Muridae; genus Rattus; species Rattus rattus. The sequence goes on along the minus strand of NC_046154.1, from coordinate 204,886,412 downwards.
GAATCTATGAGAAAAGATGATTGTACTATAGGTAGCCAAGCCAGAGTGGTGGGTCTACCAGAGTCCTTGGGAGCCCAAAAGACTATGAGTAAATTCCAGATGGTAAAGGTCTGGAGCTACTAGATTTGAAGTGACATTGATGGAATTTGGTATTATTTAAGTGAAATATTTTTTTATTTTCTTTCTTTTTTATTAGATATATTTCTTTACTTACATTTCAAATGGTATTGCCTTTCCTGGTTTCCTGTACTAAGCCCCCATCCCCACTCCCTCCCCCATACGGGTGTTCCCCCCATCCACCCCCTTATCCCCCCCCCCCCATTCCCCTGCACTTCGGGTCCAACCTTGGCATTACCAAGGGCTTCCCCTTCCACTGGTGCCCCAACATGGCTATTCTCTGTTACATATGCAGTTGGAGCCCTGGGTCAGTCCATGTATAGTCTTTCAGTAGTGGTTTAGTACCGGGAAGGTTAGTACCGGGTTGGTTGGCATTGTTGTTCTTATGGGGTTGCAAGCTCCTTCAGCTCTTTCAGTCCTTTCTCTAATTCCTCCAAAGTGTGTCCTATTCTCAGTTCAGTGGTTTGCTACTAGCATTGACCTCTGTATTGGACATGCTCTGGATGTGTCTCTCAGGAGAGATCTATATTTTTATGCCCTGAAATTTTCCCTTTTGGAATAAGAATAATTAACCTTTAAGAGACCCTGTATTATTTTAAATGATATTGAACTTTTCAGTAGTAGAATTTTCAAAAATTGAGGAACTTCTAAAGTTGAACTGTAGTGTGAAAGTGTCTAGTGTGAAAGTCCTGTGAGATCTTGGGGACAAACAGGAAAAGAAAGGTTATAGTTTAACAATGATGCGTTTGTGCCTTGTAGACATGTGTTGGCTAGTTTTGGTTGTTGACTTGACATGGCCTGGAAGAAGAAACCCTAGGTGAGGACTCATCTCCATCAGGTTAGCATGTAGGCATGTCTGCAGGACATTTTCTGGATCTTTAATGACTCTAGGAGGACCCTCACACTGTGAGAAATATAGTCTTTATAGTAATAAATATAGATGAATGCCTGAATGTGACCCCGAAATGGACCAATAAGTAGCTATTCTCCATAGTCTCTGCTTCAGTTCTTGCTGCTAGGTTACTGTGTTGGTTTCCCTCAATGATTGACTGTTACTTTAAAGATGAAATAAACCCCACTCTTCCTCCAACTTGGTTTTGGTCAGTGTTCTATCATATCAACAAAAAGCAAGCTAGACTCTGATGTTGGCCTTTGGTTGTATATTGTTAAGAAGAAACGCCCCTTTCATTTTTATCCAAGAATATGTCCTTGTATGTAGAAAGAGGTCTGGGTCTTGAGAGTTTGACCTTGAGACCCAGAAGCCCTTGTCTCTTACCTATTCTACCTCCTTCCCTGAGATCAACATCCAGGATGAATTTTTCTCCATGAATCACTTGTCCCATTGGTTTTAAGAACTGTTCCTGAGTCTACTAGACTGTAGCAAATGCCGACCTTGTCATGAATCAGTGAAGACTGGAGTGGTGGGTCTTTTAATAACCACCAGGTCCCATATTTTGTCTTAGTTCTACTTCGCAGGTCTTAAGTAACTGGTTTGGGGCTTCTTTCTCTATTTGCTAGGAATCATGACATTTCTGAACAGAGAATAAGAACTGTATCAGAAATGTATGTATAGGGGATATTCTTGGCCCAGAATCTGCCTTCATTTTGCCAAAGTCCTGAGACACTGAGAAAACTAAACTTAAACATAGTAGACTAGGTTTTATTTTTGTTTTTGTTGTTGTTTTTGTTTTTTGTTTTCTTTGAAGATGGTGTTTTAACACAGGGGGCATTCATTCTGGCACCAGGAAAGCAGCTGTAATTGTCAAAGAGATTAGCATCACTGAGCTCTCCTATGCTGCATTACAACATTAGGGAAGGTGTCCTGAGGTAAAGTCCTATCCCCGAGAAGCTCCATCTTATGAAGATTCATCCATTTAAATTCATTTAAAGGAAGTAATTTTAACCTGAAGGAGTTCCCTAGAAACAACTTCCCAAAGAGGCATTTTTCCCAGGGTCAGCACACAGAATCTGATACAGCAATGGCCAAAGAGAGTCAGACTACATTGTAACCTGGCAATAGAGGTTGCTACATCATTCATGTGTTACTGGTTTTGCACACATGAAACACCCAAGATAGAGAACATCTGAGTCAGGCAATAGGCAGCATGGTGAAAATCTGTGCAAAAAGGCCCTTCGAGGCCATTTTGTGAAGAAGTCATGGCAAAGTCTAAGTTGCAGTAGAGGCCCCAGCATACAATGAATGCCAGGATCATGGCAGAGGCCCCAGTGTATTAGTGATGCCAAGATCATGGGTTATTTGCCAAAGAGTGTTATAAATGTGGAGAGAAACCATCTTATGTGAATAGAAATGGTGTGGTACAGACATCAAGGCTTTCCAAGCCTGTGGAGCCTAATTGATTATATTAAAAGCTCCAGATGCTAGGCATGGAACAGGGGAATATGATATTTTTTTCTTGTTGGAGTTTGGTTTTGCTCTGTTCTGGCAATCTTTTCCTATGTTCTAATTCTTCACTTTTAAATAGGAATGTTTAGTTAGTGCTGTAATAACCTGGGAAGGTGGAGCCTGCTTTTGATCCTTATTGGAGTTTCCAAAGTGTTGGGATTGTTAAAGATGATAGGATTTTCAGAGTTGTTTTGAATGCATTTTTCTATATAACATGTTAATGTGCCTATGGGGGGCAAAGAGTAGGGGACTAGGACTTAAAACACGTTTGAGTGACAAATTGCCAAGGGTGAAGTTGTGATGGTCCCTGTTAGTTGTCAACCTGACAAAGTTTAGAGTTATCCGAGTTGCTACTCTGTTCACGCTTGTGTGGGATTATTTCGATTGTGTTCATCGATATGTGGAGAACCATCTTACAAATGGACAAGACCATTCTGTGACTAGGGTCCTCAACTGTACAATGGAGAAAAGGAACTGAGCAGCAGCCGTGTGTTTACTGCTCTCTGTTCCCCATTGTGGATGTGGTGTGCCCAGCTGTGTCACTCCTGCTACTCTGCCTTTGATGGCATGATGGACTGCTCGCTCCCTTGAATGGTGTTAATGTGACCACTTACGATGAACAAGAAAGGGTCACTCGGCCCTGAAGAGAAAAAGCTTAGAGTGCTCATTGCTTCCTCGCCACGGCCATTACGATGCTGACAGCTTGATTACGCCACTGCATTTTTATTAAGACACACAACCCAGAAAGACAGTATTTGCCCACTCCTAGGTCAGTTTTGCCTCTCCGAGTGGAAACAAAATGCATTATGTTCAGAAATAACAGTCAATAAAGAGGGGCTTTTAAAATAAGATGTGGATACTTGGGTTAGGAATGAAGAGGATGACTTTCAAGATGTGAAGATCTCAAACCAAGACCTAGTCTGTTCCAGATGTGCTTGGCTGGGGAGATGACAAGTCCCTAGTGAGGACAAACTTTCAAGTAATCCAGAAGTGACACCTATACAGTTTATGTATAACTAATTATTTGAACATAAACACAAATATGTTTATAATATATAGTTTTCTAGCTACATATTTCTCTTGCTTATATTGTTGTAGTTATTCCCAATTAATTTTCTTCTTATGGTCTCTCCTCTGCTCAGCATGCTGCTGTAAGTAGACAAACAAATCTGGGAGGAGTTGGCTAATTTTGTGCCATTATTGCAGAAGTCAAGTAGATTGGACTTGTCGGTTGTGTGCTCCATGAACTCATCAGCACTGCATGGAAACACTGCTCACACATGGGAACAGAGACAAAGGCAGGCATCTTTTAGAGCTCTTTTGTTCTTAAAATTTTATACTATTTTGCTACAGCAGATGCATTGTAGATGACAATGTTTTGTACAGATGATGTCACAGCCTACAGGATCCTTTAGAGACTGGAATGTTGTCTTTGTATACTTTATATCACTAAGTGGGCAGAGTGATCACTTCATAATTATTCATTTGAATGAACCCAGTTGGTGTGGAATTAGCAAAGCTAATTTTTGAGGATTGGGCTTGTTGGTCCTAGAACACAGCACGTTTGCCGTCCTCTCATCTTCACAGTGTAAAATGGCTCCATGGTGTTTGATACTCTTGGATGTATTTCTCAGATGGTTATAGTAATTTCCTCTAAAAAGGACATCAGGTAAATAGTGGGGTCATACATAAGGAATGCTCTCGGGGTGGCTGCAGGAGTTGTGTGGCTATAACTAACATTAGAACTGAGGGGAGTTCATTTAATCAAGTCTGTAATGGTTGTATTGATTGTAAAATCAAATGAAGCAATACTAAACATGGATGATTTGGGCCTGGCACTGTCTGCTCAGAGACATATTCAATGCTATTCAAAGCCTAAAAAATACTGGAGAGGACGGAGGCACAGAGAGTTAGGGCACTGTAATACGTTGTTTTTACTTTGGAAATGGGTTTCTACTATTTTTGACTTGAACAAAACCATTGTAATAACATTCTTGCCCCTAGCGTAAGCAGGAAACTTTCATGTTCCAAAGAATTAAAACGACCCCAAATCTGGAGGAGCTCATGTGATATTTGAAACATAAGATCTCTGTCTGTCATTACTGGCCATTTAATCATAAAATGGAAATAAATGGCAGGATATGGTTGTGATGAACACACGTGTCATGTGGCAGGGACAGGAAGACGAAATGACCTTGAGGAATTTACTAAGGCTTAAGAAAGATGTTAAAATTTCTCCAGCAGTAAAATTAAGAGCAAGACAACAAAATTGTTCCTAAAAAAGAAAAGAGAGAGAGAGAGAGAGAGAGAGAGAGAGAGAGAGAGAGAGAGAGAGAGAGAGAAACCAGCCCAGGTTGGCTGGAAATGTAAATGTAACTGGGGAAAAGGGTGTATTCATTCAGGATGAAAGTCCCCAGTTTGCAGTTATGGTCATTTGAACTCTCAGGAGTAAATGACCTTGCCAGAAATAGCAGCGATTATAAACCAGATCTCTGCAGGAAGAAAATGCTGAGAGCAAAATCACGGTAATAGGATGAGAGACACGGGACAAAACGATTCAGAACGTCGAGGTATAAAGCAGTCACCTGCATACTAGGGTACACAGCAGACACTTGGGAAATGTCATTGACAGAGGGAGGAATTGGGCATGCAGTATCAGCACAGAGTGTGATAATTCACTTCTGTGCTTTTTAAAGGATGCTTACAGCTTCAAGGCCAGGCTCATGGATGTAAACAAAATTGCATGAGTATTTATAGAAAATTAAAGAAAAAAAAACCTCAGACTATCAGAAATTACAATGTACCTTTTTTAATTCTACATTATAAAACATTTATCTCCTACCATCCTAAATCACCCATCTAGGTCTCATTTACATTTATATTCATGAAAACAATTCTACTGAAGCAAAGTAAGAGCTCATGTCTTGTGTAAGTTGGTCCTGAGTATTTACGCTAATGAGCCAGTTAGAGCTTGGATGTGGTAGGAGACATAGGAAACTCCTCTTCTGGAAATCTCCTTGAACTGCCAATATAGTCTCAGTACTTTTCATCTTATTTGTTTGCTGGTTTGTTTACTTATATAGAACCACAGGACACTGAAAATAAAACAGTACTCCTCTGTTGGGGAACAGGGCACTCACAGACTATTACAGTCCAAGGTTAAAATTTTTATAATTTTGAGAAATGCATGGGATGACATGATTTGAGACTTATCTTTTAAGCTTAGTGAAATCTTGTCTTCGGTTTGAAGTCCCATCTATTTAATTAACATTACGAGTTGAAATCTTTGGCCTTTCCAATGGTGGTTTGTGTGCTTAACACTGTTTTCTTCCTTTTTATTTTTAGCATTGGCTCGCTAAATATTTTCAATATATTAAAATACCAATTTTTTATTTCTATAGGTTTTATGTTTTTATTAATGAATGATCTCCTTTTGTGATGGCCAGAAAGAAGTATGGCCCAGGGGAAGTGAAAGAGCAAACATAAACAGGGGTGGTGGGCAGGGCTTCGTGGGAGGATGGGGAAGACAGTCTGCTGGCTGGAGCAGAAGGTAGATTGTCCTCCTGGGGACACGGCTTGCGCATCCCATTCCAGCAGCAGCTCCAGCCTGAGGAGATGTGACACTTTCCCTACTGGGTCCCAGTGCTGCTCATGGCATTTCTCTTTCCACTCTGTCTTTTTTCCCTGGCCAAGTCTGTGATGGAAGCTGATACTGTAACTAAACCTGTCCAGTTGCCAGCCTGGTCCTAACTTTGAAAGGTGTTCTGGTGTACCAACATCACACTATCAGCACAAGGGCCACACCCAGATTTCTTATGATAGTGCCTGAGGTGGGCTAGCCTATTCTGGCTTGGGCTAGCCCATTCTGACTTGGTATGTGCACAGAAAAGAAATGTGAAGAATGAGAGCTTGGAGAGCTTCTAGTTCATTCATTCATTCATTCATTCATTCATTCATTTTCCTTCCTTCTTTGCTTTGTTTTTGAATTTTCTGTTGTTCTTGTTTGTTTTTTGTTTTGTGTTTTTTGTTTTTCGAGACAGGGTTTCTCTGTGTAGCCCTGACTGTTCTAGAACTCACTCTGTACACTAGGCTGCCTCAAACTCTGTCTGCCTGCCTCTGCCTCCCAGTGCCAGGGTTTGCCATGTCCCCCAGCTGGGAGAGCTCCCTGAGTGGTCATTTTTCCTGTGGGAATTTCATACAGATTACTTCTGTCTTAGCTTGTCACTGTTAGAGTTAACTTAGGAAACTCTCAGGGATAGAATCATCTGTTTTCCTTTCTGTCTAGGAACTGAAATTATCACAATTTCCTAGGCCCAAGCATGCCAGCCACTATGAGAGGGCAGGAAAGTTTACCTGCCTGGGATCTGCATTTAAGGAACATTATTGTCTTATTTGCCTAGATCCCAAAATCTTGCACTAGTTGCAAAGCACCTTTACTGAAGAGCTGCTGTGGGCTGGGTGCTCTGGTGCACTTTTGATTCTTACCACACCCATGGCTTGTAATAATTGAATATGGTAAAGACAATCATTGTCACCATCCCATTTACAGAAGAGAAAAGAGTGCCAAGAAGTACCCTGCCCAAAGTCACACACAGTGTATTCTAAAAACCATTCTCAGTTATACCTCAGAGACTCAAAGTAAAATCATGCCTTTATCCTGATTTTTTTCTCCTCTTGAAATTAAAGACTTACACCAGAAAGGGAGGGGCACTGGGGAATAAAGCACATTCATGTTCCCTGAACTCCTATTTGGGAAGGATGTCATGGTTTTCACTGAAAGGTGGGAGGAGGGGGGGAGGGAATATGATTGAAATTAAGAGTTGCATGAAACTCTGAAGGAACTAATAAGAAATTTCTTTTATAAAAAGCTATATGCAAGAGAGCAGACCACCCAGGAATGCAGACATCCTGAGGCCACAGGACAGACTGCCACCTCTGCACACCTCAGCCCACATCCCTGGTCCAAGGGGGAACTGCACAGTGTTTCTGGACAGAGGGATATAGGAACAGACAGCCGTGAGTACCTGTAGTTCTGGTCTGCGCCCAGGACCGAACTGATCCAGCAAAACAGCTCCCTGCACCCAAATCCCGTGTGGGAGAGAACTGGAACCTCAGAAGTGAGGATACTCCTGAGAAGTCAGAGGAGAATACCCTCTGCCCACAGTCCAGACCCAAGAGGGAATCGCATAGTGCCAACTGTGCCGACTGGGTGTGAGGACCTACATAAGCAATCAGGGGCAGGACCCTTTGATTCCTGCCCATGCCTAGAGCTGGAAGACAGTCTCCAGGAGTGCTGCCACAGCTGAGAGAAGAGCACCTGTTCTCAGGAAAGGCTGAAAGAAAACAGGAAAACAGTTCTACAGGAGCTGACACAGAGGTCTACAGCAGGGCCAAGTCACTCCCAGAAACAGCAAGACAAGCAAACACCAGAGACAACCCAATGGCTAGAGGCAAGCACAGGAACCTAAGCAACAGAAACCAAGACTACTTGGCATCATCAGAGCCCAGTTCTCCCACCAAAGGAAATACTGGATATCCAAACACACCAGAAAAGCAAGATTTAAATTTGAACTCACATTTTTTGATAATGATGGAGGACTTTAAGAAAGACATAAAGAACTCCCATAGAGAAATGCAGGAAAGCACAAGTAAACAAGTAGAAGCCCTTAGAGAGGAAACACAAAAATCACTGAAAGAATTACAGTAAAACACAGCAAAACAGGTGGAGGAATTGAAAATGGAAAGAGAAACAATAAAGAAAGCACAAAGGGAGACAACCCTGGATATAGAAAACCAAAGGAAGAGACAAGGAGCCATAGACACAAACATCACCAACAGAATACAAGAGATAGAAGAGAGAATCTCAGGGGCAGAAGATGCCATAGAAAACATTGACACAAGTGTCAAAGATAATGTAAAACGCAAAAAGCTCCTAACCCAAAACATACAGGAAATCCAGGACACAATGAGAAGATCAAACCTAAGGATAATAGGTATAGAAGAAAGCGAAGACTCCCAACTTAAGGGGCCAGTGAATATATTCAACAAAATTATAGAAGAAAACTTCCCTAACATAAAGAAAGAGATGCCCATAAACATACAAGAAGCCTACAGAACTCCAAATAGATTGGACCAGAAGAGAAATTCCTCCTGTCACATAATAGTTAAAACACCAAATGCACAAAACAAAGAAAGAATATTAAAAACAGTAAGGGAAAAAGGTCAAGTGACATATAAAGGCAATAAGAATTACACCAGACTTCTCACCAGAGACTATGAAAGCCAGAAGATGTCATACAGACCCTAAGAAAGCACAAATGCTAGACCAAGTTACTGTATCCAGCAAAACTCTCAATTAACATAGATGGAGAAACTAAGATATTCCATGACAAAACCAAATTTATGCAATATCTTTCTACAAATCCAGCCCTACAAAGGATAATAGATAGAAAACCCCAACACAAGGAGAGAAACTACACTGTACAGAAAACAAGAATATAATGTCCTTGCAATGAAACCAAAAGAGAGACAAACAAACATAATTCTACCTCTAACAACGAAAATAACAGGAAGTGACAATCACTATTCCTTAATATCTCTCAACATCAAAAGACTCAATTCCCTAATAAAAAGACATAGACTAATAGACTGGATAGGTAAAGAGGACCCAGTATTTTGCTGCATGCAGGAAACACACCTCAGAGACAAAGACAGACACTACCACTACCTCAGAGTAAATGGCTGGGAAACAATTTTCCAAGCAAATGACTGGAAGAAACAAGCTAGAATTGCCATTGTAATATCAAATAAAATTGACTTTCAAAGAAGAGTCATTAAAAAAGATAAGGAAGGACACTTCATATTCATCAAAGGAAAAACCCACCAAGATGAACTCTCAATCCTAAATATCTATGCTCCAAATGCAAGGGCACCTACATTCATAAAAGAAACCTTACTAAAGCTCAAAGCACACATTGCACCTCACACGATAACAGTAGGAGATTTCAACACCCCACTCTCATCACTGGACAGATCATGGAAACAGAAATTAAACAGAGACATAGAGAAACTAATAGAAGTTATGAACCAAATGGATTTGACAGATATTGGTAGAACATTCTATCCTGAAACAAAAGGATATACCTTCATCTCAGCACCTCATGGAACCTTCTCCAAAATTGACCATATAATCGGTCACAAAACAGGCCTCAATAGATACAGGAAGATAGAAATAATCCCATGCATCCTATCAGATCACCACGCACTAAGACTGGTCTTCAATAACAACAATAATGACAGGAAGCCCACATATACATGGAAGTTAAACAATGCTCTACTCAGTGACAAATGGTCAAGGAAGAAATAAGGAAATTAAAGACTCCTTAGAATTTAGTGAAAATGAAGATACAACATTCCCAAACTTAAACAACATTCCCAAACTTATGGGACACAATGAAAGCTGTACTAAGAGGAAAATTCATAACTCTGAGTGCCTGTAGAAAGAAACAGGAGAAAGCATATATCAGCAGCTTGGCAGCACACATTAAAGCTCTGGAACAAAAAGAAATAAATGAACCCAAGAGAAGTTGAAGGCAGGAAATAATCGAACTTAGAGCTGAAATCAACCAAGTAGAAACGAAAAGGACTATACAAAGAATCAACAAAAGCAGGGGCTGGTTCTTTGAGAAAATCCACAAGATAGATAAACCCTTAGCCAGACTAACCAGAGGTCACAGAGGGTGTGTCCAAATTAAGAAAATCAGAAATGAAAAGGGAGATATAACAGAATCTGAAGAAATTAAAAAAAATCATCAGATCGTACTACAAAAGCCTATATTCAACAAAACTGGAAAATCTATAGGAAATGGACAATTTTCTAGATAGAAACCAGGTATGAAAGTTAAATCAGGAACAAATAAATCATCTAAACAACCCCATAACTCCTAAAGAAATAGAAGCAGTTATTAATTAAAAGTCTCCCAACCAAAAAGAGCCCAAGTCCAGATAGGTTCAGTGCAGACTTCCTTCAGACCTTCATAGAAGACCTCATACCAATACTGTCCAAACTATTCAACAAAATTGAAACAGATGGAGTACTACCGAATTCCTTCTATGAAGCCACAATTACTCTTATACCTAAACCACACAAAGACCCAACAAAGAAAGAGAACTCCAGAATAAAAAGAATAAAAGAAGAAGTCAAAATATCACTATTTGCAGATGATATGATAGTATATTTAAGTGATCCCAAAAGTTCCACCAGAGAACTACTAAACCTGATAAACAACTTCAGCAAAGTGGCTGGGTATAAAATTAACTCAAAGAAATCAGTAGCCTTCCTCTACACAAAAGAGAAACAAGCCGAGAAAGAAATTAGGGAAATGACACCCTTCATAATAGACCCAAATAATATAAAGTACCTCGGTGTGACTTTAACCAAGCAAGTAAAAGATCTGTACAATAAGAACTTCAAGACTCTGAAGAAAGAAATTGAAGACCTCAGAAGATGGAAAGATCTCCCATGCTCATGGATTGGCAGGATTAATAGAGTAAAAATGGCCATTTTACCAAAAGCGATATACAGATTCAATGCAATCCCCATTAAAATACCAATCCAATTCTTCAAAGAGTTAGACAAAACAATTTGCAAATTCATCTGGAATAGCAAAAAACCCAGGATAGCTAAAACTATCCTCAACAATAAAAGGACTTCAGGGGAAATCACTATCCCTGAACTCAAGCAGTATTACAGAGCAATAGTCATAAAAACTGTGTGGTATTGGTACAGAGACAGACAGATAGATCAGTGGAACAGAATTGAAGACCCAGAAATGAACCCACACACCTATAGCCACTTGATCTTTGACAAAGGAGCTAAAACCATCCAACAGAAGAAAGATATCATTTTCAACAAATGGTGCTGGTTCAACTGGAGGTCAGCATGTAGAAGAATGCAAATCAATCCATTCTTATCACCATGTACAAAGCTTAAGACCAAGTGGATCAAGGACCTCCACATCAAACCAGATACACTCAAACTAATAGAAGAAAAAGTGGGGAAGAGTCTCAAACACATGGGCACTGGGGAAAATTTCCTGAACAAAACACCAATGGCTCATGTTCTAAGATCAAGAATCGACAAATGGAACCTCATAAAACTGCAAAGCTTCTGTAAGGCAAAGGATAAAACAACAATGCCAACCAACCAGAGCTTCCAGGGACTAAACCACTACCGAAAGACTATACATGGACTGATCTAGGGCTCCAACTGCATGTGTAGCAGAGAATAGCCTTGTTGGGCACCAGGGGAAGGGGAAGCCCTTGGTCCTGCCAAGGTTGGACCTCCAGTGCAGGGGAATATGGGGGAGAGCAATAAGGGGGATGTATAAGGGGAATACCTGTATGGGGGAGGGGGAGGGAAGGGAATGGGGGCTTTTGGACAGAAAACCAGGAAGGGGAATAACCTTTGAAATATAAGTAAAGAAATATATAGTAACAATTTTTTAAAAAAGATATATGCAATGACCAGGTCTCTTTTGTCCATGTGCATTTGCTGCTCTGGTGTTTTGCCTTCTTTTCTGTGGCAAGGAAGTTAGGTGGCTTTATACCAGAAAGCTTGGGTAGTCTTGGTGGCTTCGTGCCTTCCTGTCACATGCGCTCTTTGGAGCCATGTAATGGTTATCACTGTCACTTGGACAGAACGTGGCAATACCTAGAAGGCCTCTCCTCTGGGGAAGTATCCCATTGATGTTGACTGAGAAGGGAAGACTCACCCACTGTGATATACTGCTTTCTGGCTGGGATCATGGCTTGCATTCGTAGAGCAAAGGATGTGAGCAGAAGCATTTGCTCCTCTCCGTGTCCTGTTTGGGCTGTGGTATGGCTAGTTGCCTCAAACTCCAGCTACCTTTCATTACCCTTCAGGGATGGACTGTACTTTGAGCCACTGGCTAAGACAAACCCTTTATCTCTTAAATTATTTCTGTCAGAATATTTGTCACAGCCTCAGGAAGAGAAACATAGATGAGCTACTACAATTGTACTGCCCTACATTGGTGACTAGAGGCATCACTATGAAGATAAGATATATTAGTTGGGTTAATGAAAGGCAGGTTGTCTAACCACGTTCAGACATTCAGATGTGAAATATATGGCAATGGAGAACGGGTGAGCCAACCTTCCTAACTGCACATCACACTTAAGTCAAGAACTGGCCTTCTTACTTCTTCCTATGTTCAGCTGAGGACACGGCCACGCTAATTCTACCAGAAAACAGCTGAACCTCTTTGTGCCATTTCACAAGGATCATGAGAAGGTCACTGGATGCCTCCTGCCCAGGGGAGGAACAGAGCAATCTCTTGTCAGGTTTGTGGATCTGCACTGTGAGATTGGTATTCTGTCTGGTATTTTCACATTCTCATTTCATGTCCCTTTTTATTCATAAGGGCAACTTTACATGGCTCCAATTTGCCCTCAAAGTTAGAATTAATTACACAAACTTCATTTTCATTCCTTGTAGCTCAAGAGTCTTGAAATCCGGGCCACTACCGACTAAATCACTTTGATTCTGTTTGCTTTATGTGGTAACAGTTCATTGAGCTGTCAGTAAGAAAATGCCCAGTTTTGGCTAATTCCCCACCGCTATGCGCCTCTTCCCAGAAGGATTCCATCTGGTATTTCTGACCACTTTGAACATGATGGTCACTAACAATTTGTTAAATTGCTATGAGAAAAGTAAGAGGGGAAGAGGCTCAGGAGAGTGGTTTCTGCTCCAAAATTATTGCTTCTACTTCGTGTTTATAACTGTGATCGTGAGCTTCACACTTGAAGTCACTGTTGCTACGTGACAACAACAGCAGAGAGAGATTACAGATTTTATTATTATTGTGAGTCTTTCCTTCCCAATGAGATACAAAGGGCAATTATGGGTCATCAGTTGTGGGCCCTCATCAATTGTGGGTCATCAATTATGGTCATCATCAACTATGGGTCATCAATTGTGGGTTATCATTAATTGTGAGTTATCAATTGTGGGTCATCATCAATACGGGTCATCAATTGTGTGTCATCATCATTTTATGGGTTATCATCAATTGTGGGCCATCATCTCGACTGATCATCATGACCGATCATCTCGACTGATCACCTCAACTGATTCTCAGAGCCTACAGCTGTCTTTCTCCTTACTGCCATTTTACATCAAATACAACCTTGTCCTACATAGATCTTTCTAGAACATTTACAAAATCATATTTTGATTCACTTTTTTTCCCTTTGGGAATTCTGATACTCAAGTTTTAAAATACCAGGGGTATCAGAGCAATCCCCAGGTATTTGTTAATGTTTCTCCTGGACTCTTTCAATTCAGATGCCTAAAGTTTCAACAGACTACAAACTTACCTTCCCACTCCCTACCCTCCAACCAGAGCTACAATTCTTAAACAAAAAGAAATAAAACCTTATTATTATTTTATTTTATGTATATGGCGTTTTGCCTGTACATGTGTGTGTGTGTACTACATGTATCCACAGTATCTGGAAAGGTAAGAGTAAGGCATTGGATTCCCTGAAACCTGAGTTATAGATGTTTTTAAGCTTCTGCATGGATGCTGGAATTGAACCTGGGTCCTCTGTAAGAGCAAACAGCACTCTTAACCCTTGAGTCATCTGTCCAGATCCTGGATTATAATTCACATGTGGCTTATGAACTACACTGTATTCTTTTATAGCCATTCATTGCTTTAAGATGTCTAGATTGTTGACTTTTTCTCATTTTGGATACGAAGACAGACAGACAGACAGACACAGACACACACACTCACCAACAGCCATTCTCTCTTGAAGACACTGTTTCTCCTCAAATAAATAGCCATCTCAAGCTCTGGCTATTTTTCTGCACTAATCCTTAAGTGGAGGTCCTGGCCATGAGGGGAACACCCGCTGCTCCTCCCCCCACCACACACACACCCCCACACCCATCCTGCACGGTGGTGCTCACATCAGATCACACTGCCCACCACTCCCTCGGTATAGTCACGTCCCTACACTGGTATCAGTCTCCCTCACATTCAAGCGATTTCCACTCTAGCTAATATACATACATATATATATGTATATATAATATAATATAATATAATATAATATATTATATTATATTATATTATATTATATTATATACTATTATATACTATTGTCAGTATTTCTGATGCTGCCAGTCTTTTGGCTCTTGCTCACAAGGCTGGCGACGCCATTAGCTGGGCTCAGTGAATTCTGAAAACGCAGAGCCCCACTAACACTACTTATGACTTCCAGGATGCCGGTAAAGATCGTTAAAGGTAACACGGGCTCTCTCTGAGTCAGAGCCCCTGAGAGAGCACGTAGGGCGCACACCTGTAAGGTTAGTGCTGCTTGGTTGGAATCCATGGCTCATTCTGTGATTTTCATCAGTGAAACAACTTCAAAACCGCTTTGGAAAAGTACTGGGGTCTCTCTGACAGTCTCTCCACCTCTTCTCTCCTTTATCTCCCTGGGAAGGGAGAGTCAGGAATACTCTATATCCCTGGAACTCCATGTCATCGGTCCTAAGTCATGAGCTCTTACCTCCTCCTCCTCCTCCTTTCTCTCAACTGGGCTTAGGGAAATCACAACTGGGCTTAGGGAAATCACCTTCTGCATCTGACTACCCTGCCTGAGTCAGACTCAAGCCAGCAACTTGGGCCCAGCATCCTTGATTCAGTGCCCTGACTTTGTCTCAGACCCAAAGCTTTGCTTCCCCACACAGTTCCCTCAACACTAGACACTGGCATCCACCTGTTAGGACATGCCAAGTGCGGGCATACGCTGATGCTCTCACCTCTGTGTGTCTCCCGCCTCTTTGTGGTTATTTCTATTAATTATCATAACACAAAGACCTGAGGTATGCTATGCAGCCTGGGCTCCTTCCTGGTGAGACATCCTGAGGTACTGTTAAGTAATTTCCCCTTTTATATTCTCCACCTCCCCTGCTTTGTTAACAGTATTTTTCCTTTAAGAGAATTGAATTTGAAAATAAAAGAAAACACATCTGCCCATGCTTCTCGTGTCAGACTTTCATATCTCTGACTGGCAGGGAAAACAATTTTGGCAGAGGTGACCATGAATTGACCCTCTTTGTTTCTGACAACCTCAGGGAAGAGAAAACATGACTGATAATAAGAAGTGGTTGCTTCGGGGCCAGCCTGGCTGTCAGCCTCAGCAGGCGATGCCTTCAGTCCCGGGTCTTTTTTTGACAAGTAATATTTTCTGAGTAAGCAAGGAGGGCGACGCTAGCAGTCTGCGTTTGTAGAAAAGGTAAAGAAATGCCCTACATGGCTATTCCTTAACACCCCAATGTGTTCCCTCTGTCTAGCGTGAGGCTGTGAAGGGATCTGCTGGTCAAATTGAGCTCTATTTACCCTCAGGCTACAGTAGACGTTCGTTTTCACAAGGCTAGTATCCATGTGGCTACAGGCGAATAATTCTTTTCTGGTATTAAGATCAATAATTGGGTTCCCTGTGAGTATCATATTTTTTATTCTGGACACTGATGATCTCTTCGCCTTTGCCATGAGTGGGCGAGGCTCTACTGTTCATGTCCTGTTTCTCACAAACGTAAAGTTTATTTAAAGTTTATTTTTATTCATTGTGTACAATGTATGTGTGTGCACCACATGCATGCATGCATGGTGTCGGTAGAGACCAGAGGGGTTCATGTAGTCCCTTGGCACTGAAGCAGCAGATAGTTATGAGCTGCCTGTGGGTGATGGGAAGAGAACCTGGGTCCTCTATAAAAGCCGCCAGTGCTCTTAACCGCTGAGCCATCTCTTTACCCCTCAGAGCTCCTTATTTTAGATTTAATACTATTTGCTATTGTATCTCAAGAACAAGTCACCATAGAATAGAATTTAGTCCGTACTAGAAAATGAGAAAGTTCATGAATAAATGGATAAGCAATTATTAAAACATATCACCTTTATGCAAGGTATGGCCAAGTGATTAAGATCACAGAGATTCAGGGGCTGGAGAGATGGCCAGCCCAGCAGTTGAAAGTACTTATATTTCTTCCAAAGCACCAGGGTTTGATTCCCAGCTTCTATAGGATGGTTCACAGCCATTCATAACTCCATTAATGGGAGATCTGACACCCTCGTGTGACCACCATGAGCACTGCGTATGCATGTGGTGCACAGACATAAATGCAAGCACTATTTTTGAAAATTTTTGAATCAAAGGGCTTTGGGATTGTGGGGAAGAATGAGGAGGCCCAGGAGATTGGAATTCTCGGCACTAACTCACTGTGTGTCAGTGTTGTGTGGCTTCGTCAAAGCCTCATAAATATAGATTTACTCTGAAAAAAAAAATGCAGGGACCTGTGTGCTCAGAGGCAATGTGGAGATTAATTTGCTCATGAAGAGGTTTGACAGCTTAGCTTCATGGCGAGGAAGTTAGTAATGTGAGGTGTATCTTCAGGAGACAGGATGGCGGGCGTTCCATGCAAGCCCAGAAGTTGAATATTCAGTCTGTGCTTGTAAGAGTCCCCCCGCTCACAGCACACACCATTTACTCCCAGCTCCAGCAGTGGTAGACTCATCACTGACACCTGACCTGGGACTTTTCCGATGTAATCAAAGACTTGTAACATTGTGGTAGCAAAATTTAATCTCAATCTGGGCTTTCTACCCTTGTCCCCCCAGCTTTGACAAGTCAGTTCCCAGATAAAAGACTCACAACCTTTATTATTTACAATAAGCTTCCTAACAGCACTAAAGTTGGGCAGATATCTACCCTCTATGCTATTAAAATCTATTTCCATTGGCAACCCTGAGTTATTATTTATGTTTCATCTGGGCTGCTCTTAACTCCAATTGGCCAGCACTCAGGGCCATGCTTTATTGACTTCTGGGACCCCCAAGCCCCATCTATCTCAGTTCTGGCCAACTATAGGCATCTTTATCCACCAATCAGAAATAACATGGGGACAAAGTCACATAGTGCCACGTTGGTCTACGTGCAGACTTTCTCCTCTCTGGGGCAGCTAGGTCTTGGGAGCCCACACTTAGCATACAATACATAGCAACAGACCAAACCTCATCATACCGTCTTCCACAAAACGTACATCATTTAATTTTTTACACCAGAGGCAGTACCTAACGACACAGCCTTGATTCTAGGCATCTCTTGATTCTAGCTGCCCTGTTTTAATACTGCGGATGTTGAGTTACATTTTGTCTAAGTGACTCCTTTTTGGTCTCTGTTGACAAGTGGCCATCTCTGTTTCAAGTGAGACTAAGTCCTTATGTTGATTGGCTGTCTCGTCCTTTATCTGGGTTACAAGGCACTAGGAACATGGCTTTGCTTCCCTTCCTTCAGGAGAGCGTTGGTGGGTGCTCTCTTTCTCTCTCTTTTTTAATATTTACATTTTGATAAACATAAAGTATTAGAGTGTTCAACTCCTGTAGCTTAGCAAAGGTAGTGCTGTCTGCATCAAACATGTACAACTAAATCATTCAGGTGGTGGGTTCCTTTCCTGTGGAAGCAATACCTACCCACTTACATCAGCTCACTGTGCATAAGCAGACTTCCCTAACATAAGTTAAGGGTCGGACACTTGTGTTTCTTTCTTCCCATATTCAAATATTCAAGTCCCCATTCATCTCCAGTGTGGCTGTAGTTGACTGTGGGGCCCTAGAGAGGTAATTAGGGTTAGTCACAATAGGAATAGTGTCCTTATGAAAAGAGAAAGAGACACCAAATCTCCATTTCTCTGATATGTCAGGGAAAGGTCTGTTGAGGCCACAGAGAGCATGAAGTCATCTTTAAATAAAGTCATTATCAGATATCCCAGTGTACTGGCACCCAGATTTTAGACTTGTCAGGCTCCAGAACTATAAGTGATAGATGTTGTTGTTTTCTTTTTTAAAGGTTTATTTATTTATTTTATGTATGTGAGCACACTGTCCCTGTCTTCAGACACACCAGAACAGGGCATCGGATCTCATTACAGATGGTCGTGAGCCACCATGTAGTTGCTGGAATTGAACTCAGGATCTCTGGAAGATCAGCCAGTGAGTGCTCTTAACCACTGAGCCATCCCTCCAGCCCCAATGTTTGTTGTTTAATCAATGCCATATCTATAAGGTATCCAAAGCAGAATGATATAGATTACATTCCGTCATGTCTTAGAGTCACCAGAAGCTTGTGTAAGCATGGGGGACTCTTGGAAGTGTAGGCACAGACCACACTGGCTGACACAGTAAGGCAGCTTTGCCAGCAGCCCATGGATGGCTAAGAAGGCATCATGAAAACTGTGGTCCCATTGCTAGCATTACCATGCTGACGTTCCGTTTGGGTTGTAAACATTTTTGCCAGGGGTCTGTGGCTTTAACTTGTTTGTTTGTTTGCTTGTTTATCTTTGCTTTTAATATTGGGGCCCTTCTGGATTTCGTAGACCCAAAGTAGCTGTAACATTTAAGAAGAAAATGGCATTTTAATCAGAGTATGAGTTCAAACTATGAGTTGTGAAATATTTCCTTCTTTTATGATCTGGAAAATAAATTAAAAACCAATCTTAGTTTTTCACGAATAGTTTGGTAAGTGGTTGATTCTTGGACTTTCTTTATTTTAGCATTTTCTTCTAAAAATATTTTTATATATTTTTTATTTTGAGTATTTTGCCTGCATGTATGTATGAGTACATTGTATGTGTCTGGTGCCCATGCAGGCCAGAAGCTCAAGCTGGAGTTACAGATGGCCATGAGCTGCCGTGTGGGAACTGGGAACTGAACCCACATCTTCTGCAAGAGCAGGCAGTAGTCTTAACCACTGGGCTTTCTCTCCAACCCTGATATATACATTGTTTTTATGTGGTCAATTAAAAAAAGCAGGCGATCTGCAGTTATAGCAGGTGTATAATGTTTAATGTAACGATGAGTGGGGCTATTTCCAGAACATGCTTATAATTATGCATGTGTATGCAGAGATGTTTATTCATACACTAATTTGCTCTATCAAGTTCAAAGACCTATCTACTGCATTTGCAGGCTCTGAAAAATCTTTGGTGACTTTTATTTTGTTTCTTCTTTTGTTTTGAGGTAGAATCTCATTATGTAGCTCTGGCTAGCTTCAAACTCATGGTGCTCCCTCCTCAGCCTCCCAAGAATTGGGGTTACAGGTGTGTCACTATTAGGCCTAGCCCTATTTGATGATCTTGATCAACTTGGTGGCGTCATGTCTAGACAATCGGGAGGGGCAGAAATCACAGGCAGGCGAATCAGTGGGGATCTGATGACATAACCCGGGCAACAGAAACTGAGAGCCTAACTTTGGAGAGGAACTGTAGAGGAATTAGGCAGAGAAAACATCAGTACAGGGGGAAGTGTCAGGGTTTGCTGTCTGACTAAACATCAAGAGTGGGTTAAAAGGAGGTAAATCCTACCCAACAAGAAGCTTTAAGTCGGAATGACAAGAACGTAGGATGGAGAGGATTCCCACAAGTGATCCAGAGCTCTTCCACGTATTTCCCAACTCTGATAACGTTTATGAAATTCTGCTCCCCAGCATTCCCTGCATTTTAAAATCCCAGTGCCTTGCTATAAGACCTGGCATCTGCATCATAGAACCCAGGTCACTGAGAGATCCAGCAATGAAACTCCTTTTTAATCAGGAGCAGGTGGGCCAGCCTGTGTTCGAGGCAATTACCCTTTCAACTGTCATCCACCCCACAAGGGCAGCATTTAATTCCGAGCTTCACAGACAGCAATCATTAATAACTTATCTCCCTCACACGTCTGTGTGAAGGAAGAAGGAGAAAAACTGATGAAAAATTTAAAATTGTGATGGGCTAATTATAGCAGCTAAGTTTGGAATCAGTAATTAAAATTCACAGAACAGAACAAACATATTAAAATATAATTGCAGATGGGGTGACTATGTTCAACAGAGAATTTATTCGTTTGGGACCCAGTGTGGTTATGAGAGAGAGCCATAAGAAAAAACTGAATCCAGGTTCCATTCAACACATTCGTGCATCGATGTGAGGCGTGGAAATTGATCAGTGACAAACATGTCTGAATTTTGTATTTCTCTGCATTCGAGGCATCTGGATATTAGTCAAGTCACCGTGTGTCTTCAGTTGATACAAGCACGTAAGGAGAAAAGATTCAGATCTGGTTCGGCACTCAGCCCCATACAATAATGAACGTTGTCTGACTTGGGAGACACTGCAGTCTGCCTCACCATTGAGAGACTTTATGTGTTCCAGGTTTCAGGATGGATTGCGATGTGGAAAACCCTATGACGTCATTTCCTAATGTCATCATAGATACTGGACTCTTTGTTTATGCCGGTGAGGCATAGTGAGCTTCCCCTGCCTGCCTGCCTGCCTGCCTGCCTGCCCATGGTTCTGCGCAGGAGCATGGCAGAGGAAAGGTCTCCAAGGAACCTTAGAATCTGCATTCTGGTTACTGATATTTATGCCCTGGTTGCCCTCCTAAAATGTTTTCTTTTTTTATTTTGAATGAAATTTCGTTTTTTCTAACCTTTATACTGAGATTATAGGCTTCCCGATGCTAGAAATTGTGTGATACTTAACCATGTGGAGGAGAGTTGTGGGTGGTCAGTATTAGAAAATTGTAACCTGGGTGGAGATAAAGCTCAGTGGTTAGGAATACTAGCTACTCTTTCAGAGGACCCAGGTTTGATTCCTGGCATCCACATGGTGGCTCCCAACCATCTGTAACTCTAGTTCCAGGGAATCTTGCGCCCTCTTCTGGCTTCCGTGGGCACTACATGTGTGTGGCTCAACAGACAACCCTGTGGCAACAACACCTGTACCCGTAAAACAAACAAACAAACAAAAAACTAAATAAATTAAATAAATGCATAAATAAATAATTTTTTAAAAGAAAAGAAAATTGTAGCTTAATGTGGTTGCCACCATGAGTGTAGAAATGTCTGATGCGGTTAGAGGATTAGAGACAGACCTCGGGTCCCTGGAAATGTCATTCTACCTGTGGCCAGGAAAGGAGTGAGAGGGTGCGAGAGACTCCTCCTGAGTCAGTGATGCTTATGGCCAGGTGCCTCTTTCCAGAGATCCGAGGAAAGACAGTCGTCACAAGGCTGAAAGCTGCACTTGAATTTCTGGGACGTGTGACGCTGTACTGCAACAGTGAGCACAATAAATCACTAGTAAGTTATTAGCATTGGTTAACAGCAGCTATTGACTTTACTACTTCATAAGGTGGGGGTAATCACATCTTACTATTTTGATTATAATGATGGCTATGCCAATATTTAGTACACTTGGTTCATGGTAAAAAAAAAATATTTACATCTTAGTTCTGATTATTTATCGACTACATTGAGTTTAGCAAAGACTTTACCCATATGCTGTAGACCGAACGCATCGCTCTGAAATGTATGCGTTGCGGTCCCAGGCCCAGTTGTGAGGAGGTGGAGCCTATGACGTATGAGGAGCCAGAGGAGTCCTCGTGGACGGCATGCGTGCCCTCATGTGAAGAGACAGAGGGCTTGCTCCTCTTCACGGGTTGTTGACATGTGACAAGAAGACACATATCTGCAAAACAGCATTGTGTCCCGTAACAGTTCTTCTGGCAACTTCCAGGGTTTCCCAGCCTCCAGAGTTGGGAGAAGTAACTGCTTATCACCCAAGCCAAGGAATTTTGTCTGTGGTATTCTGTCATGGAAGCCTGTCGCACCCAACCTTGACCAGCAAGGAAGACATGACCAGCGAAGATCTTCTTCAAGCAGTTTATTCAGGAACCTCATACAAGCTTCTGACGATGCCGGGAACGCCCTGCATCAGCTTAAGTACCCTTCTTACTGGTCAACCCCAATGAGCCACGTGGGTCCCACCGTTAGGCTGTCACTATGAGGAAGCTAGCAGGCCAGGCAGGCATAGCCAAATAAGGACTTGTTTACTACAAGGAGCACTCACCATCCGGAGGGTGGAAGGCGGAAACCAGCGCCATTTTTGAGGCGTGGCACGTCGCAGCTCCCTACAGAAGCCCAGGATAACTAGGCTCCTTGAGTCCTCAATACCTCCATATAGAATGCATGGTTCTCTCTGTGTTCTCCCTGGGTGAGTTGAGGTCTGCACTGGTAAATACTTCTCTTAGGATCGCACTCACAGCGAGTGGTACATGCATCTCTTCAACGCATGTCTTGGCTGCCTTGAGGAGATTTTTCTGAGAATGGCTTTGAGGATTGCAGAGCAGTACAGCGTGGGTGGAGGGCAAAATGGAGGAGAAGTCACTCTTGGAAAATAGCAGTGGATGGCACAGCGCCACCTCCTGCTTTATTATTTTTGACCAGCTTTGAGAGTGGGAGGAGAAAGCTGGTAACGGGAGGAAACAGGCGAAACCTAACCTGAAGATCTCCTGAATTATCCCGGATTCTTCAGATGGTGGCTCTTTTGCACTGTGGTATAATTGTGGCTAGCTTCAGGTATATTCTAGAATCTGTAGGTACATTATAGTATCTGTAGGTTCTCAGGAGGTGGCTGCTTATGGGACAACTGAAGGGCATAGGAAAGAGGGTCTGGTTTATGTGGTGTGAGCAAAAAGGCTAACCCTTTATTTAGTCTCAGAAGAGAAACAGAAATCACTTCAGATTTTTTTCTTTTCTTTTTGAGTTCTTCCATTTACCCATCCTTGATCTTTTTCACATGCACACGTCTATGTGTTACATGCATGTATACATGAAGATATATATATATTGTGTATATATATATTGTGTATATATATTGTATATATATATGTGCATGCATGTGTTATAAATCTTTAAATATGACTGCTCAGTCCGTGTCATGTTAGTTGTCTTTATGTTTCCATGGCTGACCATTTGCTAGTCGTTAGCCAATTGGTATCTCTTCCCTGGAGAAGGCTATTTCTCTCACTCTGTGCATTCCTTAGTTCTCTGGGTAGAGTTGGGGCCTTGTGGGCTTTTCTCCATCCACCATCCACTTTGCATGTCTGTTGTTCTTGCCCTTGTTCAGTTCATGTTTAGGCAGTTATGTTGGTAAGGGTGACATCATCATCATCACCACCACCACCACCACCACCACCACCATCATCACCACCATTTTACTATGCAGATTCGAAACCTTGATTGAGCTGTTTGGAGAACCTCTGGTGCCCTAGAGCAGAAGGGTAGACATCGCTGGGATCCTGAATGTACAAAGCCAGGGCAGGAAGAGTTGCTGCTGCTAATCTGACACCCAGAGAGCTGGGAAATAGGCCCGGAATACCCCTATAGAGACACTTCCTGCTTCTACAACCACACTGGTGCAGAAACAACGAAAAAGGGAGAACTTGACCTCTGCCTCATTTTCACTGTGCGACCTCTCAACGTGCCTCCTGTCCAAATTTCAAGGGGGTCTGGGCAGGCAAGTTTTAGCTGACTGATGTTAGATGGAGGTGTGAGGAAGGGTGAGCGGAAGGCTAAGTGTCTCGACTTCTCAAGCCTAAGCTGCTCGTCACAGTGAGAGTAGCAGCGGAACTCCTATCACCAGGAGCTACTGTTAGGAGGAATGCCTTGTAAAACGGTGTATGGCGTTTAATGATGCGGTTCTTCAGTGATCTGTTATCCAGAGTTCCATGTTCACACATGATTTAAGGCACAGGGGGCTGGTCAGTTAACAAACCAGACAAGGCCTCCTCCTTCAGGAGCTTACCTTTTAATAGAGAAGGAGATGAAAAAGACTGAAGTTGTTATTACTTGGTAAATTATTTAGTAATGTATTAAAATAAAGTAATACAAGATGGAGAGGAGGGCACAGGTGGGAGGTGCCAGAGGTTTGGGGAGTCAGATGGCTGAGTTAACCAGCGAGGCAGGATATAAGTAGATCAGCCAGGCTCCAGGAAACCAAGGAAAAGGAAGAGTTCCTGCAGAGGCTCTCATCAGACAGTATTCCGGGGACATTGGTGGTGGTGGTGGTGATGATGACAAAGAAACATTGTGGAAACCAATGTGGTCCTGGGGCAGAGCAGAGAGGGAAGAGCTAGGACATGGAACAGGAAGGTCATGGCAGCTGGGCCACCGGAAGAGTCTCAGTATCAGTCACGCTGAGTGAGATGTGATACTCGTCGAGACAGTGATCATCGGGAACGCGATCCCATTTATGCTTAAAGGATCATGTTGGCTCTTGAGTTAACAGAGCCACCCCTTACCACACTGATACACAATACCAGTCATATTCTGCTTAGCAGATATTCAGTAAGTGTTTATTACATGTCTGACACTCAGTTATGCACCAGGGCACCATGCTAGACCAGTTAGACCAATGTCAGCTTACTGGGTAAGATTCACATCATGACAGGAGTGCAGACTCCTGAAGACTTAGACAAAGGGCCTGCGCTGTGACAGATTGACTTTGAGAATCTGAGCAGGTATGAGAGATATGGGTGGTGACCACTCAGCCAAAGCTCGACAGTAGGAAGTCAGATGTAGTCCCAGACATATTAAAAACCTCTGGAAGAAAATCACACCCACACGCACACACACACTCAATATGATAATGAATACTTAAACTGTTAAGTGACAAATTCTAAGTAGTGTTGAATTTGAGTAATTGCGCCACTTAGCAAATCACTGATGCTCCATGAAGTGAACTGGTGAAACTTATGGACCCCTCACATGATCATCATTAGGCAATTACGGCGCAGGAGAGGCTGAAGAATAGAAACGACACATCATATCTGTTAGCTCATTGGGTGGCACAGAAGTTCTCCTGTAGACTTGCCCATCTGCCAGTACCACCACTCAGGCTCACTCTGCAATTAGCTAGCTGTGTGATCTCTACTCGTTCGGTAATCTTTTCCTAGTAAGATTTTATCTTGCACATTTACCCTTCCTAAGCCACTGAGATAATTGTTATGTCTCAGTATATGACTTAGAGCAGACACATCACCAGCCCCTTCCCCTCTCCCCTTTGGTGGAGTTGCTCCACAGATAATTCTGTTTTTCCTCTTTTCTGAAAAAAAAATCTGTATTTTCTGGCACAGGAATAAAGGGCTTTATTCCCCATTTTGTGTTTTAGATCTTAGCACCAGATTGCTGTCTTCCCCCAGAGACTTAATTTAGAACACCTAGATATAAATAGCCTTTTAGATACAAAGACAGCGTTGGAGGGCTATGAGACAATGCTGTCGTGACTGGTGTAATGAGAATTTAAAAGTTTAATTTCCCTTTGCCTTCCTCTTTTCCTGCTATGGGTTCCCCTCACCAGGTTAGACAAGGTTAGGTACAAGATTCATCCTAGGGAGAAGCCAGGGAGCTAAGAATTAGGAGATGTGTCAGTCACCTTTATTATTTATGTGATAGAACATTTGACAGGGGCAATGCAGGGGAACAGGGTTTCGCTTTGGACTGTTGTTTAAGAAGAAATCAGTGGTGCATCATGGTATAGGAGGCCCAGTGGCATGAGGCAGATGGCTGTAGGCATTGCATCATCCATAGTCAAAACCCAGAGCGAGAGAGTGAAGGAGAGGGAGGGGATGGAGGGGAAGGGGAAGGAAAAGGGAGAGAGAGCAAGGGAGAGGGAAAGGGAGAGGAAAGGGGGAGGGGGAGGAGAGAGAGAGGGGGAGAGGGAGAGGGAGAACAGGGAGAGGGAGAGGGAGAGGGAGAGAGAGAGGGAGAGAGAGAGGGAGAGAGAGAAGGAGAGGGAGAAGGAGAGAGAGGGAGATGCTTGCCCACTTTCTTCTTTGCATTTGCTGTGGATCAGTATACCTTACCCTCAGGGTGTGTTTTTCACTTGGGTTAAACCTTACTGGAAACACATTCATAAATACAGAGGTATACTTCCATAGGGTTTCTAAATCTAGTCTGGTCGGCATGAAAATTAACCACCACAGCTAGCTTCCTCTTTTCACCCTCTTTATTAGATCTGGGTCTTCACCCATGGGATGTTGCTGCCCACCTGTGGCATGAATCCTCCACTCATTTAAACCTCTTTGGAAACGCCATCAGAGACGTGCGCAGAGGCGTGTCTCCTAATTAATTTTTCAACCTGGCAATGAAGACTAGCTGTTATAAGTCCACCTACTGTCAGATAAGCTCCTCCCTTTTAACCACAACATTATAGTCTATGTATCCCACCACCCTTTGCCATTTCATAAAGCAAAATGCATCTAGTTCATGTCTATCAGTCCCCTAGAACTTAGCAGTTTAAACATTGACCTAGAGCCCCAAACTCAAAGTCTCTTCTAAAATTCAAGGCAATCTATTAACTGTGAGCTTCTGTAAAATCAAAACACAAGTCACATAGTTCCGTAATGGCTCCTGGTAAACATCCCTACCTGGTCCACAAGAGAAGATAGAATCCTGTCGAGGAAAGACCAGACCAAAGCAATAGAAAACCGCATAGGGCAAACATCAAATCTTGCAGCTCATTGTCTGACATGGATTTAGATGGGCTTGGGTGGCCCCACCTCTCTTGTCCTACCTGCCTGTGGTGCGTGCAGCATTTGTCTTGGCACAATCCCATTGCATACCTGCCACCTGCCTTCCCACAGTGCATACCTCGCTGTCTAGGCATTTCCAACAGTCTGGAGTTTGGCCATAAGTGTGCTTTCACCCCTGTAGGTTCACGCTCGTGGCCTCCTTGCAGGGGATCCTTATTTTCAGTGGCTTCCTAGAGCCTTGAAGACCCTAGGGACTTTTCATTCTGCTCGCCTAAGAGAGCACAGGGATGGCACTGCGGATCAGTACTGTCACTTCCAGGTGTCGGCTGGCTCCTTCTACCATTAGCTGTAGTTGCTCTCACCGGTGGCTGACTCTTGGAAAATACTTCTCTAAAAGACTGGTCTCAAGCAAGAAAGACCTCTAGTGTATTCTGAGCAGGCATTCTCAACCTTCAAGTGAATTTGCATTTTCTTGAGCTGAAATCTTTGAAGTTTGGGGAAGGGGCGGGGGTTCTTGCATTCTGAATGCCTTTCCTGTCATTCCTATGAAGAGCATCAGGTTTCTTCGGTGATAATCTCTTAAGGCTTAGAGTGTAAGCAATTGCAGCTGCTTCCTCAAGTCTAACTTGTCTTGAAGCTTACTTACATTCCCTTCCTCAGTACATCTACATTTTCCTGTCTCTCTGTACACTTTCCCTATAAATCTAAGCAATGAGCAGTACCCTTATACCACAGCCTGGATGTTAACCTGTCTTGAACTCTCCTCCAGCAAACACCTTTGTTACTTTTGGATTCTGTTTCAGTTAAATTCTCGGGGCAGAGGCAGGGTGCGATCAGATTCTTTGTCAGAATGTAACATTCAGTCCTAGTTTCCCTCTGAAACCTCATTAGCCAGATCTACTGTATGTATTTCTCTTGGTACTCGGTCCTTCCAAACTCTTACCAAATGGCCCGTTAAGTTCATCGTATTTGGAAACTACAAACTGTTCCTCATCACTCCCCGCAAACCACATCCCAAGACCTTCTTGATCATATTCGTTACAGTGACAGCCCAGCCGGGCTTGCTCAAGCTGTCAATTTTCTGTGTTAGTTACAAAATAACTGACAAAGCAAGGAAAGGAAGGGTGTGTTTGTTTTAGCTTATGTTTTGTGGGATGCAGTCAGTCAGGGAACTGAAGATGAGGTAGGTGTAGAAACAGTTGGTCACATTGTGTCTAAAGTCAAGAAGCAGAGAGATTAATGCCAGACTTTGACCGATTCCATCCCCTTACCCTCTGCCCCACACCCATCCTCCCTCCCCACCTCCACACTCCCTCCCTGCTTTCAGTAAGTCTGGGATCCTACTCCCTAAGATCTTCCTACCCACAGTCAGGGTGGATCTTGTCACTAAATTCAGCCTCTTGGCAAACACTCACACACATGCTCAGAGGTAGTCCTTGTGATTTAAATCAGCAATCCAGTCAAATTAGCAATGAAGATTTGCCTTTATGGGGGAGTTCATCGCCTCTATTGCAAAACAAAATAATAGGTTCATGGGGGCTGTAGGATTCTCCAGTGACTGTACAGCTCCTGTGGACATCCTCAGACCTTTTATAGTAGGACTAGAATGGAGAGGTGGTGAGTGATAAATATTAAAGAGAGCTATATCCCCAGGGTGCCCAGTGGGTACTGTCATGGAAGGTTTCCAGTCACACCTCTTCCTGTAGTTCCTCCTTAAATATTGTGCCTTTGAGGCCTGGATCACTTCATCTATGTCTTAGCTTTTAATTGTCAACAAAGAGGATTGGGTTGTACTAAAGTTATGAAACCTTCAGACTTCTGCTTAGATCTCTTGCTCTAGAGAGGTGCTTACCTAGATCCTGAGCGTGCCCAGTAACTACACGCACAGCCTTCCTTTTCAAGACTGTTCATGGTTGTCCACGAGTGCCTCTTTATATCCAACGCTTGCTTGTCTGATGCCCATCGCCCTTCAAACTTTAATGTCGCCCAGGAGAAGCAGGATTTCACTCCTTTATTTGTGACCCTAACACAGCACCTAGGGTCCCGTTCGTAGCACACCTTCCACAATTGTTTGTAAATAAACATTACAATAAAAAATCACTCTAGGTATAAAAGCAGTCATTTTTGAACCCAACCATGTTTTTAAAAGTAAATATCTGAATTACAAACGAATCTTAATTATGTTCCACATAGGGATGGTACACCAGTGCTGTCTGTTGGCTGTGTAAATAAAATGAGGGAAAAAAAATGATTTCTAGAAAAGAGACACCTAAAGTGTCAGGTACATTATTATTTTAAGCTTTTACAGCTGCCAGCTAATTACCTCAGCCGTGGGCTTTAACGTAAACACAGATGTGGTAGCAGTAATCACCAGCAAAAGCAAAAGCAAAAGCACTTACATTGCAGCTTTGGTGATCCTGGTGAGGATTGTGGAAAAGCTGGAGAGAGCCCGGAGTTAGGTGGACAGTAAGGTACCCTGGGATCCTGATGAGGGAATGGTTGGCAGGAAGAGGAACTGTTTGGTGGGAAAGATGTGGAAGGGTCACAGTTCGTTTCTCTTCCCATGATGGATCAGCTCCCGTGTGAAAAAGATTTAGAGTCATTTTGGATTATTACCCAGACTTCTACCATCAGTTATAAAATAGAGAGAAATAACAGCAGAAACCTAATGCTTAGGGAACCTCTATATATTATCTATGAAATTATATGTTTCTTACTCTATCTATCTATCTATCTATCTATCTATCTATCTATCTATCATCTATCTATCTATCTATCTATCTATCTATCATCCAAGTAAATCACTATAAACCTGATTGTACAAATGTGGGGGTGGAAGGTAATTAAATAATTACATGACTCATCCAGGGATACTTGGAGTCAATGGAGGCTTAGATGTGGACTGTGGGGTGGCAGAATCTATTCTTTGTCCTTGTTACTCTGGATGCTCTTACAGTCCTCAATGTCGCTGGTAGGGAGAATCGCTTAGGAGGCACTTTTGTGCTTATAGCAAGCCACTGAGTCAGGCACGAGAGGGAACTATGACCTTCTGGAAGCAGAAGTTAGCTGTTCAAGATCACATGGCCAGATGGCAGCTGAACAGAACTTCCTTGTTCCAGAGGAAAAGTGGCTATGGCAGAGGCTGCCCTCTATACCAGGAAAGCTCTCTGACCCGAGGACAGGCCACTTCAACTCTGCGATCTTTAGGATGTTTCTTATTCTATAACACCCATTTCAACAAAGTGAGAGGATAAAGCAGTACTATTTTAGGATGAGAGACCAAAGAGAACATTGACCATTGGTTGTATTTTAGATAAAGCAGTGATGTGCAGGCACCACACAGAAATCCCATTCCCATTAGAGTTAATTCAATGCAAATTTGTGTAAGAGTAAAATCGGAAATGAAATAACTAAATATATGTTTATGTTTAACATAAATATATGCTAAAGGTACAAAAAAATGGCATTTCAACCAAATGGAATTAAAACCATGTTCGTGCAAAGTGTATAATTACTTTTTAAGGCTGTAAGAATTTGATGCTGGAAACAAGAGTATCTAATATTAATGGGTTTTAGTTTCAAATGTGACTGATAGCTGAAATCAAAATAGTCCTGATAAAACTCAGCTTTTCTGATCTTTACCAATCCTACAACAGATAGAGGCCTTATATCCAAAATATACAAAGAACTCAAAAAGTTAGACCGCAGGGAGACAAATAACCCTATTAAAAAATGGGGTTCAGAGCTAAACAAAGAATTCACAGCTGAGGAATGCCGAATGGCTGAGAAACACCTAAAGAAATGTTCAACATCTTTAGTCATCAGGGAAATGCAAATCAAAACAACCCTGAGATTTCACCTCACACCAGTGAGAATGGCTAAGATCAAAAACTCAGGTGACAGCAGATGCTGGCAAGGATGTGGAGAAAGAGAACACTCCTCCATTGTTGGTGGGATTGCAGACTGGTACAACCATTCTGGAAATCAGTCTGGAGGATCCTCAGAAAATTGGACATTGAACTGCCTGAGGATCCAGCTATACCTCTCTTGGGCATATACCCAAAAGATGCCCCAACATATAAAAAAGACACGTGCTCCACTATGTTCATCGCAGCCTTATTTATAATAGCCAGAAGTTGGAAAGAACCCAGATGCCCTTCAACAGAGGAATGGATACAGAAAATGTGGTACATCTACACAATGGAATATTACTCAGCTATCAAAAACAACGACTTTATAAAATTCGTAGGCAAATGGTTGGAACTGGAAAATATCATCCTGAGTGAGCTAACCCAATCACAGAAAGACATACATGGTATGCACTCATTGATAAGTGGCTATTAGCCCAAATGCTTGAATTACCCTAGATGCCTAGAACACATGAAACTCAAGGCGGAGGATCAAAAT
Source organism: Rattus rattus (assembly GCF_011064425.1). Lineage (NCBI taxonomy): Eukaryota > Metazoa > Chordata > Mammalia > Rodentia > Muridae > Rattus > Rattus rattus. The sequence goes on along the minus strand of NC_046154.1, from coordinate 204,855,047 downwards.
GTGAATGCTTCACTCCTTCTTTAAAAGGGGAACAAGAATACCCTTGGCAGGGAAGAGAGAGGCAAAAGATTAAAACAGAGACTGAAGGACACCCATTCAGAGCCTGCCCCACATGTGGCCCATATATATACAGCCACCCAATTAGACAGATGGATGAAGCAAAAGAAGTGCAGAAGTGTAGATCGCTCCTGAGAGACACAGCCAGAATACAGCAAATACAGAGGCGAATGCCAGCAGCAAACCACTGAACTGAGAATAGGACCCCGTTGAAGGAATCAGAAAAGAACTGGAAGAGCTTGAAGGGCTCGAGACCCCCATGTACAACAATGCCAAGCAACCAGAGCTTCCAGGGACTAAGCCACTACCTAAGGACTATACATGGACTGACCCTGGACTGTGACCTCATAGGTAGCAATGAATATCCTAGTAAGAGCACCAGTGGAAGGGGAAGCCCTGGGTCCTGCTAAGACTGAACCCCCAGTGAACTAGACTGTTGGGGGGAGGGCGGCAATGGGGGGAGGGTTGGGAGGAACACCCATAAGGAAGGGGAGGGGAAGGAGATGTTTGCCGGAAGCAGGAAAGGGAATAACACTGAAATGTATATAAGAAATATTCAAGTTAATAAAAAAAAAAAAAAAACAAAAAAAAAAAAAAAAAAAAAAAACAACTCAGCTTTTCTGTTCAAACAAACAAACAAACAAACAAAAAAAACTGTAACCGGTTTAACTGACAGGTGGCTGGGCTCTGAACTGGTACATCACGTCCCACACCAAGACTGACTGGTTCTGGTAAGCTCACTCATTAATGGAGTGAGAAAGTCAGAATGTAACATTCATATCAATGTTAATGTAATTCTGCCTCATTAAGGAAGTCAGCACGTGGAAGAAAAGCACATTTAGAAGTTTGCTGGGTTTGGAATTTAAGCAAAATGATTGGGTTAATCTCACTTATCATAATCTAACTCCATACTTGAGGTGCGGTTATTTGGTTAATTTTTATAACCTGTTTTAGATTACTTTGCTCAGTATTATCTGATACACAGCAGGACCATAAACACTTGTCAAATGAATGAATGCATGTATGAATGAATGAATGAGTAGTTTTATCATACAATAATGTCAGTTCCTTTTCTATGGACTAGTATTCATTTAAACATACTCTTCCTCCTGATCAGTCAGGGTGACAGTTGATAGAAATGCTCTTTTTTGAGAACACAGTCATCATGACCTCATATCCTATAAATTGTTATTACCCCACGATTGTCATATGATTGTGTAGATCACAGGCTGCATTGCAATATTGCCATGCTAGATCCACGGACCTTTTGAAGGGCAGGGGTCATGTGCTCATTTCCTGCATGGATATTTTGGTGCTTAGCAACAGGGCCAGTTGCATGTTGAGTATTTGTTGAGTAAGCATATGATTTCTTGACAGTACAGACCAGTTCAGGGATAGGAGATGAATGAGCTGCTGTTGCTCTTCCTTATGTGATATTTCAATAGATCCTGGAGATCTTTCCCATTGAGGTCAGATGGGAGCATGGCCTCCTTCTCCACCAAAGATCCAGGGCACATGGGCAATCTCCTGGAGTTTACAGCCTGAAGTCTGGTTTTTATCCTGGCCTTATTATCTTGGTTGAACTTAGGGAATCACTTCTTCAAAGGTGTTGGCTGCTAATGGTTCAGCGATAAACATTTATGCACTCCATTGTTAAGGTCCTGTAACATTAGCATCAAAGCGAGTCTGAATTTTATCTCCACCCTCCTCTAGTTCATTCTGCAGTGGAGGAAGAGAGATTCCCAGTAATCACAAAAGGAAACATCAGTGCATTCGCTACAACAGAAGAACATGTATGAGATAAACAAACTTGAGGAAGGAAAAATATATTAATTCAGGGAACATTGTGTGTGTGTGTGTCTGTGTCTGTGTCTGTGTATGAATGTGTATATATATGTATATATGTGCCATGTGTGTGTTTGTGTGTGCATATGTGTGTATATGTGTATGTTTATGTATAGTTTATGTGTGTTTGTGAGTATGTGAGTGCATGCATTGTTGGGGGAACTAACAGGGAATTAAGGAACTGTGTATAAAGGAAATAACATTTAATTTGTCCTTGAAATATAATACAAATCATGTGGGAGTAATATTAAAAGCTAGAAAGGGGAAAATAGACATTAAACACCATCTTTGTTATACTTGCATTAATCATGGTAGTACATTTATAGTGTGAGGCTGTTCAGAAAAATAGTGGTCCATACATGTTGGAATTTCAAAAGGTGGGGAAAGTGTTTGGAGCAGACCCCCTTCCTGATATGAGGAAATGTCCATCTATACAGTTGTCCAGCCTTGTCCATGCCTTGCCCATGAAGCAGCTTCTCATCTGTAGCTACCAAGTGACATGCTTTCGAACATTTTGTAGTGGCAGCACCACTTTGCTCAGCCAACTAATGATTCCCAACAGGCATATCAAACGATCAAAGGAGCCCTGGTGTCCTACATCATGTAGACCAGGCACCAGGGGTCTTGGCCATTTTCTATTGTGACGGTCAGGATTTGAGGACTAGGGCTTGTAAAGTATTTCCACTGACACTGACCGTGTCCTCAGTTTGTCCCTGTTCTCCACTTTACCAAAAAGTTCTCAGTCAAGAAAAGTGAAGGGGAGCAGTTGGACAGGGGAGAGGAAGCTATGAGGATTCAGACAGTTCAAACCCAGAAGCCCTGGAAGGCCAGTAGCCAGCCTCCTGGAGGCAGATCCCAACTCTGTAGCTTTCTAAGCAGCCTGCCTTCCTCTGTCACCGGTGGCTGCCACTCACTGCTTTCCACTCTGGTAGCTTTGGGGGTTCTCTGCACTTGCCTTGTTTATTCTGCAGGCAACCTATGTTTTGCTAGAAATTCTGCTAATTATTTTTCAAAAATGTACTCCCAGGCCAAACCCAGATAGATGTAGCCTTTCTTTACCTCGCACAATTGTCCTTTTAAATTACTTTAAAAACAAACAAACAAACAAACAAACAAACAAACAAATAAACCCTTTACGCTTGCCACAGTCCTCTAACTGGTCTACCTGTTCCCAGAAAACCCTAAACACCTACTCAGAGTTATGATCTAATAAAGTTTTGCCCCACTAATGAATACAGTAAAATCACAGAGTTATGATGCAATAGACACTCATAAGCCCTCCCCATGAAAAATCACATTCACACTCCTTCCATAACATGCAGGGGTCCTAAGCTTCCTTGTCCTGGTTCCAAGACTCTCAGTCATCTAGAACAGGACATGCGGTAGGCTATCTAGATGTACTTATATTTGTAGAATGAATCGCTGAGTTTGAGGTCTTTCACCAGCTAGGATGAACATACCTTTTCCCCACACCTGCCCTCCACCTCGTTCTCTGAAGCTCTCCCATGTTTCCATCTTTCTCTGCATGGGCCAAGTCCCAACCCTGCCAGGACTTCATGTCTTCTCATTGACTAAAATCCCTTTCCTTCCTCCTTATCTTGAAAAGCAAGACTTATTCTTTAAGATCTACCAGAAAGGCCACCAAAAGGAAGCAAAACAATAAGATCGTGGTTCTCCACTCCTGAGTAGCTCTGTGTCCTGCTGCTTGTATCTTTTCTGTGATTAATCAAATATTCATAGATTTGTTCCATATTTCTTACTCCTTATGATTCCTTATATTCCACACAAGATGAGTTTGGAGAAGGAAGAGTTCGGTGTTTGCCTGACGAAATCTTGAGACTAAACCAGATACACTCAAATTAATAGAAGAAAAAGTGGGGAAGCATCTCGAACACATGGGCACTGGAGAAAATTTCCTGAACAAAACACCAATGGCTTATGCTCTAAGATCAAGAATCGACAAATGGGATCTCATAAAACTGCAAAGCTTCTGTAAGGCAAAGGACACTGTGGTTAGGACAAAACGGCAACCAACAGATTGGGAAAAGATCTTTACCAATCCTACGTCTGATAGAGGGCTTATATCCAAAATATACAAAGAACTCAAGAAGTTAGACTCCAGAGAGCCAAATAACCCTATTAAAAAATGGGGTTCAGAGCTAAACAAAGAATTTACAGCTGAGGAATGCCGAATGGCTGAGAAACACCTAAAGAAATGTTCAACATCTTTAGTCATGAGGGAAATGCAAATCAAAACAACCCTGAGATTTCACCTCACACCAGTGAGAATGGCTAAGATCAAAAACTCAGGTGACAGCAAATGCTGGTGAGGATGTGGAGAAAGAGGAACACTCCTCCATTGTTGGTAGGATTGCAGACTGGTACAACCATTCTGGAAATCAGTCTGGAGGTTCCTTAGAAAATTGGACATTGAACTACCTGAGGACCCAGCTATACCTCTCTTGGGCATATACCCAAAAGACTTCCCAACATATAAAAAAGACATGTGCTCCACTATGTTCATAGCAGCCTTATTTATAATAGCCAGAAGCTGGAAAGAACCCAGATGCCCTTCAACAGCGGAATGGATACAGAAAATGTGGTACATCTACACAATGGAATATTACTCAGCTATCAAAAACAATGACTTTATGAAATTCATAGGCAAATGGAGGGAACTGGAAAATATTATTCTGAGTGAGGTAACCCAATCACAGAAAAACACACATGGTATGCACTCATTGATAAGTGGCTATTAGCCCAAATGCTTGAATTACCCTAGATGCAGAGAACACATGAAACTCAAGACGGAGGATCAAAATGTGAATGCTTCACTCCTTCTTTAAAAGGGGAACAAGAATACCCTTGACAGGGAATAGAGAGGCAAAGATTAAAACAGAGACAGAAGGAACACCCATTCAGAGCCTGCCCCACATGTGGCCCATACATATACAGCCACCCAATTAGACAAGATGGATGAAGCAAAGAAGTGCAGGCCGACAGGAGCCGGATGTAGATCTCTCCTGAGAGACACAGCCAGAATACAGCAAATTCATAGGCGAATGCCAGCAGCAAACCACTGAACTGAGAACAGGACCTCCGTTGAAGGAATCAGAGAAAGGACTGAAAGAGCTTGAAGGGGCTTGAGACCCCATATGAACAACAATGCCAACCAACCAGAGCTTCCAGGGACTAAGCCACTACCCAAAGACTATACATGGACTGACCCTGGGCTCCAACCTCATAGGTAGCAATGAATTGCCCAGTAAGGACACCAGTGGAAGGGGAAGCCCTTGGTCCTGCCAAGACTAAACCCCCAGTGAACGTGATTGTTGGGGGGAGGGCAGTAATGGGGGGAGGATGGGGAGGGGGAGGCCCAGAAACTGGGAAAGGGAATAACAATCGAAATGTAAATAAGAAATACTCAAGTTAATAAAAAAAAAAAGTAACTACTACAACAGAGAGGCTCCCCTGTATTAATTGTCTCCTGACTTCTCAGAAATGAAGCTTTGCTGGTAGAACAGAAAAGTCGTTGGAAATACAAACTGATGCCACTTTCATGGGTTGAAACTTTTTAGTGTAGATAAACCTATGAGGGACGGTATTTAAAAAACAATTCTTTTGAAACATTAAAGAAGTGAAAGTTGTTTGCTTATTGGTTGTAGAATAGACATATAGCTCAACCGCAGGAAGTTTGGAGAATGCAATTCACCAGCGCCAGCCACCATTTTCTGTGTTTTTTTCCCTAATTCTGAGACATCACCTCCAACCACCCCACTGTGCTAATGAGGATTTTTGTTGTCTTTCTTTCTCCTCCATTTTTTTTTATAGGAAATGATTACTGTTGCTATTCCTAGCCCTGTATTATCAGCAGTTTTCCCTCTTTTTTCTCCTCTGTGTAGTCATCTATCGATGACAATGAGAAACAAAATACTGAATGTCAAATTAGGAAGAGCAGAGAACAGATTCGCATACAGATCTAAAAGCACACCGGCCTCTCTATAGTGAGTCTCTTGCAGACAGCAGAAAAGGCTCTGAAGAGAGAGATTGCAATGGGTATTGGGGACAAAGAGATCCTAAAAGATGAAGAAATGCAGTGAAGTAAAAGCAAGAGGATAAGGGACGCTGCAGGCTGGGAGAAATGAACACACCATAAGAGCTAACTCCAGGAGAGGTGGTGACACCACGAATGTGTCTCTGTGAAAGTCGAAAGCAAAGAAATGGAAATGTTTGTTTTGCTTTTTGTCTCTGGAGTGAATTCATACTTTAGAATTTATTCAGAAGACAGGGGAGTGGTGTGGTCAGGCTGACACTTGTTAATTTTGCTTTCCTTATCTTGCTACATTTCAACTGTTGTTCACTAACTTTTCCTTACAGCTTCCCTTACTGACAGATTGGCAATTCCAAAAGTCTAAAGGGAAGAAACCTAGGCAACCTTTACTGAAAGCTGAGGAGGAGGTGGGGGTGGGGAGTGTAAGTGGAACGCATTGGGATTTCACCTTGGAATTCCCAGGCGCCAGTTAGGGCACTAGAGTTGAAACACCTGCAAAAGGTAAGACTCTATCTGATGGTAGACAATGGAACACCAGGAAAGAACTGGGAGTCAGATAAACAATGTTACATATGCAGGAGCTGCATTATCAATGACCTCAGGGTGTAGAGAAGGGATGGCCAGTGTTACCCAGGAGGGGGAGAATAAAAACCCCAGGGAAGAGAGGGCGCCAGAGAGCAATTTAAAAGTAATGAAAGTGTGGAATTGCAAAAACATTTATTGAATGCCATTCAATAAATCTCACCACAGAAAGAAGGAATGAGCGAGTGAAAGAAAAACCTAAAACACGAGTTGGTACAAAAGGAAGAAACAGTTTTCATCTCGGGGAAGCAATTATGATTAATACTTTGTTGGTTTTTTAAAAAATTTATTTGGAAGAATTAATTGCACAGTTAGCTTGCCCCTGAGTACTGTACACAAAAATAAAAGTATGAGCCATCGTTTGTATTTTCTCATTAAACATTGCAACCAAAGAAGGAAAGGATAGCATTAAAGTGGGTTCCAAGTAGCCTCTTTTTGAGTTTCTGTTAATTAGAAGGCTTGCATTGCTGTCCTCTCTCCTGTAGCTTGCTGTCCTCTTCACCCTGTTACCAGAACACTGGCAACAACATGTCACTTGTGCCTAGGGTGATCTTCATGTGAGAAAAAAAATAATGTTTTAATATACTAAGGATTACACCTAGAAACACACACACAAATCTCTCTGGATTTAAAAACTACACCAGCTACAAATTATGACTATTACATGCTGTAAATGAGTGAAAAAATTACAAACAAAAACTTTATGATGATGGCAATCTGGGTTTTATATGTCTGAGTAAATTATCTCCAACCTCAGCAGGAGAAATCAGCAACCATTTATAACGTGAGGGCGTCTGTGAATTGGGAATGTGGGAGAGGCTTGGAAAGAGAATTCTGACTCCAATCTTTCAGGACACCACCAGGTATGAGCAGCCTCAGTCATAGCTGCAGTTGTCTGAGATCCCCGCTGAGGGCCAGAGACCTCTCCACCGTGGTTCATCCTTGTGCGGGTGCTGGGAAGAGATAGCACCTTGCCAGATGCTGGATGTTCTCCATGGGCCGTCTCCGTAGAGCTGTTGGCATATCCTTGGGATCTAGTAGCTGATTTCTCCTGGAAAGGCAAGAAGGCCACACGAGCCTTTATGATCGAATCTCAGAAACTCTACACCATCAATTCTACCACACAATCTGTAGCAAGGGAGTCATTCTGGTTTGCACTCCAGGCCAGGAGGATTAATAGTCTACATCTTGAAAGAGGAAGTGCCTAAGATGCTTGTGCACGGTCTATCAATCTGAATGAATTTGCCTAAGATCTGAATGAGTTAAACACTTAGGAATGATAGAAAACGTGTTTATTCATTTGTGTGACTCAAAGAGGGTTACCAGAGCCTCTTCACATCTACCAGACGATAAATGATAAAACTTAGATGTTACTGCGCTTTGAGTTAGGTAATTTAAATGCATAAACAAACGTTGAACTTAGACTTTAACGTTAACTGTATTATTTATAGTCAGCAAGTTTCGTGCTTATATTTTAGAGACTAAAAGAATAATCTGAAAATCCAATTCAAAACAATGTACCGAGCCAGTAGATACCAGTGTATTGCATTCATCAAATATACATCGGCTTCACTGAGCTGCTAACTTTTAATAGAAGAACCAAAAATCATATCGGTTTTCTGTGTGTGTGTGTGTGTGTGTGTGTGTGTGTGTGTGTGTGTGTGTGTGTGCGCTTTAGTAAGCATTATAGTATTCTGAAAAAAAAAATACCTGTGGCGTTTATTTTAACTTTTAAATAAGTTACTGACAACTATCTAAAAGGTGGGACTGTACTCTCCTTTTAGGTGACATGAGAATTAACATCATCCCAAGTATCTTCAATATTTCTAAATATCGTCAACATTGAAACTGTAAACTGAGCATGTCCGCTGTGTGTGTAGACCTTACCCAATCAGCTCAAGCCCTGAACAACATAGTGAGAGTCACTTCCTTAAATAACGGAGATCCCCAACCCGCCCAGCCCCGTGGAAGCATCCCCTGGGTTAGGGTATTGACTTTTCTCTGCTTTTTCATTCAAGCTTAAAATATGTCCTTCCTGAGTTTGGGCCTTCTGGCTATTGCTGTCCCTGACTTTCTGTAACTCCATTCCTGTGTCCCTCCATCCACTTCATAATTTCTGCAAATACTCAGCCTCTGTATTGATAAGTCCTTATAATAAAATGCTGTGTCTTTTTCCATAGTGTATGTGTGTGCGTTCATGTGCATGTGTGTGCGTTCATGTGCATGTGTGTGCGTTCATGTGCATGTGTGTGTATGGATATATGTAAACACACCATATTTCCATTTGTTCCTGGAAAACCCTGACTAATACAGATAATATTACAGGGGAAGAGTTGTGTCCTACTTAACACCATGCTGAGTTTTAGGACATTGGGCTGAAGTCGTTGCTCTAATTTGCACACGACAAACATCCCCACCTGTCACTTCCTGGTGGAAAGTGAACATTAGTTTCTTTCCTTCTACTATTCTATGGCAAAGCCTCCACAGAGCTGCTTTGCGAAGAGCCTAGATCTGTAGATCAGGACTGATTCTCCTCTAAGAAGAGGCAGCTTGCTCCCCCCACCCCCTCTCTCTGCTCTCTGCCATCGGAGAGTGCAGGAGAGGACCACCTGTGAAACAGGAAATGTATCTTTGCTTTGCCTGTTCTCTGGTGCCTTGAATTCCAGACTCTGGGATTGAGAAACACGTTTCTGTTGTCTAAGGCACCCACCCTATCTGTGCTACAGCTTGCAGTGACCAAGACACTTCACTTTCTAGAAATAAAGGATTTGGACTAGATGGTCCCCATTGCCTTTCGGTTCTGATGTGAGGTCTGCCATGGTTTTAGATAGGCCCCCTCTTTGGGTCAATTCCTTGCTCCCTGCTTGTTGTCACCCAGGTATTTATGACTTCAGCATGGGGATCTACTGAGGGCATTTGGGGTTCAGGCAAGAATGCAAAGCCTCTCATAAACCTACTCTGGGCACTGACAGACTCACAGATTCGTGAGAATAGAAACGTACTGAAGCGCTGAACTCCAGAGCACTGGGTTTCTCCCGTCATGCTTAGGGGATTTGTTCTTAATGTCCTGTTAAGCGAGTAAATCTATGAAAGTTTTATCCTTTTGGATGCTTACCAGCTTTTCTGTGAAATGTATGAGCCAAAGCTCAAATCTATATGCTGTCTTTAATTTGTTTGGCTTAGATAAACTACACATGGTGGCATCTTTAGAGCAAAACTGGTTAAGATGTGAACAGGAGGTTGAAAAATATCTGCGTCATAACAAAAGAATAAAAACCCAGCTTATACCCCGCAGTTCTTTATTCACTGCCATGTCAGACCTCTCTCAGTGCTACCAGACTCGCACGTGTGTGAGGAGAAGAATTACAAGCAACCAAATGGAATCGAGATTGAAGCCCACACCTGGTGACACAGCGCACATGGGGCCACAGGGTCCTGGCTGTGAATCTCGGTTTTATCAGCTGCTCTGAGCTACTGAGCTTCGCAGCTAGGGCCCCTTCCAGACTCGCTGTGCTCAGGTACTTGGGACGAAAGGATGAGAGGGAACAACAGAGTACACCCGGTGGTAGGGAGCAGGAATTAATGAATGCTCGCCACTGTAATGGTAGGTCAACATTTTGGAAAAGAACAAATTGGCCCCAGGTTACCTTAGGATTTAAAAGGGAAATTATGTCTACTTTATGGGTCTATTTTAGGCTTTATTTTAGGGATGCATTTCACTGACTTTGGTAGGAGGTGCCCAGGCAGAAATGTAGCTGCATCCGTTGGGAACATGAATTTATATTTCCCAAGGACTCTCCATCTTTTGACTTAGTAGGGGGATGTCTGCAAACACTGGAACACCACTGGATGCCACAAGGGGAAATGGAAACATGTCCCTTTCTCTTCTCTCAAGGGAAGCTCAGGAGATTCTGAAGAAGGAGAGTAAGAGAGCAGAAGGAGGAGGAGCAGAAGGAGGAGGAGGAGCAGCAAGAGGAAGAGGAAGAGGGAAGGAAGAAGGAGGAGGAGGAGGAAGAGGAGGAGGAGGAGGAGGAGGAGGAGGAGGAGGAGGAGGAGGAGAAGAAGAAGAAGAAGAAGAAGAAGAAGAAGAAGAAGAAGAAGAAGAAGAAGAAGAAGAAGAAGAAGAAAGCAGAAGCAGAAGCAGTAGCAGTAGCAGCAGTAGCTTGGAGTATGGGAAGCTCTTAGAAGACATTGTCTCCAGTGCATGACTTCTCTCCTGTGGGACCGAGCCTTTGGGCTGCTCTGCAAAGCTGTGTGCCACGCTCTGCAAACTCTTTCCTTGGGGAGCTGCATGCTGTTCTCCACTGCTGTGTGTCAGAGGCTCAGGTGAGCCCACTGTTGTAGTGTACTTGCACATCTACAAACCGGGAGTAAATTCATTCTATTGAAGGGGCCGCTTCTCATCCCAAGTCATGTAATCGAAGCACCCTTAATACTAGTGCTAAAGCTACAGATTTGCTTTATGTCTTGTAGGCATCGTGAATTTCTGTTTTCTTTAAGCTCCAGACTAATCTGTTAATGTTTGTTGAAATATCGTGCACGCCAGTTTATCAATACGTGGAAGAGTTAATTTCCCTAGCAATCAGTCTCAGCAGGATCATTTCACACGGGCACGAGAGGAGGCGAAGACACTGCTTGCCTGGCATATGTAATGTGGAAGTATTTTGAAATGAAGCCCTGTTTTCCCACTCATCCACCCAACTGTGGCTGCTGCACGGCACAGACCCTCCCGAACCACATACCTCACCCATCCCAGTAAGCACATTATAAAATGGCACCCGGTCTCTTCTTCCCCGAGTCAAGGAAAGCTCAGGGAATTAGAAACATCAAAAGCAGAAAAAGTTAAGTAGTTCCAACAGGTACAGATCTAAGGCAAAGAAGTACATCTAGGCTCAGAATCTCAGATCAAATACGCCTGCTTTTTCCTTTCGCCCTTGGGGTCGGACCTCTGATAAATAATTCACAGACTGCAGTGCAAAGTAGTTTGCATACTGACAAGATTAAAAAGAATGCTTTGTCTGGGTTAAATTTACAATCTGAAACCTTCCTTTAAAATGTCAAGAAGGTAATTAATTTAAGAAGGTTTGCCAAGCAGAGTCTCCGACCCTGTCAGAAACATTTCATTCCCCGAGGGCGGAGTGGGTGTTGCGCTTTTCCTCCCCAGATGCCTGATATTCTTCCCGTTTTAAGATCTTTCCTCTTTTTCCTAATATGTTTTCTATGGCTTGTTTCTTTTAAGTCCCCCCCCTCCACTCAGCCCCCAGTTCACCTAGTATTCTTTCCTGATTTTTGTGGTTAATGTTATCTAATGACGTCAGCAAATGAGCACTGCCCTGGGACCTGAGTGCAGGTCAGACTTTTGACACTAGCAGGAGAAGAGCATTTTCAGAGACATTCTTCCCTGCCTGAGCATCCAGACAAGCCTTTCGGGTATCAGCAGGGAATGCATAAATTTAACAGCATGAAAACCCGCTTTTGGCATAGCAAAGCATCCCTTCCCACATGTGCTTGCTAGCGAGCATTCCCATGAATGAACGTCTACAGCAGTCAGTGGAGTTTGTGCAGCAGTCTTTGAGCCAAGTGTATGGGCGTGAGATTTTATTTATGGTTGTGTCCCCTTAACCAATCCCTGGAGATACCAAGGGAGAGATTAAGCATGTTTCTGTTTGGAAACCTAACCCCAAACTCATGGACCAGGGTGCCCACCCACACGTATCCACGGGGCAGAAACTGGTGTTCACTGACGTACTAGAAGTGCATTCCGCTCCCTCCTAAAAATATGGTCAGTGGATGCTGCAAAGTTAAATAAATGCAGCTTCCTTGACGCTAATCAGGAATAAATAATGTCTTCTCTAATTTACCTCAGGAAACCGAGGTCAGCCGAATTGTGTCACAGTGCTAAACGAGAAGGAAAGTAGTTCAAAAATATGAAATTCTAAGTAAGAATCTCATGGTTTTAATGTAATTCTAAGTCAGACAGGCCCTGGATAGAGATAGTATCGGATGCTTGGCTGTCCTCCTCAGTTACGGGCTCTTAACACGCGAACCGTGTTCCTACCGCCCACGCTCAAGTTTCCCGAGAGCTTCCTTTACAGCCTGTGTTGTCACTGCGGGGTCAGGACAGGCTGCATCTTTCTACAGCTGCGTTCTCAGAGGCGTCAGGAAGACAGCCACTGGACAAATTATTTTGCAAACGGCTCACTTGTCCCTGGATGCCTTGGGAATGGAGGCATCTCATTAAAGTTTGTGTCGGGTTTGTCCTTCACCAAGTCTCTATAGTATGAGGCCGACGGTCTGCACATTAGTCTCCGGTGCTTCCACTTAAATTATTCATTATCTACTTTAAAATATTTTAATTGGCGTACGAATGAGCAGATTTCATCGTGACATTTTCTTGCATACTTGGTCTGGTTGCGCCTCGCTTCCTGTGTTCCCTCCCCTACGCACATTCGCGCCTGCTGTATCTGGTTACTATCCACGCGCTCTTTCCTTAGCTACTTTTTCCCTCTCACAATCTGGGCTCCAGTTCCGTGGCCTAGACCCACACCTATTCTCACACAAAAGTGCACATTTAAAACTTAGAAGCCAGGATTCACATCTGAAGGAGAACACGTGACGTTTGTCTTTATGAATCTGGGATACCTCACTCCAGATAATGACCTCCGGGGCCATCGATTTTCCTGCAAATTTCACAATTTCAATATTCTTTGTAAAAAAAAAAAAGTTCCATTGTTTATATTTTGTCTTGAGTTCTTTCAGAAAGCTGTGACATTATAAATTAAAATCAAAAAGATAATGAATATTATTTGGTTTTAACCAGAACTTATAGCGGAGTGATGCAATGTTAAGGGCTTGGATGGAGTTCAGTTGGTAGAATGTTTATATAGCATGCAAGAAACTCTGGGTTTGATCCCAGCCACTCTATGAACTAGACATATTGGTGCATGCAGAAGGTGGAGGCGGAAGCAGGAGAAGTTCAAGATCTCAGCTACTTACAAGTTCAAGGTCAGGCTGGCTACATGGGATTCTGTCTTTAAAGCAGGCATCTGAAGTTTAAGAAAAGTCAGTATTTCTCACTACCTATGCATTACTTCTGCAAAATAGTATGCAGTGTGTGTGTGTGTGTGTGTGTGTGTACTGTGTGTGTTTGTGTATTGTCTGTGTGTGTATGTTGTGTGTATTATGTGTGTATTATATATGTATTGTGTGTATTAAGTATGTATCGTATGTGTATTGTGTGTGTATTGTCTGCATATTGTGTGTGCATGTACTGTGTATGTATTGTGTGTGTACTGTGTGTATTGTGTATATATTGTGTGAAGTGTGTTGTGTATTATGTGTGTATTATATGTGTATTGTGTGTATTAAGTATGTATTGTATGTGTATTGTGTGTGTATTGTGCATGTACTGTGTGTGTATTATGTGTACTGTCTGTGTGTACTGTGTATATATTGTGTATGTATTGTATAAATTGTCTCTGTGTATATTGTGTGTATTTTCTATGTGAGTGTATTATGTGTGTGTATGTGTACTGTGAGTGTGTATGTCTGAGTGTATTATGTGTGTGTCTACTGTATGTGTGTGTGTATTGTCTGTATGAGTGTATGGAGGTCCTAGAAGGACATTAGTTACCTTGCTTTTTCCTTGTCTACCTTTTTCTCTTGAGATGAAGTCTCTCACTGAATGTGACACTTGCATTTTGGCTAGGCTAGGCTAGCTGAACAGGAAGTTCCTGAGATCTGCCTGCTTCTAACCCCAACTCTGGATTATCAGGGCCCAACTTTTTTTACATGGTGCTGGTGTTTTAGTCAGTGTTTTATTGCTGTGAAGAGAGACATCAGGACCATATCAACTCTTATAAAGAAAAGCATTAAGCTGGGAATTGCTTCCAGTTTCAGAAGTTTATACCATTGTCATCATGGCTGGGAGCATGGTTGCACTCTGTTGGACATAGTGTTGGAGCAGGAGCTGAGAGCTCTACATCTGGATCTGCATGTAGCTGAAAGAGAGTGGCATTGGGCCTGGCTTGTGCATTTGAAACCCCAAAGCTTGCCCACCAGTGACACACTTCCTTCAACAAGGCCACACCCACTACAAGGCCACACCTACTACCACAAGGACACACCTCCTAATCCTTGTCAAGTAGTGTTATGAACTTATGAGGAGACATTCTTATTCTAACTCCCACACATGGGCCCTGGGGGACTCAACTCTGGTCCTCATACTTGATCAGCAAGGATTCTTACCACTGACTCACGCTCTAGCCCTTGAAATCAACTTTTAATTCCCTTTGTCATGTCTCTGTCATGTCTATACCTTTCCTTGGTCTTTGTTGCTGAGTTGCTTAGTGACAAAATTGTGGTTTGGGGTTAAATTCTTACATCCTACATATCATTTAAATGTTCTAGATTCTGAGAATTCTTTTATTTCTTTCTTAATTTCATTTCAGCTGACATAGTTCTTCCTGGTGGGGGCATTTATGGATATAACAGCAATACATGGGTGTCTACAGCATAGTCTAGAGGCCTTGCCAATGCTTCAAAGTACGGTATCCTTGAACACAGTCCTGATGGTCAGCCGTGTGCCTCCACAGTCTTTCCTGACTGGCCCTAGAATCCTGAAAATTCTAGACAAGTAACTAGGATTAATTTGTTTCAATAGGTAGGGCCCAAATCAATAACAGTTTGAATGAATGAAGGTTGGGTGTGAATCCAGATTTCATGAAGCCTAAGGCTTACAAACATTGGAGGTCCTTTCTTATAAAATTCAGACATGTAGATAAAAATTAACACAACAGAGCATCAAGTTATATACCTTTGAAAAAGATAACAAACACCACAAAAAATAAAAATCTTTAAAAAATCATGTTTTATTAGGTGATTGGTATACTAAAATAGCTTTGTCTTCACATATTTGGGGGGAGAGTGGTGTTCACTCTTTGACCTCCTCTTTCTACACGAAGTGTTTTTGTGAGATTATCAAGAGAGAGATAGAAAGGCAATTTGATCTTCTCCTTGATAAGTGTGCTTGTTTCATTTCTGATGCTGAGATAAAATACTGTGACAAAATTACCTCAAGAAAGAGAGATTTATTTCAGCTTACAATGACAGTCTGCCACTGTGGGGAAGTCAAGGCAAAAAGCTTCACATAGCTGGTCACATCACACTGACAGTCAAACGCAGAGAGAGATAAATACAGGCTTGCTTAGGTGTGTGCTGTCTTGTGCTCAGTTTGATATCTTCACTCTTATCCAGTTCACAGCCTCTACCTAGAGAATGATGCCACCCACAGGGTCTTCCCACATGAGGTAACTTAAGACAATCTCTCAAAGGTGTGTTAACAAGAGGTAACTTAATTAAGACAATGACACAAAAACTGTGTTAGGTCAACCCAATGTAGACAATTAATTCCCCACTGAGATTCTCCTCTCGGGTGATTCTTGAATTATCATGTTAACACTTAAAATTAATCACGACATGTTTCGTCAAAAAATTATAAGTTAATATGTGGAAGTGATGAAGTCTATGGCTTCACACACAGATATTTTCATTGTCAGCAGAATAACCAGAAACATGTGTTATATAAATTCTTAGAGATCTGTTTGCTTAGCTTTCACTGAAAAAGAACAAATACTGTGTTTATAGTTATTTGCACTAAATTATCCTTAACGACAGAAGAGAACTTCCATTTTGATTAGCCATCCATGAGAGCCAGTTCTTTGCTTATAATTGGACAGCAGCTGGAGGAATTTTCCTAAGATCAGCCTACAACACGGTTAATATTCCTTTTTCAACTAAATGCTCCACTAGTCTAAATGAAGTTATTGGGAGGTCTATGTTGGCCCCCATACGTTTCAAGACAGGCTTATTTTTCTTTTGTCACCCCCCAATACATGATATTGTTTGACTTATTGTCCTCTTTCATAGCCAAAGCTAGCTGTGGCCAGTTCAGTCTTGCTCACACTGCATCACCCTGATCGTGATGATTCTTGTGCCTCTTCTTGTCTGTTTAAGGATGTTTGTGATGTTGCTATAAGTACTTTCTTGGTAATCGTGGTGGTTTGGATATGCTTGGCCCAGGGAGTGGCACTATTTGGAGTAGGTGTGGCCTTGTTGGAGTAGGTGTGTCATTGTGGGTGTGGGCTTTAAGTCCCTCATCCTAGTTCTTGTTTTGCCTTAGAAATAGGATGTGGAACTCTCAGCTCTTCCAGCACCATGTCTGACTGGATGCTGCCGTGCTTCCCACCACAATGATTATTAACTAAGCCAGCCTCAATTAAATGTTGTCTTTATAAGAGTTTTTCTTGGTCACGGTGTCTGTTCACAGCAATAAAGCCCCAACTAAGACAGTAATCAACAAACGTCTCCACCCCTCAAGGTCAGATGTTCAGAAACACATTGGATTCATTCGATGTGTTCTTCGTGTGTTTCAGAGATTTAAAAGCTAGATGCCTTTGAGGAGCCACTATTTTGCTTTTTACAACACTTGCCACTTCCTTCATGATGGACTGACTTACTGAACACCAAAAGAAGACATTCTGAGAGGGAAGAGGTGGTACAGAGAATCAAATTGTCTTGAGATCAAGGGCGAAGAGTGAGAAAGACACCGTGGACTCCAAAGCCAGTGGGGCACTGGTGGTCTTTGAAGAAACATCTCTGCAGCTGTGGGTTTGCAAAACCAAGCAGGGCTGAGGAGATTAAGGCAGGGAGTTTCTGCTGTGTTTTGAAGCAGGAACAAAGAGAACTCCAGAATAGCTTCAGAAAGATAAAGGAATTCCTACAAGAATTTGGTTATTTATCACCACCACCACCACCACCATCACCATCATTAAAGACAGATCAGGGTAAAGGAAACAACATATAGAAATATGAAAACAGAGAAAAGGGTTACATGGTAGTTCAATAACTTTGATAGAAACATGGAGTCAGAGCTAATAACACAAGATGAAGTGAAGCATGACTGGCCGTCCTGGGAACCAGAAGGGAGAGAGGCTTAGCAAAGGGCTAAGCAGAATAGGAAGGAGCACATGTTAGTTGGACGGCTCTAACTTTATGTTAATTGTACCACTCAGCACCTAACCGTTAGATCCTAGAGGTCAGGAGGGGCGGCTTGCCACATCACCAGGAGCACACAGGACAGAGTAGACGGCATGCTTATAACGTGAGCCCGGCATATCCACAGTGTTCAGTGAAGCCAGGTGCAGCATGAGATGCTCACTCACTCTGAGGTGATCAGAGGTAGCAGAGAGTGTGTTTCCAGGTAGGGAAAGACAAAACTGTGTGGCCCAAAGAGTGAGCGCACAGAGGTGTCTTTCCTATTGCGCCTGGGCCCAAGAGCACTGCCTCATGGCTGACCATGCCATCCCATCTGGGTGCAGAGTGTTGTGACTGAGCTTGGGAGTGATGGACTGAAACAGCAGAGAGGAACGGGTCCTCGGAGGGAGCAGTGGTCAAACCCGGGCTGCGGGGAAAGTGACGTAAGACAGACGGAGGTGGGAATGGTGTGGCTCATTGGGGAAGAACTATCAACCTTGGAGGCACCAACGGATAGGAATCCTGGGTGACCATCAGTGTGAGTGTGCATAGAAAGTAGGACTCTAATGGGGATGTCAGGGTGGACAGTGGACTCAACAGTGAAAGTGCCTCTCGCCAATCACGGAACCCGAGTTTGACTTCTGGGACCCACATAGTAGAAGGACATAGCAGATTGCCACAGCTGTCCTCTGACCTCCACATGTGGACCATGGCTCACATACACCTATCTACATGCATACACATGTAGGGAATAAATACTTAACAAGATATTTTAGAAAGGGAATATTGAAATTTTGATGGAGGAGGAGAACTGGATAACAGCCATCGTCATGGGTGTTGACCAATTATTGCCAAATGGTTGTTGAACGTGGCCTGGAAGTCAATGGAGGGGAACAGCATTGGGTCCTTTTTCTCATCCCACCAAATTTTAGAAAAACACTCACTTAGTAAACATTTAGGCAGCCGGTGTGCAACGGATGCTGGATTAAGGAGCTCGCCTCCAGCGGATACCAGCGACCTAAACCCGTATCCTTTCACATGATAATTTTTTAAAAAGTCTTATTATGAGTTATGACAAGAGGTATGAAGAAACATTTCTTTAATTTTTTCTTTGATCTTGGTAATTTCATGCAGACATAAGATGAAATTTGATAACGTCTGCTTTGTGATCCCCTTTAACTCTGCCATCTTAGTCATTGTTCTACTGCTGGGAAGGGATGCAGGCTTAGATTTCTTCAAAACTTACTTTATTTAGGGTCCTTAAACACCTCACCCTCCCTTCCAGCCAACTGACCAGAGGTAGGGGAGGAAGAAGGTTAATAGGAAAAGGGGGTTGTGGACCTGTTTAGAAGTGGTTCCTTAGGGCGATTCCACTCTTCGTGGTCAGGATACCAACAGTCCGGTTCAATAGCAAACACCAACAGGAATCTGTAGCAGTGTGATCCAGCAGAAACAGGGGGGCTCTGCTGACCTGGCCCCAGGCAGCAGAAGCAGCCAGAAGCAGCCAGAAAACCACGAGAAGTTCTTTGACCCGTTTTTCCTCTATAAAGCAAAGACCAGCAAAGACCAGCAAAAACCAGCAAAGACCAGCAATGACCAGCAAAGACCAGCAAAGACTAGCAAAGACCAGCAAAGACCAGCAAAGACCAGCAATGACCAGAAATGACCAGCAAAGACCAGCAATGACCAGCAAAGACCAGCAAAGACCAGCAAAGACCAGCAAAGACCAGCAATGACCAGCAATGACCAGCAATGACCAGCTAAGAAGCGAAGCGATGCACGGCAGAGAGAGATGCGAAAGCATCCTCTCACTGTTTGTGGGGTTCCATTTATATTCTTTCTAAACATCACAGGCCCTCTCAAGTGTCTGTGTTTAGCAAAACATCACATGCCCTCTCACAAGACAGCCTCTGGGAAAATGTCATGTGACGCACCTGAGTTGTTAAGAACCCAGAAATCTCCACTTCGAGGGGGCATCATGACTATGGACACTCTTATTAAAGGAATTATTATTTAATTGGGGCCGGCTTACAGTTTCAGAGGTTTATTCCATTACCATCATGGCAGGAAGCATGGCGGCATGCAGGCAGGCATGGTGCTAGAGAAGGAGCCGAGAGTTCTACATCTGGATCCACAGGCAGCAGGAGAAGAGAGACTCTGGGCTTGGCTTGGGCTTTTGGAAACCTCAGAGCCCAACCCCTTCCCCACATGCCCCAGTGACAGACCTCTCCCAACAAGGCCAGGCCTCCTAATTCTCTTCAAACAGTGTCACTCCCTGGTGACCAGTATTCAGATCCATGAGGCTATGGCAGCCATTCTTATCCAACTCCCGACATGCCCTCACCCCTCATATTTTCTTCCATATTCATCTGAAATTCTTGCCTGTTTTATTGTTGTTGTTGTTGTTGTTGTTGCTGTTTTTTGTTTGGGTATTTTAGTAACCCTCTAGGTCTACATGTGGGTGTGCACATGAGCACAGGTACGAGGCCATCTGCTGGGACATAGGAGTTCTACCAGTAGCTACATCCTCTTGTTTGGTTATATTACATATATACATACAGATAGGCAGACAGACTGACAGACAGATCACATATAGGGATCTGTGGTGACTCAGGGTCTGAACAATCCTTCTAAGATTTAAACCAGATCAGATTCGTCCTTCCTTTCTTCACACTCTTCTGTAACACACAAAGTAAACTCCAGCTTAGAAGACGCCCACCACTTCTTCCATCTGCCTCTGCAAACTGTCTTCTTGCTTTCTCCCCTGCATTTCTTAATCAGCTGCCCTGGCTTCCTTTTGTCCCCAAAGACCCAGATCCCCCTCCCACCACAGGCCTCACACACTGACCAACCCCACCCCCACCCCCTCAGTGCTCACCCTGTCACCCCTGCTCTTCTCAGAGAATCTCTTCTCACTGACTTTTCTTCCTTGATCCTGCTCCCAAATCTCCTTTATCGGTGAGATCCCTGACTTGAGCCTCTTAAGCCTGTTCTCAGAGCTCCTTCTTCTTTGCTGCTTCAGCACCTCTTTGTCGTGAGAATTTTGGTTTCATAAAAACCTGGTTGTGTTACATGACTATGTCTGTGTTTTAATCCCAGGTGTGGGACATGGGGCTCTTCGAATCGTCCATCGTTGCTAACTTCCACTGTCTCAGGCTCTAGGAGGGCATGATGTTTGCCCCTGCAGTTAGTTTATGTTTGGAATTCTGGGAACTCTGGAGAGGCTGTAAATGTGAGAGTCCGGAGGAGGCCTGTGATGGCTGCTGCTCCCCCTGCTGCTGCTGGTCCCTGCTGTTCCATTTGTTGCTTTAGCCGTGGATGGATTGCTGAGTTGCTGTTGTAGGTCATGGATTGCTGTTGTAGGTCATGGATTGCTGGGTTGCTGTTGTAGGTCATGGATTGCTGTTGTAGGTCATGGATTGCTGTTGTAGGTTCTGGATTGCTGGGTTGCTGTTGTACGTCATGGATTGCTGTTGTAGGTCATGGATTGCTGTTGTAGGTCATGGATTGCTGGGTTGCTGTTGTCATTCATGGATTGCTGGGTTGCTGTTGTAGGTCATGGATTGCTGTTGTAGGTCATGGATTGCTGTTGTAGGTCATGGATTGCTGTTGTAGGTCATGGATTGCTGTTGTAGGTCATGGATTGCTGTTGTAGGTCATGGATTGCTGGGTTGCTGTTGTCGTTCATGGATTGCTGGGTTGCTGTTGTAGGTCGGAGATATCCTGATAATGAAGACTGGACTTGCCCCTAGGAACTCAACACCCCTAATCAGCAGGAAATAGTCTAACGAGATCTACGCCCCATTTCCCTTCAACCCTTCTTTCTCTCCTACCTAGTGTTGGGTGGGGGTTGGAAGGAATTGGGGTGGAATAAGTGTAGAGAAAGTTGCTAGATATAAGACCCCAATAAAGTAGCCATAAATTCTAGCCTTTCAGTGTTCTGTCAGCTCACTACATCTTTGTGGTCTTCTTCTAGCTGTCTGGCAGGGAACTGTAAACAGGAAATGTAAACGAAGATCTCTGGTTCTGGGCTTCTCTAGGTCACTACCAACTCCTGTGTCAGGTCAGGTCAGAGTGAAAGGAGCAGGGTCCAAATAATGTGTGTCCTCCAGTGTGGTTAAATTTGTTAGTTTTTTAAGAACATATCTAAAATACAAAATTGTCCAGAGATTGTGTGTGTGTGTGTGTGTGTGAGTGTGTGTGTGAGTGTGTGTGTGCGCGCGTGTGTATGTTTGGTGTGAAG
Source organism: Rattus rattus (assembly GCF_011064425.1). NCBI lineage: Eukaryota > Metazoa > Chordata > Mammalia > Rodentia > Muridae > Rattus > Rattus rattus. Next base: position 204,833,235 of record NC_046154.1, on the reverse strand, counting down.
TATCCCAAATATCCCAGATCTAGCTTTCTCATAAGTTTCATGAACTTGGACTAGTGTGTTTCAGACTCCTAAGTGTTATAAACCACAGGAGAGCAATCCTTCTTTGACGTAGCAAAGGGTAAGTTCTAAGCACCATGACTGGCCCGTTCTGGACCTTCAGATACGCTGGTTCCTGCATGTCTTTTCCCAGAATTTGCCTAGAATTAAAGGATGCAAATGTGCCAAAGGGTTTTCAGATACAGGGCTGCCCATGCAGTGACTTCCAATTTAAGCCACATGTCCCATCCAACATGGGAACTCTCACACACTGAAGAATGCCATGCAGCTTTTTTTTCCTCCCATAATATCATTTTGTATTTTTACATAATCTTAGAGGTCATTTTATGATTGTTTTAGAATTAACACTGGATTCAGCACTGTGTGTCCTAAGCTATCTGCCTTTGGCGTCTTGACCACTCCACGGAGTATAAGCTGTGTCTAGATGAATCAAGCCTCCCCTTGAGCATGCCTGAATCACATTAGATAATTCTTTGACCAACTTTGATTCTGTTTTGCTTAATATCTTTCTTTCTTTTATGTCATGAAAGCTGTTGGTATTCTGTCTAAGCTCCACCCACACAGCTACCTGGGAACAGCCAGGTACGCTCCTCCCCAGTTGCCTAGCAACAGCCAGCTGTGCCTGACTATATAAGGGGTTGCTTGCCCCCTCCTCTCCTTCTTACCCCCTCTTGCTCTTTGTTCTTCCATTCTCTGCTCTTCCCTGTCCCTTCCCTCCCAACCCCCCTTCCCTCCACGTGCCCATGGCCGGCCACTTTTCCTCTCTTCCTCTCTTCTTCTTCTCTCATTAAACCTCTCCACATGGAACCATGTTAGCTTGGTGTGTTCTGTCCGGGCACAGATTTAAACCCCTAACAAAGGCAGGTTGCCATTACAAGAGGTACCCTAAGAAGCCAGGGGCTTGAGAGGAAAATAATGAGCTATCCAGGATTAAGAAACTTCAAGGAAAAGAGCCCGGCAGCAATTTTGGAAGCTGACGTGAACTTTCAGATGTCCCAGGAGGAAGAGGAAGCCTGCAGGACAGTGTCTAACGAACATGGTAATGGGAACACGGACTCAAATAACACCAGAGGAGTTGCCTCAAAAAATGCCCATGACGGTTTCAATTCTTTGCTTTAAAACTTTGACTGCAGATGAAGAATCTGGAGCTCAGAAACTCTATGTGGTTTGGACAGTGCTACCTCTCTCCTACTCCAGGCAGATGCGGTGAGAGCTAAAGGAGGTATATAGTACCTGACTTAGATGCTAACCCAGGATGAGTGCTCAGGGCCTGCTGTGGATTGTTAACCCATTGTTACCATGCTGCTGGTGGAGATTTGCATCCAGTTAAGTGTCCTCTCCTTCTCTTTCTCCCAACCACCAACTGAAATTTGTTTTCAGAGCTCCTGCTGATCTTGTATTACAAGTTCTGAAAAGTGAATTCGGTGGAACAGGTGATAAAAAGTGGGTCAGAAACACAATTATAAAGTCTTGGAAAAAGGGAAAACATGGACTGGAGAGGTGGCTCAGTGGTTAAAAACACTGACTGTTCTTCCAAAGGTCCTGAGTTCAATTCTCACCAACCACATGGTTGTTCACAGCCGTCTGTAATGGGATCTGAGGCCTTCTTCTGGTGTGTCTGAAGACAGCGACAGTGTACTCACATAAATAAAATAAATAATTCTAAAAAAATGAAAAAAGGAAAACAAAAGTTGCAACACGATCATTTCATTAGTGGTACTGTCTCAGTCACAGTGAGGAGAGTCAGCTGGATATCACCATGACCTAATTTACTTGAACAGCACTTGGCCATGTTATCTTCCCAGTCCAAACCAATCCAGGCCTTCGGTTGGGCACATAGTTAACATTTGATCTGGTAGTGGTGTCTGTGGGTGCTTGTGTTTCCTTCTGAAAATCCTTACTGCTTGCTTTTCATGAGACTTTTTTTTTTGAAGGTCTGTGTGAATCTCTTCTCAGAACCATAGCTATTTGAATGATTTTGTGAATCTGGGATCATTGAGACTCTAGGACAACTTGAGTTAATATTTTCTAAGTTTATCAGGTAAGGTTACCTTGAAAGAAACCACAGTTTCTCTCAGCTTGCACAGTATGTGCATTTTGTATTGTATAATAGTCTGTTGGAATTGTGTGTGTGTGTGTGTGTGTGACTGTGTGTGTGTGTGATTGTGCGCGTGTATGTGATGTGTGCATATGTGATTATGTATTGTCAACACCCACATTGTGGAGCTTACAGATGTTCATGACCAAGCCAGGGTATCCAGTGCCCCTTCTGGACTCCACAGGCCCCTGCAAACATGCTTGCACACACACACACACACACACACACACACACACGTGCACATGCATGCACACATTGTTATATACATTTATTTATTTATGCATTGATTTTTGTTTTAACACCTGTTCTTCGAAAAAAAGGAAAGTCCTATATCTAGAGTCTATATTGGTTTCTCAGTGTATATAAGTAAATAAATATTTTAATATGATATGTGTTATATATAAAATTAATATATGCATTAAATGCTTATTAAATATCACTAAAATGAATGGCAGAAATACAGATGACTTTACACAAGTGAATAATAGTCCTAGACATTGGCTGAGACATAATATAGTTCTTATTAAGTTAAAATTCTTGTTTAGAAATTTTTATGATTGATAATTAATATACTTATAAAATGAATGGATTAAAAATAATCTGTGATTTATGTAAGGGATTTGTGTACACAGGATAATTAACTTTCCAGTAGTTGCATGTTTGACTTATAAGATCCGTAGATGAGCTCTCTGTGCCGTTGGTTTTCATTATCGTAGGTCGTGGACAGGGTGTACATACGAAGCAGATTCCCAACTCAGATCCCTCCTGTGTGCACAAGTCCTCACTGGGCTTCATCTCCTGCCTCTCGTCTTCTGCAGTTTCCTTCCACCGTCCCCCTCTAATTTATTTCTGCCTTTATCGAGTTTCCAAATTGTGACTGTGTACAGAGATAAAGCGAACAGGAAATCCATGGACGGTCAGACACTTTCTTTCCATAAATTTTAATTCTTGAGCCCTCTTACCTACCTCAGGCTGTGATTTTTTTAAACAGATATCTTTTTTAAAGTATTGGTTTATTTCATGAAAACATCACCAAGAAATATAATTGTGGTACAAGCAATGCCTATAATTTGTCTAGGGGCTATTATCTTTTCTGTAAATTAAGACTGAATCAATACCTAGTAAGCTGTCAGGGACACAGTGCACTAAAGTGATTTCTCTCCACGCAGATGAACTCCCACGTGCCTGAGCTCTGCCACCTTGGCATTGGAAAGGGAGCAAACACAGAGACCAACACAAGCCCTTTGCTCTCACGGCTCATCATCTTAGGCAATTTTAAGACGTTCTTAATTGTGCTTATGGAAAAAATAATAAAATCGTCATTTATAAAATTCTAAAATTTTGTTGTTGTTGTTTCTAGGCTTATATTTGTGCTTCTGTTCACCCATTCTACTGGTGGTTTTCAGGTACCTACAAAGTGTGGGGCATTATAGCTTTAGAACATACAGATCAGGGCAAAGTTACATTTTTGTGAAATCTCACACTGCAGAGAGAGAGAGAGAGAGAGAGAGAGAGAGAGAGAGAGAGAGAGACAAAGAGACAGAAAGAAAGACAGCGACAGAGAGACAGAGACAGTATACTTAGCTTAGACTCCTAGTCAAGTACCCTTTCCTTTCTTCAGAGAATGGTAAAATGCTTGGTTAGCTCTAGGCTAACCTTAATATACAAAGAAGAAGATGAAGGAGGAGGAGGAAGATGAAGAGGAGGAGGAGGGAGAGGAGGAGGAAGAAGAGGGAGAGGAGGAGGAGGAAGAGGAGGAGGAGGAGGAGGAGGAGGAGAAGCAGCAGAAGCAGAAGTAGAAACAGAAATAGAAGCAGCAGAAATCCTAAAACTGCTGCATGGAAAAGGACAGTAGGAGCTCAGAAGAAAGCCAGAAGGAGTTGTCAGAGAATCCTAGGGTCTGGGTGCAGGGTAGAGGTCTTTGGTTTCTCGTAGAGTGCCTTCTCCTACTGGAAGAATCTCTAGGACGAAATATGAAGGGAAGTTGCTTCCCATTGACCAGATAGAGGGTGCTGGTGCACAGCACTCACAGCAGCCCTTTCTGTGAGAGCCAGGCCTGGAATGGAGGCCCACCGAAAATCATGTTGCTCTCCTCAACTCCCACACTGACGCTCAGTGACCTGGGGAGCCAGGTGAATTCTCAGAAATCATTGGACATAGACCTCTCTACACACCTTTGTTAATAAATCCAGAAACGTACGTGATGACATAACCCACGGAGAGACAGGTAGACTTGCGTAAGGCTGAGTCCTTTCCTTCATGTTTATTGAGTGACTACTGTCAAGTCCTCTGTCTAGCGCTAGGGAGGGACAGGTTTAGAACTTCCATCAACGGAAGTTGGAGACTAGAGTGAAACTGAACACAGAAACACACAGGGGTAGCGAAACCACAACACTGGAGACAGCCACAGAGCGGTGTAGGAGGAAATCCAACAGAGACTTGCTTCCTAATACAATCTCTCCTTTCTTTTGTGGAAATTCTGCATTTCCATTTCCTGCTGAATAAATACTCATTTGATAGAAAAATCCTCCATTGATAGGTTCTCAGGTGACGCAGAAGGACTGAATAATTTCCCACGGTACCTCAGATATCTATTTGCACATAAAAAAGATGGCGTCCCATCAATGGTGAGTATGTATACAAGCATGTAGTAAGCCGTCCTCATCTTTGCAAAATCTATACCATGAATTACTCCTTGCTGGAGTTTATGCGTGACCTCAGCATCTCCTGTGCTTTTGTGGTTGTGGGGGACAGGTGCAGAGCAATAAATAGTCTGTGTTACCTGGTGTGTTGTCCTCCAGTGAGATCGGACAAGGTGGCGTCCTGTCATCTTACATCACCAAACAAGAGATCAGTCTGTCACCTCGCTTGAGGTCTCAAACAGAAGCCACTTGCCAGGTCTCTCCATTCTTTTGCTTTTATATCTGTGCTTCGTTAGTGATCCTTCCGTTTAACATCTTTAATACCAAATGCAGCATGGAGAGGCTGTCCGTTGTTCCTAACTGCAAGAGAGCAATCCACAATGTGCCCCGCAGAGAAAATACGTGTGCTGGGGAAATTTTATTTGAACATGCATGTATAGTGCTGTAGGCTGTGAGTCTAACACTAATGAGTTAGCAATATGTATTGATACATTGTCTTTAAACAGAGACATATATAAAATGAGGTTGATAAAAAGCAAAACAAACAAACAAAAAACACGAGCAAACGTTTGCAGGGTCCTAACCCTGTGTCTCCCCTAGGAGTGATAGTTTACTACTTGCCAGGTCAGTTTTCTTGGTGACTTGATAGAAACAAGAATGAGTAATGAGAATTGACTGTTTTGTATCAGCACTTCAAAGGGGTAATTTGTCAGGCCCTTGCCAATTGCAAGGAGCCCATTCTGGGGTGAAAATTATGCAATTCATACAATCTTCCCTAGTGGGGAAAAAAGAACAAGTATAGTCACATTTTTAAATGACACCTATGATGTCACTAGATGATATAAACTTACTAGGCCACTGTCACGTGTGCAGTCGGTGGTTGATCAAAATGTCATTACGTGGCACAGTTTTGTTTTGAGAGAGAAAATAGTCATTTACAATTAGCTGGAGTCTACTTCCCTGCATTCAAGTTTATTCTCTCTGTTTTCACACAGCATTGCATTCCAGTGCCCGGAGACAAAGGAATCCCACCTGCTAATCAGCCCTGCATCTGTGCCAAAGCCAGGCTGCTCTACCTAAGGTGAGCGAGCGTGTGGAACATTCATAATTCATAGAGGGGCCGTCGGAAGGCATTTCCCAGAATTGTCACAGAACTCTGTCACTTCCTGCTGTGATGAAAAGCACAGACTTGTGAATGCGATTCGGGCACACTGGTATCTGAGGAAGCCATCGATAGCTGCTTGGACTCTCCTCGTGCCCGTGGACTGTGGCCTCCAGGAGGAAGGCACGTGACAGGCGATTTCACGGTATTTTACTCAGTGTGGGATCTGTTTTAGAAGCAAAGCTTCAAAAACCCTGACCTTTGCCTCATTTCCCCCTCTTTGTTGTTGATTTAGGAGATTAGAGGCATGCCGCAATCTTTTTTTCTGAACGTCTTCTCATAGAGGCAGGCCGAGGACTTCAGAGAGAATTTCTCACACATTATAGAAGCGTAAATCAGCCAAGAAGAGGCAATTTGCAAATTGCTTTCCCCTTTATAATTTCGATTCATTAGAGAAGGACAGGCAGGTGTGCGAGCAGCCACAGCACAAGGATTGGGTTTTCTTTCTAGATGGGTGGATATCTGTCAATAGGAGACTCCCTTCTGGGAAAGCTAGGTAGAATTTTTACTGTGCATAAAGTTCGCCTGGTGAGCTCTGTGCAGTTTACAAAAACAGGCAAACTAAAATTAGACTCTGCTTGGCTTTTACATTTTATTGACGTCTTATTGAATAGGAACAAAGTGAAGAGATTCGCAGGACAGTTTTTTTCTCATCCTTGATGGATGAAGATGAACGTAAGGTCTAAGGCAGATCAATGATGTGCACATGCTTAGATGCTGACATACAGTATGTGTGAGTGGCTGAAGAGGAAGGGGCGGAGCCTAGGAGTTGCAAGGGTGAGGAATAATTGTATAAATCCCACGGTTCACATGCCTTCCCTTTAGGTGCAGATACCTTGTATTTCTAACTGCAACCCTGTCTGCTGTTGTGGAAGGCAAGCGTAATGTCAGAATGGTTATAGTGATAGCATTTTTGGTCAGTCCCTAGGTCCTGTTAGAAATGCCCTGTGCAAGTATGAGCAAACCAGTGTTCGCCCACTGCTTTGCTTGACATATGGTCTTTAAAATGATGTTTATCTGGCTAGAACATACATAGCATATGTCTACCACTATTTGAAGTGTGCAGTGGTATTAATTAATCATACAGTCTTGCATACCACCAGTACTGTCAGTTCTAGAACACTCTGTCTTTACCCACAGAAATTCAGAACTCATTAAGCCCAATTTCCTGGTAACGTTCTCCCAAGGAGCCTCTGTTCTATTTCTGTCTCTCTGAACATGCCAGCTCTGAGTGGAACGATGAAATAGGGGTGGCTTCTGATGGCTTGTTTTGCCTAGCATGTTGTTTCCAAGGTTCATCTGTGCTATAGTATACAGCCAAACATTGTTCACTTTTAAGGTTGACTACACAACTAATGGTCTAGGACCTAGTGCTCCATACAGCATCTAAGACAGAAGTTCTCACTGGGAAGTGTCTATGTACACATTCCCATGGTGGTCTCCACACTCCAAGAACTGGATCATCTTACTGTGACTCCTGGCTTCCATACAGCACAATAGTTTTCCTCACTTAATGACTGAACTTTGAACTTGTAATCTCAACTGTTACTCTCTCACTAATGCTATCAATAGGTAATTATTGATCATCCATGCTGAACACTACAGCATCCAGCATTTATTGAGCATCCATGCTGAACACTACAGCATCCAGCATCTGATAGGGCCGTGCAATCAGACGCAACAAGGAGACTCCGAAGCCAGTAGATCCAAAGGAAGTAGTGCCACTGCGGAATCCTTCAGAGAATAGGAAGTGGGCATAGGAAGTAATCAGATGACAGTGAGACTCCGAAGCCAGTACATCTGAGGATGATACTTGTGTTTTACCAAAAGAAGGGCTGCTCTTCCTTCAGGGAACAGAAGTTCTAGTTCACGCTCATCAGGTGGAAACTCTTCTGTGGAGCAGTATGAGTCAAACAGCGCGCTCTTTCTAAAATAAGAACACACCAAAGGAAACAACAAGAAAAGGTTTATCTCCACAAGTAACCAAAGGGGCCATGGCTCTTCCAGTACATCAAGTGAGAAAGTCTTTATGGAATCAAGACATAGAGCCTGCATATCTGAACAAATTCACAAACAGATATCAGTAACAGACTGGCACCACACTTGATGGCACAGGATGACTCAGGCAGAGGAAGTTCGAGGCCAACATGATGATGATGATGATGATGATGATGATGATGATGGTGGTGGTGGTGGTGGTGGTGGTGGTGGTGGTGGTGCCAAAACAAATTAACAAATACATAGTAGTAACAGGGACACAACTACTTTATACAAAATGTTCTAGGCCACAAATCAATCAATCAATCAATCAATCAATCAATCAATCAATCAATGAAAAACAAACCAAACAGGAGGTAGTACGTATGGACAAATCAATGACCTGGCAGGACCTGAAGAGGATCCTTTGACTATAATGCCTAGGTCTTCATGCAAATTCTCAGAATATAGTAATAAGAATTTAATTTTAAAGCACTAACATTTCTAGTCTGTTGTAAACTCACCCAGGCTTTAATAACTAGACAGAAAATGTATTTTAACACAGTAAGGCTGGCTTAGCAATCCTCTCTCCATGTTTGTGATATTTAGAAGCCTCATGTTATTTCATTCCTCAAGGTCAATGGCTATCCAGCTTTAGCATACATCAGAAATCGTGTGTGTGTATGTGTGTGTGTGTGTGTGTGTGTTTGTGTGTGTGTGTGTGTGTGTGTATGTGTGTGTGTGTTTGTGTGTGTGTGTGTGTGTGTGTGTGTGTGTGTGTGTGTTTGTGTGTGTGTATATGTGTGTGTGTGTTTGTGTGTGTGTGTGTGTGTGTGTGTAGACTTGTTGAAGTCTGCATTATGGGCTTCAGAGTTCCCTGCTCTAGGGTGGAGCCCACAAGACCTGATCTTCTGAGAAGTTTCCAGACGTTGGTAAAACTGTTTGTCTAGAGACCATATTTGCTGAGTATACGCCTAGGTTTCTCTGGATGTCTGGACCAGAAGAGTTGTATTCCAGTTGTAGGGAACCTGTTCTGCTGTGTGTCCACTCTCCTGTCATTGTTGGTAAGACACATATTCCTATTGGCCTCAGGCTCAGCTGAAACACAGAAACCTTCCAATTTATGATGCACAAAGCAGGTAGGGTTCTCTTTCAGCACAACGTAGACTGGGCTATCTTTAAAGTCTAACTCACATTATTCTATTCTCTTGGTTAAAGATCTTTAAAGCTGTCTGTCTGTCTATCTATCTGTCTATCTATCTGTCTATCTATCTATCTATCTATCTATCTATCTATCTATCTATCTATACATCTGTGTTGCAGGTGCTCCATAATACCCAGTTTTAGAATCCGAGGCACTTGTGATTGGGTCCCTGGCCATCTTTCCATCCCTGGGTCCCTGGCCATCTTTCCATCCCTGGGTCCCTGGCCATCTTTCCATCCCTATTGCACTCTGGACTTCCTCTCTCTGGCTCACTGATCTGCAGTTGCCAACCTTTTCATCTCTGTCAAGCACAGAAATTCCCATCCTTAATAATTATATCCCCCACCTCAGCATGCTCAGAGCCTTTGCTGCAGTGACTCTCCCCAGGTGTTTTCTGTCTGGATAGTCCCTTCTCTTGCGGTCTTCCCAGAAGTCCTGACCATTCACACGCACAGTAACTCCCTCCGTTTATCCTGATGCAAAAGTATACTTTATGATTTTCCTCCCTAGCTTTGATCCTAATTCTGACACCTATCTGTTCAGTGACATTGCTAGACTCTAAGATGCTTGAGTTGGGGGCCGCGTTGGCAAGCACGCTGAGCACAGCAGCTGCTCCAGCGTTGAATTGCTGGAGGCACAGGAACGGACAGGCTGCTGTGGAGTGCAATGCTCACTCTCTCGATTCAGTTGAAATAAGGGATCTGTCACCTGGGGCCCTGCTGTTCCAGCTAATGCTACTGGTGCCTTGCCCAGAGTCCTTCCATCCCATCCTCGACTGCTGAAATTTTGTGGGATGGGGCGCTTCAGCATGGTTAGTGACCGTCAGCTTGGGCATAATCATTTTTCTTTTACTATTTTTTTTTCCTTTTAAAATTCATTAAGCTAGCATACTGTCTTAAGTTTGGGTTTTACTGCAGACACCGTGACCAAGGCAACTCTTACAAGGACAACCTTTAAGTAGGGCTGGCTTACAGGTTCAAAGGTTCAGTCCCTTATCATCAAGGTAGGAGCATGGCAACATCCAGGCAGGTGTGGTGCAGAAGGAGCTAAGAGCTCTACATTTTCACCTGAAGGCTGCTAGGAGAAGACTGGCTCCCATGTGGTTAGGAGCCTACCCCACAGTGATGCATTTACTCCAACAAGGCCACAACTCCCAATAGTGCCACTCCTTCCACCAAGCATATTCAAACCACTACACACAGCAAGTAAGGTTTTTATTATGGCATTCTATGTGTGTGCATTGTACTTTTATAATTTATTTCCTTTGTCCAGTGCCCTCTCCCATTGCCCCCTCCCCCAATCTATTTCTTTTCTTGTCCCACTTTCTATCTTCAGGTGACAAGTGTTCCACTACTGGCCTCAAGGTCTCTTCTCCCCTCTCGAAATCCTCTTCCAAGTTTTATGTCTGTCTGTCTGTCTTTCTGCCTCTGTTTGTCTGTCTATCTGTCTGTCTCAGTCTCTCTTTTATACACACACACAGAAACACACACACAACACACACACACACCCCACCCCCTGCCCCACTCCCCACAATTTTAAACCCAGGTTCAATATATATGAGAGAAAAGTGTGGCATTGTCTCTGAGTAAGGCTCGTTTCCCTTAGCCATGATTCCTGCCTTCTATCCATTTCTCTGAAACCGGCAGATCAGTTTTATGGCTGCAGAAAACTCTGCTGAAAAGCTTCCATTTCAAGTGTCAGTTCTAACTGTATTGAGTTGTATAGGCTTTGCATCTGGTTAATTTTGGTGTGTGGTGGTTTTTATTTAAGATAAAATTTATAAACCGTTTTTGTACTTTATTTTTTCCTATTCATTTGCTGATGAGCATCTAGGGAGACTGTACTTCCTGGCTGCCGTGAGCAGTGCAGCAATGACTATGGGTGTCCAAGTATTGCTGCCGTACATTGTCTCCAGAATGTTCTTTCTGAGTCATATGGTAGTTCCAACTGGAGTTGTCTGAGAGAGGGCTGTACTGACTCCAACAGCGGCTGTACCAGTTCTTGTTCCTGCCAGCGGCCTATCAGGGTTTCTCGTTCCCTTGTCCTTGGCAGCATTTACTATCATCTGTTTTCTTCAAGACAGAGATTCTGACTTGGCTGAGATAGACTCTCAAGCAGGTTTTCATTGAATTTCCCCTGGTGGCTAAGGACATGGAACCCTTTAAGAGTTATTTATTGGCCGTTTTTTTGGTTTGTTTGCTTTTTTATTTTTCCTTTTGAGAATTGTCTCTTCGAACTATCAGTCCACCTGATGATTGGATGATTCGATTTTTAGGTGTTTAATTGTTGCAGGTATCTATGTGTTACGGATATTACTTCCTCATCTGCTGTACACTTGGTAATTTTCCATTCAGTCTTCTGTCTTTTCACTATTATTCCTTTTGGGATACAGAACTGTATACATTTCACAAATCCCACTTGCCAAGTTTGGGATCTCCACTGGATTGCTCAAGCCCTTTTCAGAAGTCTCTAGCCTGCACCTAGATCTTGATGTGTTTTAGCTGTTTCTCTTGTGAGCTCATTTCTGATATATATATATATATATATATATATATAGATATATATATATATAGATAGATAGATAGATAGATAGATAGATAGATATAGATATAGATATAGATATCTTCTATTCCAAGGTTCAAAAGTCTGTGGTTTACATGTCTGTGTTGTGCCACCACTGAGCTGTATTTTTACTGCTAAGGATCTGTAGTATAATTTGAGGTGTGATATAACGTGTGCTGCTTCCACTTTGCCCTGTCTGTTTAGGATTGTGTCCTGGCTGGTTATGTGTGTCAACTTGACACAAGCTAGAGTCATCAGAGAGGAAGGAACCTCAGTAGGGGAAATCCCTCCGGGGATGTCAGGCGTTTCTTAATTAGTGATTGATGGGGAAAGGTCCAGCCGACTGTGGGTGGTGTCATCCCTGGGCTGGTGGTTCTGGATTCTATAAAAACACCAGTATGAACAAGCCATAGGGAGTAACTCAGTAGGCAGTACCTCTCCATGGTCTATCAGCTCCTGCTTCCAGGTTCTTGCCCTGTTTGAGTTCCTGTCCTGATTTCCTCCAGCGAAGGATTGTTGTAATCTAGAGGTGTAAGCCAAACAAAACCTCTTTCTCCTCAACTAGCTTTTAGCTGTGAGACAGGTTGGTACCAGTGTAGTGGGGTGTTCCTGTGACAGACCTGACCATGTATTTTGGGAGCCTTGTGGATGGACTTTTGAACCTTGGAATAGAAGAGTCATTGAGTGTTGTGACCACATTGGGGTGTAGGAGTTTAGAAAGTAAGAACGTTCAACAGTGCAGAAGATGGAGGCCTGGCTTGTGAAATTTCAGAGGGAAGATTAAAGACTCAGGTTGTTGCTATTTTGATTTAAGATTCTGTGGTTCTGGTCAGCTGGGGCTGAACAATCAGCTGTGATTAACACGATACTAGAACCATTGAAGAGAAACCTTTGTGTTACTGGGACAATTGGCACTGGTCAGCTGGAGCTAAGAAATTAGCAGTGATTAAGAAGAGACCAGCATCACTGAGGTGAAATCTTCTGGGAAGTGTTTCCTGAGAGCACAGAGAAGCAGAGGCTGTCGCTCATCCTGGCGAATGTGGTAATGTGTAAGAGCGATCCAGGTGGTACCAGTTAAAGGCATGAAGGGGTCAGGAAGAGCAACTGATGATGGGCACTGTGAGAGCCCAGGAGAGGCCATTGGTGAAGGTGCAGCCTCAGAAGCAGTTGAAAGCCCAGGACTGAGGGGGTCACGCAGAAAAGTCGAGGCATGGACCAGAAAGGGCCTGTGAGAGGCTATTGGTAAAAGTGTACCCAGTTGTTACAAGGGACCCCAGCAATTTGGGGGATGCCAGTACCATGGGATGACCATCAGGAACAGCAGCAGCAGGGGAGTGGAGCTGGCCGGAACCTAGAAGACAAGCAGTATGTGCTGCAGAGGACAGAGCTGGAGAAGTGACTCCAGCCCTTTGGAGGAGCCTAGAGAATTGTAAGTGAATCCCTGACGTTGGAAGTTGAGTTATTTATACTGTTGAAGGTTCGGTTTCACTTTGTTCAGATTGTGACTGTGCCCCATTTTTTCCTCCTTGAGGTTGAGAAAGTGTTGAATTTAACTTAATTTTTTTTACATGACCCCACAGCTGAAAGACTTTGAACTTTTAGAAGAGGTTTTGGGTTTTTAGAGATTGGATATTTTAAAGAAACTGAAATTTTAATGTGCTTGAATTTGTACAGAGAGTGGGGCTTCGGAAGTTATTTATGTTTTTAACATGAGGTCTTGGGGATGAATAAGAAAGAAAGGGTTGGGGCTTAATAGTGATGTGTTTGTGTGTCAACTGTACAAGAGGTCAATTCCAGCTTTTTTGTCAACTGGAGAGGTCATCAGAGAATAAGGCGCCTCAGTTGAGGAAATGCCTCCATGAGACCCAGCTGTAAGGCATTTTCTCAATTAGTGGTCAAGAGGGGAGGGACCAGCCCATTGTGGGTGGTGCCATCCCTGGGCTGGTGGACCTGGGTTCTATAAGAAAGCAAGCTGAGCAAGCTATGAGGAGCAAGCCAGTAAGCAGCATCCCTCCATGGCCTCTGCATCAGCTCCTGCCTCCAGGTTCCTGCCCTGCTTGAGTTTCAATCCTGACTTCCTCCTATGATCTGGAAGTGTAAGCCAAATGAACCCTATCCTCCCCAACTTGCCTTCTGTCATGGTGTTCTGTAGCAGCACTAGACGCGCTAACTAAGGCAGGTGCTTTGGCTATTCAGGGTCTTTTGTGCTTCCATTTGTATTTTGGATTGTTTTCTTGCTGGTTCTGTGAAGAATTCTTAATGCCTTGACAAGAATTGCATTAAATCTGTAGATTGTGTTTGATAACTGTGGTGGTTTAAATAAGAATGGACCCCATAGGGTCCCCAATTGAATGCTTTCCTTCCTAAGAGTTGCCATGGTCAAGGTGTCTCTCCACAGCAACAGAACTCTAAGATCGTAATATAGTCATCTTTAGAATATTAATTCTGCAAATCCATGGGCATAGGAAATCTCTCCATTTTATAGTGTCTTCTTTAATATCTTTCTTCAGTGTCTTAATATTTTCGTGTTAGAGGCCTATATTCTTGGTTTATCCCTGGGTCGGTCTTTCTTTCTTTTTTCTTTCTTTCTTTCTTTCTTTCATTCATTCATTCATTCATTCATTCATTCATTCATTCCGGGAGGTTATTGTGAATCAGAGTTGTTTTTGTGATTTCTTAACAAGTTGTTATTGGTATATAGAAAAGCTAAGGACTTTTGTATGCTGGATTTTAACCTTGTCAACTTGCAGAATGTGTTTATCAGATCTAAGAGTTTTGTGGGTTTTTTTTTTTTTTAAGGTCTTTTATAGAACCACATCATCTTCAAATGGAGATGTTTTGGGTTCTTCAATTTTTATTGGTATCCTCCTTTTATGTCGTTGCTATATCTAAGACTTAGAGCAGAGAGAGTGGGTGCCCTTGTCTCAGCCCCCGAGTTTTAGAGTAATGTTTTCATTTTCCTCCAGTTTAGAACACTGCTGGCTGTCAGTTTGCCATATATCACCTTTATTATGCTCAATTATAGCCTTTATCATACACTCCTTTTATTCGTAGTTTCTTTGGGGCTTTTATCCTAAAGGGCTATTGAATATCAAAGGCCTTTATACATTGACTGGACTGACTGAATGATTTCTACCCTGTAGTCTATTTGTATACCATTGATAATTATTTAAGTCAAATGAGTGTATTCTCTGGAATGGAACCAATGCACTCAGGGTACATGAGCTTCATGTATTGTTGAATTCAGCTAGCAAGAAGATTACTGAGAATCTTTGCGCCTGTGTTCACTGGGGAAATACTTTGACAGTTTTCATTTACTATTGTGTCTTTCTCTGGTTTGGGTACGAGGGTAAACTTTGCTTCATGGAATGGACCTGCTAGTGGTCTTTCTGTTCTACTTTATGGAGGAGTTTGGAGACCTCTGACATTACCCTTTCCTTGTATGTTTCATAGAACTCAGCAATAAATCCACACAGCCCTTGGCTTTTCTTTGTCGAGAGATTTGTTATTATTGCGCCAGGCTCAGTGATGTCATGAGTCCTAAGCTGTTTATCTTTCCTGATTTAGCATTGATGGGTCATATGTGCACAGAAATTTACCAATGTTATAGATCTTCAATTTTTTTGGAATGTAAGTTTTCAAAGTACTGTCTGATGATTATCTGGATTTCACTGGTATCTCTACTAAGCTCCCCTGTTTCGTCTCTGATATTAACGCCTTCTCTCTTTTCATTAGTTTGGTTAGGAGTTTGTCAAACTTACACATTTTTCAAAGACTTAACTTTTGCATTAATTCCTCCCTGATTTTTATTGTTCCCTCTGCCTGAATCAGGGCACTCCATGGCTGAAGCTCTGTTTGGTTTGCTTCTAATCAGGGTGTCATTTTTTTTTCTTTTTTCTATACTATTCAGGTGTCCCTTCATTATATTAATGGATTTCCAAAACTGTTGTTCTCTTTGTTCCTCTGGAACAGAATCTATTTTATTGTGTGCTGTTGTTATTGTTGTTGTTGTGTTGTTGTGACTCTTTCCTCCTCTAGGTAACATGGTGGGAGCTTCTATCCCACCAGCCTACATGAACGTTCTCTCATTTTCTGTCTTCTACTTTTATGATATTCTAGAAGGATGCCTGAGAGGACTACCCGTAGAACTCAGGAAATATAAAGATACTTGGACCAAACATATAGTATTCTTTACCTGCTCTTTTAGATAACTAACAATTAAATAGTATCCACAGATAGAGAATTCAAGGAGTGAGTAATAGGTTTTAAATAGCATATCATTCTAAGTGGTGGGGAGAAATGTCTTGCTGTACCGTCTAAGTGATGGGGTAAAGCGTATTGTGGTACCTTATGATGGTATCCTGCTGGGATGTGGCTCATTCCCTTGGGTACCCTCTTTATGCTCTCTCTCTCTCACTCTCTCTCTCTCTCTCTCCATATATATATATATATATATATATATATATATACACACACACACACACACACACACATATATATATATATTCCCAGCCTTTGGTTGATTATTAGAAGATTCTGTTATGACTAATTTAGTACTACAATACTTGCATTCAAATGATCCTTACGATCCTTTTGGAGCTTAATAATAGCCTCAAGGCATAAGAGGAATGCTGCTAAGTTGTCAGATGTGCTGAATGAAACCCAGAGTGTTTCCTTCAACTGACAGGTGAACATTCTAAATTTAATAAGAAAAAAAAAAGATTGTATTAAGGTGACTAAGATCTGTGCTGAGAACGAATCATCTATCTGTGCAAATGTATAGGAAGGAAACGAAATTGTTGCTGTTTTGCTGCAGTACCTCTAACTGCAAAAGTTGTGGCCATGTGTATGAGAATGTATAGGGGAAACAGTATACATAGCATTCGGTACTTTTCTGATTCAGAGATTTGCTGGAGGCCTTGAGCTGCTTCTTCATAGTCAAGTGGGCACTACCATAATGAGAATATTTTCAGAATAATAAAAAACAGGATTGTTGACAGCCTATGAAACATCAAAAATACTGTGGAGATTGAATTACGTTTGCTGTAAGGGGGATTTGGAGACTATTCGGCAGAAGGCAGCTAGCATGGACCAGAATTTGGGAAGTCTGTCATGGGAAGAACCCAAAGTGACCTGGGAAGAAACCATGAAAAATGAAGCTGCCATCTTGGAAAAAGAATGGCGCTTGTCCTGATGTGTCCTGCAGGGGGCACTAAACCTCAGATAGCAGTAAGCAATTCGATTCTGTGACAACAGGAAGCAGAACTTTGTAGTCAATAGAGCTGCTGAGATCAGAACGGTTTCACATTGTGACGGAGTGAACCCTTCTCACTCCCTGTGTTCAGACAGAAGCTGGACAGGGTGAGAAGAAAGAAGGAATTAACGCCCACCCTCACCTAGCTACTTCACCTGTGGAATTAAGTGGTGTTCTCATGGCAACAGTTTTCCAAAACTTCACAGTCTTTCTGCGTGGTGAGAAGCTATTTTGAGAAATAGTTGGGGTACTGCTGAGGAGCTCACAAGACAAACTAGGAGCCCAGCCGGTGGCCAGCGTTCAACTGGTTAGAGCACATTTATTTTGCTAGACACTGTCTTCAAACCAAGGAGAGAAGATTGGTATTTTAGGACAATGGACAAATTTGGTGAATCAGGGAAGAAAGCCACGTGAGATTACATAGCTGTTGGGGGAGATACATTTTGAGGGAAGAATGGAGGTGCTTAATGATGAATTTATTGGCATTTCTGTTGCCTGTACGCTGACTGAGCTGACAGCATGGACCCACCTCTTCATGTCTGTCTATAGTTTCTGCAAAAATACAGATTTTTTTATATTATTGTTGATGAACTGTGGCTTTGGCTCTGATGTTTTAGAGACAAGACTGTGTTGAACGTGGCCCTCAGATTAGCTCAGAGAAACCATGGTGGACCATAAGAAAAGAACAAAAACATATTGCAAGCTCAGCCAGTGGCCAGAGCCACAGGATAACAGTGGGCAGTGCTTTCTCTGTACTGAGTAGAAAGAATGAGGCATGGGGAAACCTGAGTCACTTTGTTATTATCCTGGGTGATTAGTCTGTTTTCTATTGTCTTTCAGGTAATTAGTAGAAATCCCTTCTTTAGATATCAAACAAGGCTGCAGGGCCACCAACATCTTCTCACAGAGCAGGAGAACATTTGCAAGTCAATGCCCCAACAAGCAGCTATGGTTCAGTGGCCAACAGAGATTACAGGGAGCCATCACCTGTAGGTGGGTGCTACAGACCTGGCCATCACTGTAGGTGTGTCATTGTACCACGCAAGGCTCTTGGCTTAAAAGGATACTACGCAAAATCCAGCTCTCCGATGTTGCTTTCTTGAAACTTTTAATCGGTTCTTTAGGATAAACCCTGTGATTTCTACTTTTCTGAACCCCCACAAACTTTTATGCAGTGATCTGACTGCATCAGAGAATTTTTAGTTATTGGATGCAGATTTCTATTTTAGAGACCATGTAGATGCTGAGTAGAAAGACGGTGACAACTACAGAGAGGGGACCATCACCCACACTCTCCTTTCAAAGCCTAAAGACTGTGCTCTTCTCTTTGCATGGAACAAGAGTAAAGTAAGAATCACTCCCAGTTCTAACTGTTCTTCCTAAAGAATCTGAGCTCTCCAACACTTACCCTAGGAGGGCCACGAAGTGCTTGGTCTCAGAAGGGACCTGGGGATACCACTCAATTTAGCATTTCTTGCTGCATTCAGAATCACTTGAGAACTTTTGAAAATAGTTATACGTGCCTCCTAACCCTAGAAATGGAAGATGTAATTGGTCTGTGCTAGGTCATTATATTTTTAGAATGTTCTTCAAATGACTCTAAGAACCACTGACCTAATTCCTTGTTGCCTGCTACTGTACAATTAAGCCTAACCTGCTATACCTCATTTATTCATTTAGCAAACACCCATTAAAGTCCTACTCTGTGTGGATCATTGTAGAGCCAAGGCTATCACCATTCAGAGTCTAACAATAGACTGGAGTTCTCAATCCATCTATCCACCATCTATCCCAGGCTCTCTAAGGCTGTCTGTCGTGTCTTTCCTTTCTCTCTCTTTCATGAACCCTGAGTATCATCCTAGGTCATCCTGCAGCCAGAAGAATGTGAAGACTTCACATTCAAAATGTGAGCTCTCGTTTCCCTTACAGAAACGCTTGAGCTTTTGCTGGGACCCACGCCTCTGCCTTCAGTTCCTGTCTATCATAGAATTGCATATACATTTATAAAGTCCCGTTGCAGACGTGCATTTAAGTTTGCCATAAGCAGGTCCAGTGTCTGTAGACACTCCCAGAAGCAAAGCCCGCCTGTTTCCTTTTCCAGAAGATTCCATGCTCACTACCCCCACCTGCATTGCTGTTTGCATTTCAGGTGTCCTGTGATGTTTCCCTGGTTACAAAAGCAGCAGAACACATCCCCCTGTCACAGAAGGGATCTGTGCAGGTGTGGCTGGCCCCGTCTTCATTCTCAAAAGGCTTACTGCTATTGTTTAGCAGAACGGGGACCGGGAAATAGTCTTTAATATTTCTTTCCTGGGGATTTTCTTGGCTTTAGGTTTCACGAACAGTTCTCATTATGATAAACAAAACAAAATCTAGGGGAAATTCTCTTTAGGAGTCCATCATGTGTTCATGTTTCCATGGCCCCAAGTCACTGAAGTCGCCAAGTAGCTTGGGAGTAGTTCCTGCCCCTTCTAGGGCCACTAGTAATTGGTGGAAAGTTCGCTGATTCTTCATGAAGAACAGTAAATGATTCTTTCTTTACTCTTGTTCCATTCAAGGAGAGGACGGTAGTGCACAGACTTTGGAAGAGGAGTGTGCCGGAAGACAGTTCTCTCTTCACAGCTGAGACATGTCATTCTACTTAGCATTTCCTGTGTCATTTGTGATGGGGTCATTCCATGTCCTCTATGACTATTACACCTGACAGCAGAGGAAAGCGCATGGCCCATCCCCCCTCATCCTGCCCTCCAGCCTCCAGCTGTGGTGTGTAGCTCTAACTCAGCTCTGCTGCTGCAAAGGAGGCTGGGGCTTTCAGTTGTCCAGTGAAAGCCAGAGGCCTTGCCCAGCTTTGGTGCTGTGTGCAGTGCGTGTAAACTTAAGCTGGCTTTTCTCCTTTTGGACAAATAAGGTAAAGTTTTAGATTTAAAATTAGATGAGTTATGGGATGAAATCCTATTCACAATGGCTACTCTTGGGGATTGAGTATCCATTATGCCTTTATAAGAAACTTATTAGAACTGTTTACTCACCAGCCCCCTGGCTTCTCTTACTACGTAGCATATTCTGTATGCCCGGAACTACCAGTGCTCATGGAACCCAGCCAGATGCTAGGACCAGAGGCAGATGTTTGCGTTACTTCAGGGCAAGAATTCCAATGTAGCTCTGCTCTCATTAACTGGTGCCAAGGGATGGGCTTGATGTGTTTTATTTACAAGGCTGTACTTTGCAAATGAAGGGGCTTTGCAGAGACAATGCAGACATTTCTCCAGTAAAGAAAGACCTAATTACCTTCCTTCCTTTCTTTCTTTCTTTCTTTCTTTCTTTCTTTCTTTCTTTCTTTCTTTCTTTCTTTCTTTCTTGAACTATTTATTTTATGTATATGAGTACACTGTAGCTGTCTTCAGACACACCAAAAGGAGGGCATCAGATCCCATTACAGATGGTTGTGAGCCACCATGTGGTTGCTGGGATTTGAACTCAGGACCTCTGGAAGAGCAGTCAGTGCTCTTAACCGCTGAGCCGTCTCTCCAGCCCAAGAGAGGCTATATTCTTAATGGAACTCTGATCTACCAGTTCTAAATGCCAGTATTATCCTGTTCCTTCCTGATTCAGGCTCTGATTACAGGAACTTTGATTCATTTTCAGCAACTCTCACCCTGCTGAACACATGGAAGAGTCCAACCCTTGCTTCCAAATTTAGCTCTAACAAAACATTGTTTTGTTTCTCTCCTGACACATGTGCTCCCAGTTCAGGAAACGTGTGTGTGAGAGAGAGATTGTATTTACAGATGTCCTCTGAATGGTGTGTGCGCCTTAGACAGTCTGATAGCATGGACCAGCCCACTCGTGTCACCTGTGTGCTCTGAAATGGCCGGTGGAGAATGCACGGACACTGCTGTGTGCCAAGTGAGGGAAACCTGTCACTGTCTTCACAGTGGCTAGAGGGAAGATCCTTATCTCTGGGCAGGAGTCTGCTCAGTTTTTCATATGCATATTGTCCTGATTTAAAAACAACAAAAAACCTTTTGAAAAGAAAAAAAAAGGGAGGGAAATATCCAAGATATACCTGAGAGTATTCACTAAAATAAAATACATTAAAACAAATACAAACAGACCAAAAAAGGGAAATATGAATTAAGAAATGAAGGCTTACTTTATTTGCAAAAAAATTATTGTGTGTGTGTTGTATACACAAGTATGTGCGTGCTTTGTGTGTGCACACGTACAGATCAGAAGGAGGCCCAATGATCCCCTGAGGCTGCAGTTAGTAGCAGTTTTGAGCTACCCAGCACAGAATTGAGAACCCTGCAAGAACAGAAAACTCTTTCCATCACTTCAGCCCATTTTAGTAAGAACTGCCATTAAACCCATGCCCTCTAGATGGCACTGTGAGTCTCGTGTGCCCATCACAACAGGTCTCCGAGGTGAGTGCTGTTCTGAAATCCATGCCTGTGTGGTACTTCACAATGTTACCTTTACAACCTGTGTAGATGCGACCACTTTTGAGAGGAGGCCCCATGTACTGTGTTGGATTGTAGTCCAATGATGAAGATGGAAATTTGGACTTGGGAGACAACAAGGAGAATAGAGAGAGAGAGAGAGAGAGAGAGAGAGAGAGAGAGAGAGAGAGAGAGAGAGAGAAGAGGGAGAGGGGAAAACAGAGATTGGGCTGACATGAACGCCAGTTTAGGGATTAGGGCAGCCCAGGGTTGCTGTTGGAAGCCTGAAGAGTCGAGGAAGGATCCTTTACTGTACACTTTTGTCATGGTCCTGGAAATGTATTAGTCTCCATTTTGACTTCTGGTCTCTAGACCCTTGACAGAGCAAAATAAGTTTTGATTGACAGATTTCTGCATGAACTGGCTAGGGTATCTGGGGAAGGCAGCGCACTGGAAGAAGCTGTGCTCTAGAGGCCTTGCTGAAGTTTCCTCTGTAGAGGCCATGCTAAGCCAGTGACGGGTGGGAATATTCTCCCAGGCAAGGGACAGTGCCAGTCACTCATGTTGATGGGCTTGGTTTAGTCTCTCTAGATAAACCTGTAGGATTCCAGAGAGAGATTAAGAATAAAAAGTATAAAGAAGGACCATAAAACACAAGAGCAAAATTTATATACCTATTTATTTTTATTCGCACTTCATCCTAAAGAGGATTTAGAGTTCCTTTCATGGAAGCACACAGTAGAAGAGGGGGAAATAAATTAAGAAATGAGAAAGATGAAACAAAGGGGAGGGGGGAAATCTGGTGGAAAACACCAGCAGCAAACCCACAGGACAATGTCCTGGCCTCTCATCCCCAGCTGAGAAGACAGATCTCCCATGAATGAGCAAGGCTTTCCAGAATGAGATCTGAGTTTTTCCTATAATTTGTGTAAATTCAATGGGAATTTCAGGCTGTTGCTCCGAGTAGAAACGAGCTCTAATTATCGCTCCGATTTTCATATAATTTTCAGTAAGTCAGCATTGCTGCTGCAGTTGATGAACCGGAAAGCCGGGGAAAGCAAGCTCGACCTTTCTGTGCCCCCTGCATCCTTTGAAATGCTTCGGAATCATTGTCTTTGAAGGGTTTGTTTGTGCAGAGAGAAAGAAACGGAGAGCATGGGGACGGTTTCATATACTGTCATGTCTGATTTATCAAACCCCGTGTGCAGACTTGCCATCAGGGCCGAGACAATGCCACTAAAACCGCATCAAGGTTACCAAATGGCTTGATACTGAGCTTCTCGGGGCTCACTGGGTATCTTTGGCCCCACCGGAAGAATGTACCCTGCTACATCGAAGGGAGACACAGTGTGAAAATACACGGAGAATACGTCTGTGAGATCGTCTTCTCTCAATGTTCCCGGCTTGGGGACATCACCTGGCGAATAAAGACATCACTTGGGAATGGGTTCTATGCAAAATACCTTGTAATAACCTTTTCTGTGGAGATAGGAACCTCTAATCATATTTCAACTGCAAGGTACACACGCGTGCTGCAGGTTAAGGGAATTCTATTTACACGGCTCTGCGTGTCCTTTGAAGAAAATTAACTGTTTGGAAACAGTTTTAGAAACTAACATTAAGGAAAACTTTCTGCTCCCAGGCAAGCGTTCTCTCTCGTATAATTGTGCACTGAAAGCGAAGAACAGTATAGTGCATGATTTAATGATTTGGGTATTTATTAATTCATTTTTAAAAAGGAACCTTGTTGGGGGGAGGAGTTAAAAGCAAATTTCCTGCAGCAAGAAAACGAAGCCCTTAAGGTTATCTGGTTCATTTATCGTTGGAGTTAATTAAACAGTGACCTGGACTTTTCACACAGCAATTACTCTTGATGAAAAATTAACTACAGTCTTCCAGTAAGAAAGCACACACAGCAAGTTGTTAGAGGGTGGCGGGCCTGACCCAGGACGCGGGCTTTGGTGCCACAGCTCCTGTAGGTGGCAGTGCTGCACTGCACAAGCCACCGCCGGGCACGGTCCAAACTGCGCATGTGCAACGCGAAGGGCAAGCACTGCCAGGAGCATGCTCTGCCCTCCAGCCAGCAATTTCACTAAGTTCCTGGCTCGCTGCTCGATTTCATAGCCGCCCTCTAAATGAATCTTTTCTGAACTCAGCAGAAGTACAAATTGCTCCTTCATACACCCCAAATCGTCTTTCTGGTGGAGCTGGTTTTGGGTTTTTTTTTTTTTTTTTTTTAAATTTCAGCGTTAGCATTATGTGGAGGGAGGGAGTGGGCAATCTGTGCTAAACACTCCTCTTGAATTGTTAAAGCCATTAGCTTAGCCACCTAGCCAGCTTAGAGAAAGGAGGTAAATCTATGAACTGAGCTGATCACAAACCTGCCCTACCCAGGGAAGATGTCCCCAAAAGTGCACGACTAAGTTTCTGATCTTCTGTTTTCCTTTCTGCTATTTAAAAAAAAAAAAAAAAAAAACCCCTACTCTGCTCAAAAAGGTCAGGATGACTAGAATTTACACAGCAACCAAACCATGAATGGGTCTAAGTAACTTACAACTTTCAATTTGACAATAGTCTGAGGCTATTGTTGTTGTTATTGTTGTTACTATTAATAATAAAAATAATATTAGTAGTAGTATTTTAATTCATTTTCCTGTTTGACATTAGATCCGGGGTTACATGATAGAACAGGGTGGCGAGGATTCTGAAACTGTGGGTTTCTCCCACTTTTCAAGCAAAACTCTTCTCTCCTGATTGGCGCTTCCGGTTTCCCCTTCTTTCCGTGGCGAGAAGATAGACTTCACAGTGTCTCCCACATGTCTCTATGACTACGTTGCCTTGGGTTGCAATACCTACTGTAAATGCAAGAAGAGTTTTTCTCCGGTAACCTATACCCTGTGCACAGATATATCTAAAACGATTCCTGGGATTTCACTATTGACAAAGTCTGCACAAAAATTTTATAAGCAAGATCCAGCAGAAAATAGATGGCCAAAGCAATTTATGGACTAAGTAAGAGGTACACTGGAAATAAAACTGAAGTTTAAAGACGAAGAAAACTGGGGAAAGTAAAGACAACGGTCTGACTAACAGTCCACAAAGACATCAGAAGGGCTTAAGAAAAATGAATCCTGACGTCTGGGGGCTGAAGTGGGTAGGAAAAGGGGTGACTGGTGGTACTGGGCTTATGCCTCACAGAACAGGAAGAGCAGCAAATCAAAGATTCTGGGAAGATGAAGGACGGGGTCTGCAGTCAAGCATCAGGGGAGATTAGCAGAGCAGAGTACTGGTCCCACTGTGAGTGGTAAAAGAAAGATTGGGGAATCTGGAAATGGCGGCCGATTGGGTACAATTACAGGGTTGACAAATGGACTCAGAAGAGAGAGGGGTTGAGTGATGGGGGAGGGGGAGTGGACAGCTTAGAGATCACCCACAGTAAAGGGGATGCTTTTGTTTTCCCCAAGGCTTTATAAAGGGGAACTATGTTGGGTAAGCTAGAGCACGGAAGAGGAAATGACATGTTAAGAAGCTTCCACTATAATAAAACCCACAACAAACAAACAGACTACTCTGAGATGCTCACATCTACCAAAGTAAATGATAGCTCTGTGAGCCCAGTGAGTCAAAGACCTGATGAAATCAACACAGGTCTAGAACTCCTCCTCCCAACCAAGAGGGAGCTAGCCAAAAGGTCAGGGATTCATTCAAACTGCAGTTCAAGACCAAGTTAGTTCTCTTCATTTGATATTAGTGATGGAAGTGTAAACCACTAGACAGCAAAAGTCACTCCACAGCACATGAGCACATGTGTGACACTGGGACGTGGCCAATCTAATGCTGTCTTCTTGAAGAAAGATCATTCTGGTACAAACTTCATATAGATTTCTTTAGACCCATTTAAAATATTTGAACCTCTAAACTGCGGACCCGATGGACGTTCTAACTTTAAGGAAACCCCACAGCGTGAGGTGAGCCTAGGAATGGATGGAGCTTTAAGCATTGGGTGAGGGGGACCTAGTGGGGGAGGGAGAGAGAGAAAATCAGTGGGAGGAAAAGGGGGAGAGGGGGGAATTGGTTGAAGCTCGGGGGATGAGGAAGGTACATGAAAGGCTCACTGCATCATAGATGGAGAAATGGAAACTGACTGACCGGAAGGACCACATCTGAGCGAACATCTTGCTTTGATTCTGGATGAACAGGAGACTGCCTCCAATGGGCACATTTGTGTGTATCGGGGCATTTCATATTTGACATTTAACTGTCAAGATCAATACATTCAGGTGGGATTTTTTTTATTGGTTTATATGATACAAATTTATTTTTACCTTCTTAGTCTCCTTTTCCTTCCTCCCCTCCCCTTCCCTCCTTCCCTTCCTTCCTTCCTTTCTCCCTCCCTTCCTCTCTCCCTTCCTTTCTCCTGTCTTTTCCTCTCTTCCTTCTTCCCCTCCCTTCCTTCCTACTCTTTTGTTTTCCTTCCTTTTTTTCTCCCTCCTTTCCTTCTTCCTTTAGTTATTTCCTATGTGTCTCTGTTCTTCCTTCTTCAATGTTATTTAGCCACACAATGTTATTTATTGTGCTAAGTACTCTGTTGATCCCACTCTGTGCTAAGTACTCTGTTGATCCCACTCTGTGCTAAGTACTCTGTTGATCCCACTCTGTGCTAAGTACTCTGTTGATCCCACTCTGTGCTAAGTACTCTGCTAATCCCACTCTGTGCTAAGTACTCTGCTAATACCACTCTGTGCTAAGTACTCTGTTGATCCCACTCTGTGCTAAGTACTCTGTTGATCCCACTCTGTGCTAAGTACTCTGTTAATCCCACTCTGTGCTAAGTACTCTGCTAATCCCACTCTGTGCTAAGTACTCTGTTAATCCCACTCTGTGCTAAGTACTCTGCTAATCCCACTCTGTGCTAAGTACTCTGCTAATACCACTCTAGGTGCTAAGTGCTTTGTTAACCCCACTCTATGTTCTAAGTACTTTGTTAAGCAGCTAAAAATTTTTTACAGACTCTGAAAAATCAAAGTGGAGAATTTTTTAAAGATGGTTTAAGTAACTCATTTCCAACCGCCAAATATTGTTTTCCTCAACACATTTAAGAAACGGCAATGTCATTTTATAGATCCCCATAAAATCTTTGACTTATATGATAAAAATAGAACCAATATTTGCATTTAGTATTATAAAATCTTGGACTGTCCCCATCCTTTTGTTACCAGGGATTCTGTGTCAGTGAGAAACAATGAAATAGAAAGTCATTGGTTAAAAAGTCCCCCAGGAACTTCTGTGTTTGACTTGGTGGCTTACCTGTTAGGAGCACAGATTTGCTCAAGTTAGTGAAAAATAAGTTAATCCTGTCACAGCTCTGGGAGCTGATTCCTTATGCAACCCGAAGAGAGCAGAGCTCAAGCATGAAAGCTAATTCTCAGATAATCTAGTGGCCACCTCTGCATTTGAAGTGAGTTATCAGATTCCTTTTGATCCTATCAGCCCGATGGAACTGTCCACTAGAATTGAACACAGCAGCCATTCACATAGTCCTGTGTGAAGCTCTCTCAGGAAGGTTAATCACTTAGTATCTAAGAGCAACCTTGCGAAGCCATGATGTGAGGATTTCCAGACAGCTGTGTAACAATCCAAAGCTCACACAGGTAGACAGAGGTGGGGACCTTGACCACGGATCTACAGTGCGGCATTTTCAAAAGGGTCTTGCCCACTTCCAGCTTGAGTGAGTCACTGGTATTCCACATCAGCCTGTTAAACACATTGTGAAGCTGTGCAGATGTTGCTCCCTCTTTACTCTTGTATTCGGGTTCATCTTGAAAACTACGATAATCAGTTGTCTTGAATAACCTAGGCTTTATCCCTTGGACCAGTGATGTGAAGTCAGTTTCTGCTTACCTCACTTTATTATACTCTGAGGCTCTATGAGGACCGGTCAAGCTACTTCTGTTCTTGTACGTGTGTACGTATGTATGTATGTATGTAGTGAAGATATATAAACAAACCTATGATGATCATCACCCACCCGTCCTTCAGACGGTCACTACAAGAAGAAACCGAGTCTGAGGTGTTCAGGCCTGACTGGGAGATAAGCATCAGATCTGAGGGCTGGATGGTGAACTGTGAGGACTTCTTTTTCAAAGTAATCACTTGAGTAGTTTCTCTAAGCCATATAAAAGTTACTCAATTTAACTACCTACTGTTAAGAGGATCCTATAAATACCGAGAGGAGACTTAGGCCAATGAACTATTTCAGCTACTTTCACAGCATACTAATTAGCCATTTTGCCTGGCAAAACTCCCTATTCTAAGACATAACCATAAAATACCTTTTAAACAAATTTTAGTGAAAATTTTCATCGAGAGCTTTTAGCACCCATGGGCTCTCCGATCTATTAAGAATCTGCTTATTTGGGAATATAATAATACTTGCACATTAAAATTAATCTCTCCCTCATGAGATACGTTTTGCATCTGTACACAGATCATAAAGTTAATTTTGCTGTGTGGCTCCAACAAATCTCTCATTTATTAGAGAACTACTATCTGCTTGGTAGGTGCAGGGTTCCAGGTTGAACCTGGGCATACGAAGACCCAAATCATCTGATCCTTCTAGATGTTCCTAGCTTCCTAGCAGGGCTTGGGTGCTTAGGGGAAATGGATATGTAAACTGGAACAGGCTTTAATGACATGATTCTCAACACCCTCCATATTGGAGGATGATGGTCTAGAGAGATCTCTGTATGTCTGGTTAGTACAGATACTGGCAGCCTTTTGTCCCAAGTAACTTACCTAGAATTGTTTTTGGAGAATGGCCTTGGAAAATCAGGATAATATTCCATTGTGGAACAAGAAGCAGGCTTGTGACAATGACAGTGTGTCTTTCTAAGGACAGAATCTGAGTAGGTTTTCTAGCAGGGTGTTATAAAAGAATCATAGTTTGTACACACAGGATTCCTTAGCTGTGTGAGAGATG
The DNA here is from genome assembly GCF_011064425.1 of Rattus rattus. Classification (NCBI taxonomy): domain Eukaryota; kingdom Metazoa; phylum Chordata; class Mammalia; order Rodentia; family Muridae; genus Rattus; species Rattus rattus. The sequence continues at coordinate 204,804,861 of NC_046154.1, read as the reverse complement.
GGCCTATGTACACTCAACACTCGCTTTAATGCTTCCCCAAAGTGAGGGTCTGCTACGGCTTGAAACTGACACAGGACCCAGCAGTTCATGTTTTGAATGCATGGCCTTCGGCTGGTGGCAGTATTGTGGGAAGTAGGCCTAGCTGGAGGACACATGTCTTTAGAAGAGATATCTTATTTCTGGTGGCTGCCAGTAGTCTCCCAGGCCAACCCCCACACCCTCACCCCCCAACCCCCACCCCAGGCTTCCCATTTACCAAGAAGAGAAGAATGAATGGTCTCTGACAACATAAACCTGAAGCTTATGCTGCCCGTTGCACTGTGAGAAAGTTCTTTGCCCTTGACTTGGCAATCTCACATCTTCTGCTAGAGTGGACAGAACTGTGGTGAGCTAACGTGCCACCTTAGCATACAGACAATAGACCTGTGGCAAGCTACCTTAGCATACAGGCATCAGAACTGTGGTGAGCTAACTTGCTGCCTTAGCATTTGGGCAAATGTTTTCAGAGCTCTTACAGGTCCTGACACTTCAGTTCCTGAATTCACAGTGCCCGCGAACACTTCACCAGTACAAGAACTGGCTTGAGAATTACATTGTCCATTTGTCTGTCATTTGGGGTCTTGAATATTTTTACTTTTGTCCGTATAAAATGAAGGTCTATGTAGCCAAATTCATTGAAATGGCCTCTGTGCCCTTTTCCCAATGAGCTGGGTTATAAAGCAAACATTTGGAGAGAGAAATAGAATCTCATTATAGTGTAATCACTGCAATGTTCTTGTTTGTTAATGTCCCATTCATTTGTAACCTCATCTGCGGTATCATGAGAAAGATTTCCCTTTATTCTACTTGGAGGTGGATGCTGACAAATCAACTAAGTTAAATATGAGTTTGTGAAAGCAAAGACACAAACAAAATTTCAACAGACTACTTTTGCCTTATTCCTAATGTACATCCAAGGGGAATTGAGTTTTTGAGATCAGGATCTATCAGATTCTAGAAACCAGTGGTCTGCGACTCTGGGCTTTTGCTCTTCCTCTGAAGCTCACCAAGACTATTGGTCTTTGCTTTTCTTTGTGAGTTGACATTTTGTGCAACAGTTTGGTGTAGAATGCAGAAGAAGATATGGAGGCTTTTGAAGGTTGACAAAAATTGCAGTTTATAGATACTTTGGGCAAAAATGCAACACTCAGAATAGTCAACTGATCAGGATGGGTTTAGTCACTGAGACAACACACGAAACTTAGGAGAGTGGATGACTCTAACATCAGATCAGTAAGCCTAGTATTCAGGAGTCTAAGGAAAGAGCAAACCTGGGCTACTAAATTAATTCCATACCAGCCATGCTATATACAGGGTCATGAGACCCTATCAGAGAGAGAGAGAGAGAGAGAGAGAGAGAGAGAGAGAGAGAGAGAGAGAGAGTGGAGAGAGAGAACCTAGACCAGTGGAGAAAGATGCAGGAGTGCAGAGGAAAGCAGGTGACAACATTATTCGCTTTTTGTTGCCACTAAATCTCCACAGTGGGGAGAGAAAAAGGTGGACAAGAATCCAATGCGCATTTCCAGTCAGGGCAGAAGATACAGTTTTCTGAACCCTACAACTGATTGATCTAGAGACTACCCAGCTACTTATTTCCTAAAGCGATCTTATTCTCAAGTGCAGTGAAGGGGACTGGAGGAGACAGGCATCTCAAAGACTCCTTAATGCATCTAGCCAGACCCTCAACCAGATGCAACCCACAGCAGGGAGTCTATAGACCACTACACCCACGCCTAACCTTTGCATTTACTCAAGTTTCCATGTCTTCTGTATGAGTCTAAGAAATGAATTCTCATTATGTCCTGCAGTGAAGCACCCTCTAGCCCCTTACTCTACAATCCCTTGAGTTCTAAGGACTCAAGAATTAGAAGAGAATTCAGTTCCTTCTGGAGAAGCTGTACATCTGGCTCTTAAGCCCTTCAGCTCCGATAGATGAGGGGGAGAAAACCAACAGAAACAGACCAAAAGGAAAGATCAAGAACTAGAGAGAGAACGAGAATGGTGAAGCCAGAGAGGGATGTAGGGGAAGCAGGTGCAAGTGTGCTCACTTCACTAACCACTCCATTCTGGAGTACGATGACCCGGCTGGGTGTCCTTGACTTCCCACTAGACACTCTGGATTTTGTGTGTAGTAGCTAAATCTTCAGTTCCTTCTGCAAGAAACTACTTAGTCCAGGGATACGCCAGGGAGCTTTCTGTCCTCCTTAAAGGAAAATACAAGTCATTAAAGGATGAGATTGTCATAGTTGACCTGTCTTGTATATGCTTTTATGAACTCTTTCGGTATTCTTCATTACTTCTGTATATCCATTTAGGTCAAGGAATGGAGCAGCTCCTTTCCCAAGGTGTTTCATAAATATCACTTGCCTATTTACTTCAGAAACTTCCAAAGTAGGTCAGAATAACACCTCAGTTTGATCTACACTTGGACAAGATTCCATTTGCATTATATAACCCCAGTGTAGCCTCATATGGAATATTCCTAGCTCCTTATGGTACAAATATAGATCTGTCAATCCTATTGTGTTTTCATGGAGAGATTAGCCTTTGCCCCACAACACATCTCTTTCTTCTTGTCCTCTTAAATTAGTGACTGAGGACAACAGAAAATAATTTCCTCCACCTCCTCACTCTTTTCCTCTTCCTCATTCTCTTCTTCCTCTTCCTCTTCTTGTCCTTTTCCCCTCCTTGTTTTCTTTCTCATCCTCATCTTTGTCTTCTTCTTCCTCTCCCTCTTCCTCCTCTTTCTCCTCCTTCTCTTCCTCCTCTTCCTTATTCTTCTCTTCCTCCTCCTCCTTCTTCTTTTCTTTTTCTTTCCTCCTTTTCTTTTCCTTTCTTCTTCTTCTTCTTCTTCTTCTTCTTCTTCTTCTTCTTCTTCTTCTTCTTCTTCTTCTTCTTCTCCTTCTTCCTCCTCCTCGTCCATGTTCTCCTCCTCCTCCCCTCCTCCTCCTCCTCCTCCTCCTTCCTCCCTCTTCCTCCTCCTCCTCCTCCTCCCTCCCTCTCCCCTTCCTCCAGTCAGCAAGGCCTCACGCCTCACCATCGCTAGCTTCTGCTTCTGCCTGTAGCACCATCCCTTGGAAGATATGAACTTCCACCTGAACCTTCATAGATGGATCAGTGTTACTCCAATCGTTGTAATTTCCCAAAATTTTCATGAACATAACAGGATCACATAACAGGGTCACCAGATTATGTCTTTGCAAGGTCCATACCTGCAGAGTTGGGGAACCTGAGAACATTTCTAAAAGATGTGTGACCATGCAATAGTTTAAAATTGCTAATTCCATAAATGGTAATATTGTCCCATGAAGAGCTAATTTTTCCAGGATCTATGACACATTAGCAGGGCTGTCTGACTTTTTGACCTTATTGACCCTGTTATATATGAATGGGTTGGGTTTTCCTCATTCCTATCTGTCCTGTGATGTGTGTGGCCCATGGGCTGCAGGCTGGGCACATCTATAACTAATGCTCACCCTTGACCACTTACTGCAGACACTGTTGCCTCTTGTGTCTCAACCTTGACAACTACATATCTAGGAATACGACTGAAATACCACTAATTTTGAAGAAACACTAATAGAAGCATAATCTGTTTATGTTTAGCAGTTTAAAACTGTGACATGGATTAAAGAACCCATTGGAGGGTCTGGGCTGAGAAAGGAAAGAGAGAACTCATGAGGGTAGCTCTTCTGGGGTCCCATGAATATCTGTACATATTAATATGAATACATAAGAATATAAGTATATGTGAATATATATATGTGAATATATGCCCATTCCTCATTAGCTCACAAAATCATGAACTATATCTTTTTTGGAATAAGTCTTAAACAAGGAAGAGGACAGTGCGTTAAGCTTTTCATATGCCAGAAAGTCACATGAGTCCTCACGAGCCCCAGTCACTAAAGAGTCCCAGGTCCTTGAAGGGCCGATCGATTTGAGCAGCCATGCTTCTCTATTTACCATAGAAGGAGAAAAGGAAATCCAAATCCAGATGGGGTGGGGTTCAGTAGCCAATGGGATGTGTTGGAAAATGTCAGGTAAATGAAAGATAACCACCTTGCCTGCCCTGAAAGTTTACCTTTATGGTTAAGTTTTTGTGCTTAAAGAAAGTGGCTGTAGCGTCCCATGTATTGAAACAAACAACACACGAACCTGCCAGATATTCACATGAGATCCTCATGTCTTCCCTTAGAGGAGCAGCAATGTCGTTAGTTCCCCCCTGGTTGGCTTAGAAACCAGACCTTGTTCTCACTCTTGCCAACAGAACGGTCTTCTGGTGGGGTTCATGTCTCTCTTATGCTAGGCGAAACCCCTACACAGACCCCTTCCTCCATCTTGGGTCCCCAAGCCAGGGCCCTGTCCGTCCAAAAGCCTGTGCACAGACTTCAAGTGACTTGCTGTGACTCCGTCAACATGACTGTTTCGTAAGTTTGAAGCCCCCTCCGCTTGGGGAAAAGCTGCAGTCATCTCTCACCCTTCCTTTCCAAAATAGCCCAGGAGCTACTGTCGCTCCACTGCAGGCCTGCAGTGCTCCTGAGGAGCCTGGCAGACTTAGCTGCTACAGGCCGTAATTGAGGAAAACATTGATTAATTGATCTGTGACTAGCTTGTAAGGCGCTCTATGGCAATAGGGCACATGTGCTATGCAGACCAGCTTTTAATTATTGTTATTTAGGTCCCCGTCAGACGGAACAGGTGACAAGGCAGTATTACCATTGATCTGTGACATAAAAGGAAACAGTTCACGTTTCACGCTGCAGATTTATAAATAGTTAAAATGTTCGCGCTGGAGGCTCCGAATGAATCTCTGCCTGCTGAGGCTTTGACCTATGCACAATGCAAATCACGCTAATAGCTCGAATTTGTGCAAAGCACTGCAGTTTACCAACCATTTCTTATGCCTTGTCTCATTTGACCCTCACAACAAATCAGGAAAGCTAGGGATGTCTTATGATTCCCTTTTTACAAGCAGTACGGCTAAGAGGATTTTCCCTCTTCGAGTAATAGGCCTGATTCTAGCTTGCAGAGTACGGAAAACAAGGGGGACTTTGAAATTATTTAGTGAATTCTGGCTGGTCAGGCATATTTCAGGCATTAATCACCACCCTGAGCCACATCCTACTCCATCAACGCCCGGTCTTACCATTAAATGTGCTGAAACAGAACTCGGTATTATAATGGGAAATACTACAAGGATTTCAGTGTGCTAAAAGGCCTCCTTACCTTCAGTTTGATTACCATGCACAGGAAAAAGCTCAAGATAATAACCCATTAACCAGAGTTATTAAGGTTTTCCCACTGTATTTACAAAACTTGAGGAAAAATTGTTGCTATTGACACAGAACCAGGACAAAATGAGTGCAGATTCTTGACAGAAATGGAGCTTGAGTAGAGAATTTTCATATCGAAACAGTGTGTGCTGTGCAATCAAAGGATTGCTGAGTCTGGGTGCCCAGAAGTGTGCTGGGTGCCATGGGAGTTTCAAACAAGGAAAGCGTCCCACTCACATGCTTTATAAACCGCTTAGGTTGTCCACTATCTTCATCTGCAAAGCCCCACCCCTTAATGAGAAGCCAGCCTCCTCGCTGACTAAAGGGAAAGGCCCACAGAAATAAAGGCAGCCCTTTTCCTGGGCTGTTTTCCTGGGCTAATGTGTCAGGGTGTCACAGCCCAAACAAAAGCTATGTCAGTAGGCATGAGTGCTAAGGAAGCAATATTTTCATCCCTTTGAATGTCTCTCTGCTAGCCAATGTGACAACTGCCACCCTTCAATGAAAGGTCGGGGAGAGGCATGCAGCTGGGTTTGTTTAGGGTTTATCTTATTTTTCTGTGATAAATGGGGCCATTGACCCAAGTCTCATAACCGAGGTGCTTCACAGCTTTCTAAATTGCTGCCATGGTGTCGGAGATGATTATAATGATTTGTTTCCGTCTGTGCCCTTCCCATTGAGTTAGCTGCAGAATGTCACAGACAAGCTTGCTTTCTGGTAGATCTGCGTCTTCTCCATTAGAAAATGTGTGGAGGTTGCTTTCTGTATAAATTGAAAAGGATGAATTGTGGGGTCATTCAGAAATAAGACTTGCTGTTTTGATAGGAGGAGAGAGAAAAGAGTCTGAGACAGGGGAGTGAGGTTTGACAGGACTGGGATGGCCAGGCTGCCCAGCGAGCCAAGTGTAGATAGCGGGGTAATTACAGTTTGGGTTCCCCTGAGAATAACTGAGAGATGAATGGTCCCAGGGAGGACAGGGAGAGTGTCAATAGAGAGATAAACATCGTCAACAGCAACAGGTGTTGTTGTCATCCAGTAGCTCTCTTCTGAAGCGTAAGATTCTGTTTGGAATGCTTGCAGATATCTCTCTGCCCAGGACCTCAGCCCCACTCACCCAAGGAACTTTCAACCTCGTTACCAGAAGCTTTGAGGAGTCCTGCCAGAAATACTATACCTTATAGGAAGATCAGTCCCCTCTTGGAGTCTCAGTCTCATTAATAAAAATAAAATTAAGGAGGAACTCTGCTGGAAGCCTCAGGACATTTTATTTAATGTTTAGTGTTTAAAAGGTGAAAAAAAAATCCCATAGTAGGCATGCTATAAATCTCAGAAACTCCCTACAGGGAGGGACTGGAGAAGAGAAGGCTGGTTTGGGTTAAGCTGGTGTGGAGGTCAGCCATATTGTGGCTAGTAACCACACAAAGCGAAGGCCAATATATTAGGAAAAGCATGCTTAGAGGGGGGGAGGGAGGGGAGAGGGGAGAGAGGGGGAGAGAGGGAGGAGGGGGAGGAGGAGGAGGAGGAGGGAGAGAGGGAGGGAGAGAGGGGAATGGAAGGAAGGAGAAGGAGAGAAGGAGAGAGGGAGGAGAGGGAGGGGTGGAGGGAGGGAAGGAAGGAGGGGAGAGAGAGGGAGGGGAGGAGGGAGAGGGAGAGAGACGGAGAGGGGAGGAGAGAGGGAGAGGGGAGGGGAGGAGAGGGAGAGGGAGGAGAGGGGAGAGGAGGATGGGGAGAGGGAGGGAGGGAGGGGGAGAGGGGAGGAGAGGGGAGAGGGGAGGACGGGGGAGGGATGGGTGAAGGGGAGGGGAGCAGGGAGAAGGAAACTGAAACTTGCTGAAATAATTTGAAAAGCTGCCAGCGTGCAGAGCTGCTCTTTAAGAGCTAGCAGCAGGGTGGGGACTCTGGGAAGGACAGATACACCATCTCATTAGAGGGGAAAATATCCCTCCTATCTCTTTCACATGTCTTATGGTAGGTAAGCCTGCCTCCCTAGGGTGATCTTGGTCCCTTAGGCCATTGTTGAGCTGGGATGGTATGTTCTACCCAGGCCTGGGATTGCATTTTCTTGACCAGAAGGAAGTAGTTTCCTTTAATGAGCCTTTTTGTGGTCTCTGTAATGTTGGGTGTGTCTGGCTGGGAGTCCTCATCTCCTTTCCTAGCTCAGGTCTTCCATTGTTCTTCAGGGAGTTTGTAGGGTTTTCCTGCTCTTTGGCCTCCACTCCTTTTGTGTAGTGTGGTCACAGGCAGGACGTCAGCTGGGAATGAAATGGTGTCCTTGTAACCAGTGGGGGGTCAGGATCTGAAAAGCTTGGGGACACAGAGAATGGATCTCCATCACTCCAACTGGAGACACCAGATTGGAGTCGTGAGAGCCATGGCTAGAGACCTGAAATTTATGGCGGGAAAACCAGGTGGAAATGGAAAGGCTCCCAGTATGTGCTAATAAACTTTCTTGATGGCACCTGTCATAGAGGATGGAGAAAGACCAGGGGTTAGCAAAAGCTCAGGGTGACTTATAAGAGGAAAGTAGGGCTTATACGCACACAGAAGGCTGTCCTCCAGAACACACATCATACCCTCCTGATGCTTATAGGAAAGTTAGCCCAACTCACCACAGATTTAGGGGACAAAGTGTAGGATGCTGGGTAGCTGAAAAGTCCTGGCAAAGTATCTCTGAAAGGATGAAGGCAATGACTTTAAAATAACTTCCATTTAACCCCATTAGTTAAGACATATGCAGAGAGAGAGAGAGAGAGAGAGAGAGAGAGAGAGAGAGAGAGAGAGAGAGAGAGAGAGAGAGAGCAGGAAAACAACAGAAGAATTGAAAGGTGCTAGATATATATGGTATATTTAATTATATATAAATCAAGTATGATGCAATTGAGGTGTTCAATAAGATCTAAAGTAGTTTAATGGAGGAGGTATTTTTTCTCTAACAAATGCACTATAAACCTAGATAAACAAATTGGGAAAGTCTTCTTAATCCTTACTTATAAAAGAATTTGAGATAGACTGTAGCTCAAAGCACATTCTCAACTCTAGTGCTTTTAGGAGAAAAGATACAAGAATATATTTGTAAACTTAAGAAGAAAGAAAGATAGATGGACCATGTATGTATGTATGTATGTATGTATGTATGTATGTATGTATGTATGTGTGTATTTATTTATTTATTGGAGCTGACTGAACCCAGGGCCCTCGTGCTACTGAGCTAAATCCCCAACCCCCAATTTATTATTATTGATTGGTACTGATTGATATATCTTTATTTCTACCCAATGATTCAGAATCCCTTCATTTTACACTTGACTTGATGCTCAATGAGTAGATTTGTGAACTAGGGCCCTCTTATGTTCTTTTGCCTTTTGTGCTTCTTCATTTTCTGAAATGCAAAGATATCCGGTTGCTTGCTGTCCTTTACTCCCCCTTTGTGGACAGAGCTGTGCTTCCTTTCGATGGAGGCATTAAGAGGAAAAAGCTCTGGACTCTCAGTTTGCTCAGAATGGACAGACACACTTGCCATTGTGCTCTATGGAACAAGGGATGCTAAGACCTGGTGGGGTCCACTGGACAGTGCTCTGCTGTATCCAGGTTCATTCAGAACACAACCTTCTCCCTTGAAGGGGCTGATAGCTAAAAGAAGGGCAAAGAAACCTGAAAATCAGAAAGAACTATAGAATAAATATATTTCAGCACTTGATGTACAAACTTCTAGTTGCCATGTGAGTCTAGAGGGGACACTCTGCTTAAGGAAAACCTTGAGCAAGGAAGGCATGCTTTGGTTAAAGGATGGAGAGAGCACAATGCCCTCTGGAGACTAGGCTGGTGGACGGATGATTTGGAAGGTTAGACAGGTGAGGAGAGTAATTTTAGCAAAAAGCCACGAGCATCTCTGTTGAGCAACCAGCTCATCTTGTCCCTAAGCAGACAGTTCATCTTACCCTGTCATCCTGTCCTTCACGGAGAGGAAAGATGGCCACTAAGAGAGTGGCCAAGAGAGGGATAGGCTGTTCTGTCCTCATCCCTGAGGCACAATAAGAAGGAACTGAGAAATTCCCTACTTTATTTTTTCTCACAGTCAAAGTCAAGGCTAGGGTCAAGATTAGGGACCCGGTGCTGGGGCTGGGCATCTATTTGCTCGAGGTCAAGAGCTGATTTCCAACTTCCCATTTCCAATGAAGGGGGATGAGGGCAAGGAAAGTGAATGTGAGCTCCTTGAGATGGTAGTGTTTGGTCTGCAAAGACCTTGTGAGGAGAGGAGAGCCTGCAGAAAAGCATGGGAGCACAATCTAAACAGGACCATCAGGTGAAAGGGGATGGACAGAGTCCATCCAGTCACCCTCAGCCTTGGAGCCATTCCCATCCCATCTCTTTCTCTGCAGCTCATTCCTCTGACTTCCTCAGACCTTCCTTCTTTGTCCATCCCAGGGAACCCAGGAAATAATCTTGGCGATCTCCTAGACAAACAAACCACTGGCACCCATGTTAAAAGTAGCGTTCTGGAAAAACCTCCAATCCTTACGTTTTCCATCTGCTCCTCACTCTAGGCTTGCTTTACTCTTAGCTTATGCCTCTGATGGGTCGTGAGGTTTACCTGGCAAGATGATCTATTTCTTCACCCCGAAGAGTTCTGTGAGGCCCTGGCAACCAAACCTTTCTCAAGGCATGCTACCAGTCTCCATTTTCCATCCAAAGTGTGCTGAATGTGGCGAGAGATGCCCAGCGGGTGATCTGGGGGTCGGCCATATTCTTTCTTGTCCTCAGTGTACAAGAGCATGCTTTATGTTCAAGATTAGCTCATCTTGGACCCTTTTCTTTTCTGATGGTCTCTTGGCAAAATGACGTAAGGAGGCTATGTGGCAGCATATCTGGAGATAGAAAGCATCCTCTCTCTGGGAAACAAGTTCCAGATGGAGAGTCTGGACATGGAAGGTGGGGGAAGCACAGGGGAACCGAGCCTTTGAGGGTGAGAGCAAGATGGCCTTTCCCTCTTTGCTTTCTGGACCTCTTTGTTCCTGCCCTACAAGGGTCATCACTTGGAGGTATAGGCTGCATCTTGGAAGCACCCTGTTCTCACAGAATATCACATCCAAAGTCATGCCTAAGCAGCGCCTTCAGGAAGCCATACTTCTTCTCCCTCAGATCTGTAACTTCCAGAAAGGAAGGTCCCTCAGATTGAAACCACGCTGGCAGTATCCTGCAGCAACAGGATAAACAGTTAACAGCCCTCGGCACTGCTTGGTGATCCCATGGACATGGTCAGAAAAAGCAAGCCTATGGTCTGAAGGAAGGCACTGGATCCAGGATGCCAAGGTGTCTCCCTCACTCAGTGAGAGAAGGGGGAGTGGGGAGAGGATGTTATGGCAAGCCGACCATGCCACAGCAGTGGTAAGTCTTGGAGTAGAGTCTGGAGTAGCTGCAGCTAACATGGAGCTAATCTTGGGCAGAGCCAGGACTGTGGTAGTAAGTCTGAGGGATGGACTCCAAAGAATGCTAAGCAACGGAGGAATTTGAGTGTCCCATCTGCCTTGAAAAGAGAGAGGATCCAGCTAGGCCCTCCAGCCAGAGAAAGCCTATTTCTGGTAGTGTGTTTTATAGGTGTTAGTCATATCCTTGATTGTTGTTGCTTTTTTTTTTTTTTTCCCCTGCCTTGGGTTTTTCCCTTCTGGCTGTGGAAATGTGGGTCACATAAGGTTTATTGCACAGCCTTGGTCAGAGATGGGGAGGGGTAGGGCTGGAGTCTGGACTGTGATTATTCACAGACACTTGGCTTACTTCACTAGCAGTTCAGTCTCCAGAGTTTGAACACTCACACAGAAAGCAATCCCAGGCTGTACGGTGGGTTGAAAGGCCTGATTCTCATATAATTATTCTCCGAAAGAACACGGGAAATGTCGGAAATTGTCAGCTCGGGGACTCTCCTCTTCGCAGCAGTGACTCCCCACTGCTCCTACTTCTCCCTGTCAGCTGAAGAAAGCGCTTGCCTGCTTTGCTGGTTTCTAAGTAATGAGTTGGCCCTGCTCTTTTAAAAACAGTAATGTATAACAGAGAGGATCTGCAGTCAGTAAACTTTTAATCAGCAATGTCCCCATGACAAAGAGCACAGTGGCACGTGAAGGAAGGCTAGAGGTTTATAAATTGAATATAATGATAACATTTCCACGGGCATACAATGATGGAGAAAAGGGAGCATGCAGTCTTTGCTGTGCCCGAGGATGTTCGCAGATACTCATTTAGCATCCCCTTCTTAGACTGCTAAAGTAAAATGACTTAAGTGTGTGTGTGTGCGCGCGCGCGCGCGCGCGCGTGTGTGTGTGTGTGTGTGTATGTGCACCAGCTGGTTTTGTGTGTCAACTTGACACAAGCTGGGGTTACCACAGAGAAAGGAGCCTCCCTTAAGAAAATGCCTCCATGAGACCCAGTGGTAAGGCATTTTCTCAATTAGTGATCAAGGGGGGAGGGCCCAGCCCATTGTGGGTGGTACCATTCCTGGGTCTTGGGTCCTATGAGAAAACAAGCCTATTCCTATGAGAATAACATCTCAGGGGAAGCAAACCAGTAAGTAACATCCCTCCATGGCCTCTGCATCAGCTCCTGCTTCCTGACCTGCTCGAGTTCCAGTCCTGACTTCCTTTGGTGATGAACAGCAATGTGGAAGTGTAAGCTGAATAAACCCTTTCTTCTCCAACCTGCTTCTTGGCCATGATGTTTGTGCAGGAATAGAAACCCTGACTAAGACAAATTGGTACCAGCATAGTGGGGTACTCCTGTGGTAGCCTGACCATGTTTCGGGGAGGACTGTGGAAGGACTTTGGAACTTTGAGCTAGAAGAGTCATTGGGATGTTATGAGCTCGAGATATTCTGTAGGAGCTTGGATGATAATGTTGAGAACAGTGCAGAAGATTGAAGCCTGGCTTGTGAAACTTCAGAGGGAAGATTAAATACTCTTATCAGGGCTGTTGCTGTTTTGATTGTGAAGATTCTGGGTGGTGGTTAGCTGGGGCTAAGGAATCAGCTGTGATTAACAAGATACCAGAACTACTAAAGCAAAACCTTTGCATCACTGGGACGATTGATGCTGGTCAGCTGGAGCTCAGAAATTAGCAGTGATTAAGAAGAGACCAGCAGCACTGAGGGGAAATGTGTTCTTTGAGAGCATAGTTCCAGAGATAGCCAAGGTTGTACCTTGTGCTGTAGCTGGATTTGGTAATGTGTAAGAGTCACCCAGGTGTACTGGTTTTGAAGGTATGAAGGGGTCATGGAGTTCAGCTGAGGCTTTGCACTGTGAGAGGCCAGGAAAGCCATTGGTGAAGGTGCAGCCTCAGTTGCAGTTGATGGCCCAGGACTGAAGGGGTCATGCAAAGGAGTTGAGTCTTGGCACCATGAAGAGAGCCTATCAGAGGCTATTGGTGAAGCCTAGTTGCAGCAGAAGACAGCAGTGTTTTGGAGATGCCAGTACCACGAGATGACCACCAAGATCAGCAGCAGCAGTGGAGCACAGACATCTGGAGCCTAGACAAGGTGTGTGCTACAAAGGGCAGAGCTGGAGAAGTGACCCAAGCCCTGGGAGGAGCCCAGAAGATCATGAGTAGGTCCCAGATATTGGGCAGTTAGAGTTTGATTTCACTTTTGATTGTGATTGTGCATTATATTTTTCCCTCTTGAAGGAAGAAAGTATTTTAGTGGAGCCCACAGTTAAAAGACTTTGAATTTTAAAAGAGATTAGATATTTTAAAGGAACTGAAATTTTAATGTGTAAGAATTTGTAAAGATTGTGGGACTCTTAAAGTTATTTAGATCTTGGAGATGAATAAGAAAGTAAGGGTTAAGGCTTAATAGTGATGTGTTTATTTACAAGGGGTCAATCATACTAGCTGGATTTGTGTGTGAACTTGACACAAGCTGGAGTTACCACAGAGAAAGCAGCCTCCCTTGAGGAAATGTCTCCATGAGATCAAGCTGTAAGGCATTTTCCTAATTAGTGATCAAGGTGGGGAGGGAGGACCCAGCCCATTGTGGGTGGAGCCATCCCTGGGCTGGTAGTCCTGGGTTCTATAAGAAAGCAAGCTGAGCAAGCCAAGGGGAAGCAAACCAGTAAGTAAAATCCCTCCATGGCCTCTGTATCAGCTCCTGCTTTTTGACCTGCTTGAGTTTCAGTCCTGATCTTTTGGTGATAAATAGCAATGTGGAAGTGTAAGCTGAATAAACCCTTTCCTCCCCAACTTGCTTCTTGGTCATGATGCTTTGTGCAGGAATAGAAACCCTGACTAAGACATTATGTATGTGAGTGTGTGTGTGTGCGCGCGCGTGTGTGAATGTGTTTATATGTATGTATGTGAGTGTGTATGTATGTGTATGCATGTATATGAATGTGTGAGTGTTTGTATGCGAATGTATATGAGTGTGTGTTGAGTGTCATGTGTATGTATGTGATATATGTGTGAGTATGTGTGTGTGTGTGTGTGTGTGTGAGAGAGAGAGAAAGAGGAGAGAGAGAAAGAGAGAGAGAGAGAGAGAGAGAGAATTAAAAGCCTTGGATCTTGACTGTATTTTTTCCATACTGAAAAAAATGACAGGATCAAAGTGAAGGTATTAAAAAATAATCCATGACCATAAAAATAATTCTTGACTTTCTTGTAAGGACTCTTTGATTTGTTTTGACTAATTTTGTTGTTTGAGAATTTGATATATGCATATAATATGTTTTGATCAAATTACCCCATTTACCCCTTCTAATTCTCCCTCACCTTTCTTTCCCAATTTCATGTATTTTTTAAACCCACAGAATCCATTTTTTTTTTGCACATGTGCAGAGCCATCTACTGGAATACCTGCAGCTTCTCAAGGCTGATATTCCTGAAGAGTGCTGACCCCCTCCCCACCTTCATCCCCTAGCAGCCAGTCAGTTGCCAATAGCTCCTGAGCAGGGTGTGGCGGGTGGGACTTCAGGGTTGCCTCCCTCTTTCTTGCTGGGAATTTTTTGTCTGGTGGTAGTTGTCACTGTTGTTTTGTTTCTAGACAGAATCTCACTGTGCAGTTCTGGCTGATCTGTAACTCTCTATGTAAACCAAAGTGGCCTTGAACTCCCAGTGATCCACCAGATTCTGCCTCCCAAGTGATAGGATTAAAGGCATGGGGCATCATACCCAGCTCCCGTGGTATTTTATATAACTTGATCTTGCACAGGGCTTGCACACGCTGTCCTAACTCCGTGAGTTGATGTGTGCATCAGATATCTTCTGTTGCATAAGACTTTACCTAGGATCTGAAACGCTCTCAGCAAATGTTTGATATTGCTGAGCAAAGTATTTTACCTTCCTTAGTCAAGCGTTCATTCCACTGGGATGTGTGGGATCCTACTGTCGTGAGCCACCCAGAGATTTGATATTTTGAACAATGGTTAGTTAATGTGTTTACGTCAAAGCTTGGTGTTGTCATCTTCCCGCGGTGGCACTCTGTTCCATCCTTTTCAGACATACTGCTTTTCTAGGGGTCTGTTCTTGTCCACGCCAGTTCACTGACTCCTTTCCTTTGTATGCAGGCAAGCTGCCCAAGGTAGAGCAGCACACTGGATAGAAGCTCTATTGTAAGTAGTTTTACACTCTACCTGCCCTTGTTCCAAGGTTGGCAAAGCTATCAGCCCTCAACTGACTTCCCTTGAATTGTCTGACAAAACTCACAAATACAGTTCCTTTTCAACTTGTCTTAGGACACAATTGCTGGGTGTTACCATCTCCCACCTGGAAAAACATGTGAGATATTTTTAACCTCTGCTCCTCCCACCTGCCCTAAACGTCAGTGACTAGTCTATCCCCTCCAAACATCACTGACAGCCACCTGTAGTAGTGGCCACAGGTCACAGCTCCTCCCGAGACCTCACATGGTTGCTGGCTTCTTCTCCCTCCATAGCATGGCAGAAAGCCCTCCTCTCCTTCCTTGCATCTGCCTTTTCCTCCTGGGACCCAGAAATCCTGCCTTTACCTTCCACTCAGCAATTGGCCCCCAGTTTCCTTACTGACAGATCAAGAACCAATTGGGGAACAGGACCTTAGCATCAGAACCACCCCTTTCAAAGTCCCAGTGATAGCCATCTCTAATCGTCCCTCTGTTCCTAGAATCCTTCTAATCTTGAAATGGCTCTGGGACCAGACTCTTCGCTCATCTTGTCTCCACTGTTTATTCTCTGTATTTGCTGCTGTAAGATCTAGCTTTTTGAAATGCAAGTCTAACCCCAATTCTTCAATGCCTCTGAGAAAAATGGTTTACCACTGCTGAGTTTTAAAATGCATTTTGACATTGTCTGCATTGTGTTTCCCAGGAGAAGGCTAATTGGGACAATACAAGTACACCGAGGACACCATCTTGACAGCTGTCAACCTGGCATACTCCAGCCAAGTTTCCTATTCTTCTAAGGAGGTAGAATCTCAGAAATTCAAGGGCATAAATAACATATCATACATTTTTGGAACACCGGTATTTGATAATCTAGTTGTTGAATGCCTGTAGTAGGTGGCCCTGTAGGAAGGCCCATGTGCCGTCCTTGGTCAACTGAGCCTTTTGTGAAGGGTGGAATGGATTTAGGTTGCCTGGTAGATACACCTTCAATAATAAAGCCAGTAGAGTAATGGGGTGATCCCTAGATCCCAATGTCCCAGAGCCGAGCCAGACATCATTGTCAGTGCTGAAGGGAGACCCCACAGTAGGGCAGTGGGATGGCAAAGGGCCTGCCTGTTCTTGGATTGAGAAGAGAAATGCCTCCCCCAGAGAATGAGAGCAACTGCCCTGAGTGGGCATGGCTGCTGCAGAGCTGGGCTCCAGATTTGTTTTCGGTCTCAGCACAAAACTTAAAATGGATTTAAGTGCGACTGTGATCTCTAGAGTGTGACTATTTGGAATTACCCTCCAAGGCTAGGGTGAGCCTTCAGGGCACTTTTACAGAGGCTATGCCAACATGCAGAGAGGATGGCCCAGAAGTAAAGGTCATGGAGGTAAAGGTAAAGACTGGTGGATGAGGGGCACCAAGGACAGTCAGCAAATTCTCGAAGCTAAGAAGGTGTCAGTAAGGACTTCTCCTTGGAGTCTTCAGACCATAGGGCCCTAACCCCACCTTCACTTCCATTCTGGTGTCTTGAATAGTTGAAGGACAAAGGTATGATTTAAAAATCTCCCTTTAACATAGTCTATCACCATCATCATCACCACCATCATCAGCATTGTGTGTGTGTGTGTGTGTGTGTGTGTGTGTGTGTGTGTGTGTGTAATAGAGGTCAGAAGACAGCATTATGGAGTCTATTCTTTCCTTTTCCCTTACATGGACTCTGAGGACCAAGCTCAGTCGTCATGCTTCAGCAGCGAGAGCCCTTACTTAGCCTTCTCTCCATCTTCTAAACACTGTGAGCATCGGGTTGTAGTCTGAAGCCGAGTTGAGTTGGTAACCATAAACACCGACTTGAATAGAGAGTCTTTAAAATACTTTTACCCTGTGTGCTTGAATGCCTGTGCCCATTGCAGTTTCCCAACCCTTTCCCACCGATCGATCTCCCTGATTTCTATCAGCTTGATTGCTTCTGATGCCACTTCTAAGTGCAATCCTGGTTTATTTTTCTGTGACTATCTTATTTTAGTTAACACCATAACATATAGTTCCATACCAACCACTGCACGTGGCTGGATTTCCCGAAGCTGGGTAACAAATATCCATCTTATATAAATATCACTCACATATCCTTTAAAATCAACTCTTTTATTCTGAGATTATAGTTTTGAAATTATGATATAATACAAACTATGTCATCTCTCCTTTCTTTCTTCTCCCTCTAAGCCCTCCCATACACTCCTTGCTCTCTGTTACATTCATGTCCTTTCCCCCGTATTAATACTATTAAATGCACATATACCTTATATATATTTCTGCGTGTACATACATTTCTATGTAGGGCTATTTGTATATACATCTTTAGGGCTGAGCATTTGGCAGTGGATAATCATTTACTGTGCTCTGCCCTCGGGAAAAAGATGTCTCCCCTCTCAGCTCTCCTTAGTTGCCTGTAGTTCTTTGTGCTGGGTTGAGGCCTGTGGTGTCCCATGTTGGCAGGTCTGTTCTTACTCAGCTCCCGTCGGCAGCTATGTCCTCGAGTCTTTATGGTTGAAGCTTCTCCGGCATTATCAGGAGACACAATCTCACTATAAGCTGCCCGATCCTCTGACTGCTACAATCTTCCTGCCCCTCTTCCAAAATCCCCGAGCCCTTCGGTGCAGGAGTTGGTTTGTGCACGTTTGTTGGGGCCAGGTTTCTTGACTTTACATTTTGATTTGTTGTGGTTTCCTATAACAGTCCCTGTCTGTCGCAAAGAGAAACTTCCCAAGGGGTGAGGACTATGTTTATCTGTGGCTATAAAGACAAATATTTAGTGTGTCCTTGGGGATTATGCTATCTTAGTATAGGGGAGCTGTAGGTTCTCTTCCAAGATTTATGACTTCACTGGCCCTGAATAGTTGGCTACATTTTCCCAATCAGGTATGATGTCCCTTTTGTTAAGTGGGTCTTAAGTCTAATTAGAGAGCTGTTGGTTACTGCCAAGGTATGAGTGCCACCGCTGCACCCTTAGGCCACGCACACACATGGCATATATATAATGTGTATATGCATGTATGCATATGTACATATGTTTATGTAAAAGTACATGTACATGCATACACATATATGTGTACTCCCCCACCCCCCGTACACCTGAAGCTAAGAAGATGCCAGCAAGGACTCCTCCCTGGAGCCTTCAGAAATTGTGATCCTAATCTTACCTACATTTTGAATTGAATAAGTGCAAACCATCTACGGCCATACCACCCTGAACACGCCCGATCTCGTCTGAATAAGTGCAAACCTGACTCAGATTTCATATCAATTCTTTTAGATCGGTACCCAAAAGGTGAGATCTATAAATTGTATGGCATTTCTGTTATTTTTAAGAAAATGCTATACCGTTTTCCAGTGGCTACACACCCTCACAGGGGCTCCACATTCTCTGCACCCTTGCCAACACTTATTTTCTGGTTTTGGTAATGGCATTTCTCCTTGTCTGATTTTTATTTCTGTGATAGGACATTCAGGAAAACCCCACAGAATTAGGAGAGAAAGGGCTTATTTGGCCCACAGTCTAGGCTACCTTCCACCACTGTGGGGAATTTGAGACAACCAGCTCTATCCACAGTCAGGAGCGGCGAGATATGATGTGTGCAGGCTTGTCCTGCTCAGCCCGCTCTCTACACTTCTGTGACCCAGGGTCTGGTCCACGAGGTGATGCTACTCACATTCCAGGTGGGCCTTCTCAGTTCAATTAGCCCAACTCAAAATAAGCTCTCACAGGCAGGCCCAGAGGCTAAGCCAATCAAGGTAACGCCTCATTCCCAGGTGAGTGGAGGCTGTGTCCTGTTGACATCCATTGCTGAACATCACAACATTACAGGAGAAGCCTCATGGTGGTTGAATTTTATTTGATTCTTCTGATAGCTAGCAGCACTGAATACCTTTGCGTTGGCTGTTTGTATGTCATTGTTGAAGAAAAGTAGTCAAAACATTGCCTGTTTCACTGAGCTATTGGGGCTTGGTTGCCTTTGAGTTACAAGAATTTCCTCCCTGTTTTAAATACTGATCTTTTTAAAAGACATAGGGTTTTGCAAACATTTTCTTTATTTCCTAGGCCGAGAGCTTCTTTTGGTTGGAGTTCTTGGGTTTCTAGTAACTCTAGTTGAAAGATATACATTGGGAGACAATCCCAATTATGCATAAAGGCTTTACATTATGTAGAAAAAATGTATGAAGGAAATAGATAATAATATTAATAGTATTTATCCTAGGATATGGGGACAGAGGTAACCTTTGCTTTTCTTCTTACAGTCTTTTATATTTTCCAAGTTGCCTAATTAAGAATTCATTCTTCAAGGCTTGATAAAGGCATCAAAGACATTTGGAAGTGAATCCCTTAGTGACTCTTCACGGACAGTCTTCCATTTGTGGTGCTGCTGCAGCTGCTGGGAATAGACTTCCTGCACTCGAGCAGTTTGCTGTGTCATTTGGGGGAACAGGCCACACGCAGATGAACAGAGACATAAATAGAATAATTTCCAGGACATGTCAGGAAAGATGTGTGAGCCCGTGGGAAAGGGGGGACACGGGGTGGTCGAGCAAACACTCTACGTGACAGTGATATCCCATTGAGCTCTCGGTGTACAGAGAGAGGCGTTAGTGTGAAGTTGTAGGGAGGCAGAAGGATCTTCTGCACAAAGGTCCAGAGATGGGAAGGACGGGGCATGTCCCTGTCTGAGGAAAAGAGGCCAGTAGGCTGGAGAGGCATGACTGACAAGCAGAGAGGAGGGAGACACACAGGCTAGCTCTGTAGGGCACCAAGGACTCTCTCCTGTCGAGGCTTGGAATAGAGTGAGAAGTGTTCTGTAGGACCCCGATGGAGGGGTTACCATCTCAAGATGTTTACATTAGCAGTGTTGCTCGGGCTGCTGTGTACAGAGTATACTTTGCATTTCTCTGTAGAGGACTCTATTGACGAAGGTCCTGATGTACAGAGGAAGGCATAGTTCCTTCTCTAAAGCTGGGAATGTGCTTGTCAGAGCCTGTAACAGCCCGGGGCCAGGACCTACAGGGAGTGTGTCTTTGGATTCTGAGAACCTAACTTTCCCTACCCTAAGGGGCTATCACTCTTCATCCCAAGGCCACTGTGTGCTCAGTCTCTGGCATCCTTGAGGTATCCCATGTTCCCGTTGGGTAACACTATTTGATTCAGCCTCTCATTGTGTGAGAGCCCTTTCTTCTGATATTGGTCCCATTTCTCCTTTCAGAGAACTGTATGTGAGATGCTGTACTTCTCAATAAAGTTGCTTGGCATAAGACATACCTCATGCAAGATCTCCCAATCCCAAACTTCATTCTCTCTATTCCACTTCCCTTTCCTTATCTCCAGGTTTTCTGTCTCAGGACCCTGTCACTGAAGAATGACTTGCTTGTCCAGGTCATTCTTCTCTGCAGATATTCAAAGAATAAGGCCACCTAGAAAATTTTATGCAGAAAAGAAATGTAGTAAGAAATCCCAGAGATCCCATAAAAACTCTAGGGGCACCAGAAAGTTAGAGACTAAACACCCAGATCCTTGCCACTGATGGTGATGGCCACTCAAGTAGGGCAGGGATCTCAGGGCACCCAGGTCCCAGAGTCGACACCAAGATTCTGTGCCCAGTCTTGAGAAGCAATGCACATGTTTGTCCTTGCAAGTGGCCAACATTGATTCTGGTGAATAAAGATATTCACTCTTTTGAAGAGCATTTCTGCTAATTTAAAAAAAATCTGGAGTAAAATTAATTACTTTTTCATTCATAAGAAAAAATATTTTAGAGAACTCCTTTTCAGTTGCTTCTATTGTTTTTTGCAAACATTGGTAGATGCTTGCATTCATAACCGGCTCTGGTTTTGAAGTGTGCGTGTCTTTTTTTTTTTTTTTCCAGACTGCCTGTTTTTGAGTGACATTTAGGAAGAAAGAAAGACTGTGTGAGTTTTCTTTGGGATTTATTTTTCTGGACAGAAATCTTCAGGCAATTTTTTTTTTTTTGATATTCACTCAGAAGTTACCCAAATTATCTGAGTGGGCGAGTATTTACTGTCACCACATCATATATGTAATTTGAACTATCTGCTCTTAATCTTCGCATGAGTTTTATAATCTTAATAAAAATTTAATTAGAAATAAATGAGCTGAATGCAGCAGCAGAATATTTTCAGTGTAGACTATCAGGCTTGCCAAGTTTAGCTGGAATTGCAAAACAGAACCAACACAGCCTTCTGCCTGGAGAGCATCACGTTTCAACTTCATCTAAAAATGAGAAAGCTGTCCTAGACTCCGGGGCAGAAAGATCCAGACCTCCTACTGGCTCAGTTTCGGTGAGATGCTCCTTCAGTGCACAGGGCCTCCTGTGTCTCTTCAGTGGTCACTCTCCCGTGTCACTCTCTGGGGCCAATGGTTCATAGGATGTTCTCTCCCTTCTAAACAGGTCTGGGAGGCAGCAGACTCAGACACGTGCTTCCTTTGGCACCCGTGAACGGCTCAGATCACATGACCCCATCTGACTGAGTTCATGTGAGTGTGAGTCAAGGCTCATGCCTTCTAGAGGAGTTTAAAGAATGCTGTGGTTTCAAAAACACATCTAAGGATATTTCTGGAGCTCTTAGGAGGCAAAGTCTAAAACTTGAGCTCTGTGAGTTCAAATATTTGTAGAATTATGACCAGAAAGCCTAGATTTCCCAGAGGGCAATAATGGTTTCAAATAGGTCATGCCTATGTCCACAGAATGTACAAGGGTTTTTCAAAGCCCTATACATCATAGTGTTTTAAATGCTGTTTAAAATTGATATGAATGGGGAATGTAGCTCAGTTGGCGGAGGGCTTATAGCATGCAGAAAGCTGTGAGTTCAGTCCCAGCATTGTATAAATAGGCAGGATAGTGCATAACTACAGCCCTAGCCCTGGAGAGGTAAAAGGTAGGGACATCAAGTGTGCAACCTTGGCTATTTAGTAAGTTCGAGGTTAGCCTGGGCCACATGCACCCTGGTTTCAGACAAAAAGAAAGCATACAAACAAACGTAATAAAATTGCTCAGTTGTATATAATTTGGAGAAATAACATCAAGTTTTTGAATCTCATTTGCAACAGGCTTGGGGTTTGCTTATCTGTTATTTCTCCAGATTTTTAATTTATTGAAAATGACCAAGCATTAAGAAACAAATACTGCCAAGCCAAGGTAAAACCAAAGCTACGCTTATTGCACGCCTGGAGAAAGAATGGCTGCCAGTCAGCCAGGAAGCCAGGGGGCCTTTCCGAGCAGAAAGCCAGAGGGAATGGGCAGAAGACACACACCAGACACACAAGGATCTAGGGTCAGGGCTTTGCCTGCTGCACTTGGCAGAAATGCACCCTCACCAATGACTGCTCACTTCCCAGGACGGATGCATCCAGGTTAGAAATGTAAGATTCCAGGGCCTGGGGTCAAAAGTATTCTTCTGCACTCCTACTTGAAGTATAGAGGGTTGCTTTTCTTTCCCTTTTCCCCCTCCTTTCTTTCTGACTATTTTTCATTTATTCATTTATCTTAATAAATTAAATCCATTTCTTTACCTTTATCAAAATGTATTATTCTGAGATAAGAAGCTATTACAATGCTGACACTGACGTACCAGGTCTCTTGGGTCTCAATTAGGTAGTGCTGGGTGCCAGTTCTCACCCATTTCCTTTACCCATCCTCTTTTCAGACGCATTTAGGAAAATGCTGCCGTACCTCCAGCTGAATGGTTGAATGTTCAGGATAACAGATGTAATGGGGATGCCACAGGAGATTAAATTCCTTTTCTTTAACTTCTGAGGAATCTTGTGTCTTCTATCAGTGATGTGAAACCAAGGCCTGTAGCACTATCTGTCAGTTTGTACTTCTTCCTCAAACCTGCATTGGCCTGACTCATTTGTTTTAAGAGCATTCTTAGCGTGAAGGTTGCTTGTGCCGTGAACTTTCTGGGATTTACTTATTCTGACAGTGACTATTCAACCAGACCACATCAAGGTCAACGGCTCCTTTCCCAGAGCATTAAAGTATTGAGCAGAGTTTATTTGAGGAGCATTCACTTTCCAAAGATGCCTTCAAAATGCTCTCCCCACTCCATCAGCCGAGTCTGAACTACAGGAAGACAGTTCTGTGCCCAGCTGTGAACAGCTTTCCACACCGAGAGACCGCTTTAATCCAGGTCTCTGTCTTTCTTTCGTACTCTCTTCTGAGATTCTCCCAAGACTCCAGCCAAGGTGGTTCTGTCCCTTACTGTAGAGATCAATCAACCTACCTTTACTCCATTCATGCCTCTGAGCAATCGGCATCAGAAGAGATTGTATTCTCCGGAGCATTCTGGCCTCAAGCTCTTGATCTTGCTGAACCTTGCAAACCATCTCATGTTTTCTTGCTCCTCTTCTACATTGATCAAGACACTAACCTTTCTCATCTCTTACTTCTTGACTCCCCAAACCCCAGCAGTGACCAATACAAAGTCTGTTCTCACAAAATATTAATGTTCCAACCACAGTTTAAAATTTTGTTAGTATTGTTAGGACCAATGTTGGGGTTTAAATCTTGGTCTGTGCCCAGACAAAGCACACCAAACCAACATGGTTCCACATGGAGAGGTTTAATGAGAGAAGAAGAGTAGAAGAGAGGAAAGACCGGCCATGAGCACATGGGGGGAAGGAGGGGATGGCGAGAGAAGGAAAGACAGGGAAGAGCAGAGAAGAGAAGAGCACAGAGAATGAGGAGGGGGCAAGCAGCCTCTTTTACAGTGTCAGGCACAACTGGCTGTTGCCAGGCAACTGTGGGGTGGAGCATACCTGGCTATTGCCAGTTAGCTGTGGGGGTGTAGCTTAGACAGAATACCAACATTCCTCCATTTTGGTTTAATTAAAAAAGAAAAATTAGAGGCGATGCTGGAGCAGGAATAGGGTCGTCATGATCTCTGAATACTTCCTGCTTGCTTTGGGGTGACGTGTCTCTAAGGAACCTAGAAAAATGGGTATGGGATGTTTGTCCAGTCTTAGAGTTGGCCGTTTCCTTGTTGTTCAGGGTCTGTGGAACCATCTGAGGATAGGTCAGAAGGGACAGGTCCAATAGAAGCATCTGTGTCTTTAAGAGGAGATTAGAACATCTGGAGGTCGCTTCTTTGGAACTGTCCTGGGTATAGTAAGCACCTGGACTTGACAATATATATCGTGACTATATATATTATAGGCAGAGAATAAGATTAAGTGCATTTGGGAGAAAAGAAAAAATGCTTAGATGTACATTTGAAACCCAGAGTAATCCCACCCTTTGGAATAGTAGTAAGTAGGAACTTTAGGTAGATGTACTTATCTGGGTGGAATCTATTTGGTCCATGAGAGATAGGTCTGAGTGAGTTTCCTGTAGCTTATAAGTTTACAAAAGAGATAACAACATGAGTTAATAACACGAACATTGTTTAAAGATAAGCTTTTTGTGGAGCAGAAGGAAGAATTTGTCCTACAGAACGTGTCCTGGATATCTCAAAACATTTTGCCATGACAAAAAGACAGATAGAGAAAGCAGTTTCCAGATCCTATTTGGAAAGACCGTTTGTCTAGCAACAGAGGGGTTCTGGACCTCCCAGACCTGGGGGTCTACCTGAGAAGCTGGTGAAGGAAGCCACATGTCCGTGTTAGTAGGTTGGCTGGCTAGAAGAAGCAGAAGGGCTGCAGGAGAGCTTGAGTTGGGCAAATGGGTGGAGCAAAATAGAGGCTCCCAATGTAGCTAGAAGATCCCATTCCTGTAAAGGGACAGGGCATGTTGTCCCTACCAAAAAGGAGTGGGTGTGAGGTACACCCCTAAAAATGTATCTAAGTAGTAGGGTTTGGTGAGGAAGGTAAGGTTGTTCCCTACCCCAACAATGAGGAAACGGGAGAGAGAAGTGGGTCCCCAAAATTCCATTAGGACTGAGTAAGTGGCCCCAGTGTCCAAAAGGAAGGAGATGGGCTGCCCACATACCATGACAGTTACCCAGTACTCTGCCCGTGATGGCAGTGGTCAGGTCCAGACAACTCAGGCCCCTTCAGTCATCCATAGGAGCCTAGGAGATCCACCGGAGGGTTATCTAGATATAATGCCCCCCTGTCCTAGGCAACACGAGGGCAATTGACAGCCCAGTGTCCCTCTTGATAACACCTAGAACATAGTCCCTTGTCTTTTGGAAGTTAGGGCAAGCCCTCCCCCAATGACCTTGTTGACCACATCTGTAGCAGGAGCCTGGTGGTCTCTTAGCCTTAGAAGATCAGGAGTTCCGGGCTGTGGCTGGGGCTGGTCAGATAGCCTTTGCCAGCATATGGTATTTTAGTCTGCGAGCCTTCTCATCACTTCCATTGTACACCTTAAAGGCCAGTGCCAAAACTTCTGCCCGTGGAGTTAGAGGCCCTCCTTCTAGCTTTTTAAGTTGTCATTTAGGTCAGGGTAGCTCTGGGAAAAGAAATAGGTCATTAGAAGTTGCTTACCTTCTGAGTTTTCAGTGTCTAGATTATAGTGTTTGCAATAAAGCCTTTGTAAGGCATTCTAAAAATTGGGATGGGTTTTCCTGTTTTCCCTGGATGACTTCTTGTAGTTTTTCAAAATTCACTGATTTTAAGACTGTCCTCTAAAGACCGGTCAGGAGGCAGGTTATAAATCTATCTCTGGCTAGGATACCACCTGTAGAATTATAATTCCATCAGGGATCTTGGTCAGGCACTGCCTCAGATCTAGTTGGACATGTTCATCTGCATATTCTCGCCTGCTCCCAAACTCGCTAGTGTTCCTCTGGAAGTAAATTATTAGTAAGGATCACATTTACATCGTGAAAAGTCAAGCTATAAGAAGGGGTAATGTACTGGAACTCTTTAATAAAGGTGGATGAGTTAGAGGTATAGGAACCCAGGCTGTTTTCTATTTGAAAAAGTTCATTCAGTGAGAAAGGGACATGTACCCTGACCAGCCCATCTATACCGGCTACCTC
The DNA here is from genome assembly GCF_011064425.1 of Rattus rattus. Lineage (NCBI taxonomy): Eukaryota > Metazoa > Chordata > Mammalia > Rodentia > Muridae > Rattus > Rattus rattus. The sequence goes on along the minus strand of NC_046154.1, from coordinate 204,778,961 downwards.
TCTCAATGGAGGGACTGGTGCTAGGTCAGGTGTCTCTGGCAATGAGGGGTTTGGGGATTTGGCTATGATCTTGGAACAGGTGATAGGAGGGGTGAGAGTAGGTGCCAGTGCAGGGAGATTGGAGCATCCTGCAGCTGGCACAGGAGGGGAGGGGTCTGGAGAGGTCGATCAAGAAGGCTTTGGGGTAACCTGGTGAGCCGGCTTGGGTTTTTGGAAGTGTGGAAGCAGGCAAAGAGGAGGCGGCTCATTAGTTGGGTCAAGAGTTGTACTGTCATCTGGTGCCTGTCTCATAGCTAAGAGGAGTTGGGTGGGGCTACAAGAGGAACACAGAGAGGGGTTAGAGCGAAGATATATGAATGCTTGGACATAAAGAATCTCTTTCCATTTACCAGACTGCTGGCAGTAATTGTGAAGGTCGCATAAAATTGAGGAATTTAGCGGGCCATTATAGGGCCATTTTGAACCATTACCTAATGAATACTGGGTCCAGACATTATTGCATAGGTGTATCAATTTTGTGTCATCCTAACAGTGAATTTGGGAGTACATTTGAAGACCACGAATAGCTCATTGGGGGAAGTCACCGATTAATTCACACTGGCGTCCCAGGAGGAATTAATGGTAACAGAAGTACTCTGCCAGGCCAGGTATCTGAGTCATTACTTAGACTCCTGGAGGCTGTAAACGATGGATCCCAGACCCACCAGAAAGCGTTCCTACCCAGGCCTGGAATTTTGTGTTGGCTGCAAGAGCCCAGAGTGAGAGAGGAGTGAGGAACTGCTTTTGAGAGAAACTCCCCCCAATGATCGAGGTCCTATTGAGTTTGTTAGCTAAGGAAATTCCCATAATCTGAGAAAAGCTGGCCATGCTTTATCTGGGAAATCAGGGTCTTCCTTGCCAACCGGAATAGACCTACCAATCTGCCGTTGTGTGTGTGGAAATTGTAGCTGCAGTCTGGTAGCAGGAAAAGTGGCTGGATGTGCGACCAGGACCTTGCCCCTGGCCCAGGGTGGGCTGAGGGCTGGAGGGGCACTGAGGCAGGAGCATGTAGCTCCATCCCTCCCCACCATGACCCCCACAGTTCCACTTGAGCAGCGGGTGGCAGAGGCCCCGTATGAGCCACCAATGTTAGGACCAATGTTGGGGTTTAAATCTTGGTCCATGTCCAAACAAAGCACACCAAACCAACATGGTTTCATGTAGAGAGGTTTGATGAGAGAAGAGTAGTGACTGAACACTTGTCTCATCATCTCTACGAGTGTTTTTAAATACTTATATAAACATATACCCACATACGTATGTGTAGACATACATATACATATGTATGTACATTTGGTGGATCAGGCAGAGCCCCACAAATCAGACTTTATTTTTTCTCTCTGGCAATTGATACTATCTTTGACAAAAGTTTTTAATAAAATTACTTCATAGATAAAATAATATACAAAAGGAGAGTTACAGAAGGATGTTGATAGCCAAGTTCAAAGTATGTTTCATTTCTATAAGCTCATTATAAGTTCAAAGCAACAGTTTCACATATCATGCTTTATCATAGAGCACAGCTGTTGCTTCATCCTTGGACCTGACCTAGAATGAATGTTTTACCTTGATCACAAATTTGTCCCAAACCTATTTTACTTCTTAGTGTAATTGTGAAAGCTCATTGTATCCCTTCTTATGCAGGCTTTACTGACTATTCTATGAGGAGGGGGTACATTCTATTCTTGATTTTAACTTTATTATATCTTTCCGGCAAAGCCACTAAAACCATCTCTTAAAATGTTGTTCTTAAAATTACTTGAATCAAATCAGGAACTCTATAAAGTCATTGTCAGGAATTATGAAATCATCAATTTGTCTACAGAATTACTATTACATGATCGTCTTCATTGATCTGCAGAAATTCTGCCCAATTGGGTGGGCTAATGCCCAGGAATCATTAGACTATGTAATAATGACAGGCAATGGCATACCAGCTGCAAGAAGCAATCCTCAGATAAAGTTATTTGGGGCTTTGCCTCTCAGAACTCACCCATTGTAGGCCATGCAAAAAACAAACAAACAAACAAACAAAAAAACCAAAAACAAAAATAAAAAAACAATGGACCACCTATAGGAAAGTCACCTGCTAGACTTAGCCTCTCCTAGATGGCTGTTGACACTCTGCCACGACAGCTGCTTCAAACCATCAGGAGCCTCTAACTCTAGATGGTTTGGCTTACCTTGCACCCAGGCCAGATAGGGATGTCTCTTCTGCAGGCCAGCAGAAGTCTGGTGACTTCTTTGTTTACATGGTAGACTGGAGTGACTATTCCAGACACCCTTGCCACATCCTCTTCTGGTGGATAGGTGAGGTGTTCGGCTCACTTTGGGTAGAATCATTCTCCTGTCAGGAGACAATCTCCTGTTGTATGCTGAGATGTAATATTAGACCCAATAAAAGTTTTCTCCAAACTGGTCTTCTATCACATATTTCTGACCTTTCTCATTAGTCCAGCAGGCTGAACTGGTAACACAAAGAGAAGTGGGGACAGGGTGTGGTGTATGTGTCAGGGGAACTGGTTAGCCATAAAGACATTATCAGCAAATGTCAGCAGCCACCAGAGAGCTGTCAAAGAGTTGCTGAAAGTAGCCAGTGCATAAATGACAGGGAACAGAGACAGTAAAGCCATAAGGACCATGAATCTCTGATGCTTTGTGCCAAGAGCAGTAGCTGCTATGATGAGCTAAGGATCCTGGTACCTTAGAATGGTCACCCTTGTCACTGTGGGGTTCATAGTCCTAGCCTGTGAGTCCTGTAAACAGAGCTGTAACATAGAAGGGATGACTGCTGCTGCTCTTTGTTATGTGCTGTCACCACTCACCACTGCTGAAAGCTGAAAGCCTGGGAGAATTACAATAGCTGCCCAGTGCTGGAACACTGGTTGTTAAAGCAACAATAAACTTCCAACTATGGACAGCCATAATCTCTGTCTTCAGCTTGAGTAATAGCCCCTGAAATGAAGTGGAACCCTTTCCCATATGTATTTGGAGAGTCATTAGGAGACTTCTAGGTTTTTGGTTTCCTTGGATACTGTCTTAGTTAGTGTTTTACTGCTGTGAACAGATGCCATGACCAAGGCAACTCTTACAAGAACATTTAATTGGGGCTGGCTTACAGGTTCAAAGGTTCAGTGCATTATCAAGGCAGAAGCATGGCAGCACACAGGCAAGTGTGGTGCAAGAGGAGCTGAAAGTTCTACATCTTCATCTGAAAGTCCCTAGGAGAAGACTGACTCCACATGGTTAGGAGTCACCCCCACAGTAACAGACTTCCCCCAATAAGGCTACACGTATTCTAAAAGGCCACACCTCCAAATGGCACCACTCCCTGGGGCAAGCATATTTAAACCACTACACACATGTACCTCAAAGGCAGGCTGATAAAATCTGTCCCCTGCCTGTCAGGCCATGAACAGAGCAAATCACTCCCTGTGGTTCTTCTGTGAGTTGGCTCGGAGTGGGGAAGACGTACAACACAATTAGGTATTCTGCTAAACAGATGTGCGGTCTGGTTCCTACTGCACAGCTGCATGGAAACATTGAAGGAGGTCTTGCAACTCTGATCTTCTCTCCTTGTGAGGTCAGTGTGGAGAGAAGGGAAGACATTGAAGGCTCCCTTCTGGAATTAGTTTTCTAACTAGGTAAAAGATGGTACAGTCAGTTTTATCTTTAAACAATGTTTCTGTTTCATGGCTACATAATGAATTAAGATATTGTCCTTGACCTTATACAACTCATTTTGTGAGGAAGTCAATTTGTACATATCCCATGGCAACATAGTAATGATTGCACAAAAGAAAACTCCCGGGGGCCAGAGGAACACTAAGGGTGGAGCTGAAGTCAGTCTAGGAACTCGGGGAGTCTGTTGCTCTGTGTCATTGAGTCAAGGTCAGAGAAATGAGGCGAACCAGGTGAAATTAACAAATAGCGGTTGTGGTGTTTATAATATAAAATCCATGCTCTCACCCTCCTTAGATGGTAGCAGTTTATTCTCCAGTGGTGTAAATATGCAGTAAAGATAATACCGAGGATAGAGTGATGGTGGGTTCATGGTTACAGGGATTCTAAAAGACGGCTGATAAGTCTGTTAGCTTTCACAATGAATTAACTCGAAGGGGTGATTATTATCAAATGTTCACACAGCTCTAGACGGTTGGTCTCCTGTTAAAGATTTAATATTCTTATCTGCACCAATTCTGTTATTCCCTGGCTCAATTTGATGATTAACATAGCATAAAAGTAACAATTTCTTGATTATTAAAATTCTATTTTCTACCACTCACAAACACAGTCTATTTCAAAACCATTATTAAATAAATACGTCTTAATAACAGAACAAACTTCAATAGCCATCTTATAAAACCATACCCGGAAGTTTATAATTTTAGTTCAGAATAGTAAAACAAAACCAAACTTAGATACTGTTTTATCTTATTTATTTATTTATTTATTTGTATTTATTTATTTATTTATTTATTCAGTTTACATATCTGTGTCCCCAGTCCCACACTTACAAATCCCTCCCCTTCTCCTCAGAGATTGGAAGACCCTTGGGTCTTGGTACCAGCCTGCCCTGGGACATCAAGTTGCACCAGGACTAAGCACATCCTCTCCTGCTGAAGCCCGGTCAGGCAGTCCAGCCAGGGGAAGGGGATGCAGAGGTGGGTAGCAGAGTCAGAAACAAGTCTGCTCCAACTGTTAGGGAACCCACATGAACACCAAGCTGCACATCTGCTACAAATGTGTAGGGAGCCTAGGTCCAGCTCCTGTGTGCTCTTTGATTAGTTGTTCAGTCTCTGTGAGCCCCCCACCCCCCGGGCCCAGGTTAGTTGACTCTGAAGGTCTTCTTGTGGTGTCCTTGACCCCTCCAGCTCCGTTTTATCCCCAACTCTTCCACAAGACTCCTCGAGCTACACCTGATGTCTGGCTGTGGGTGTGTGCATCTGTTTCCATCCTCTGTGGGATGAAGCCTCAGTAGACAGATAGGCTAGCCTCTTGTCGGCAAGCCTAGCAGAGTATCATTAATAGTATCAGGGGTTGGACATTCAATCTTTGCTCCATCTATCCCTCCACATCTTGCAGGTGGGACAAATTTGAGGTGGGTGGATTGTTGTCCCCCTCCCTCTACTGGAAGTTTTGCCTGGTTACAGGAGGTGGCCACTTTGGTCTCCATGTCCCCCACTGCTAGAAGTCTCAGCTAGGGTGATCCCCATAGACTCCTGGGAGCCTTCCCTGTAGCAGGTGTCCAACTCGTCACAGAGATGCTTCCTATCAATTTCTGCTCTCTCTCAGCCCTCTCCAACCTCCATTTCTCCACATCTGACCCGTATCCCTGTCCCTTCCTCACCTCCTTCCCCACCCAGTTCCTTCTCTCCATCCACTTCTGATGTCTATTTTATCTTCTCTTCTGATATTCACATTCCCCCTTGTGGGCCCTCCTTATTACCCAGGTCCTTTGGGTGTGACAATGGTAGCATGGTTATTCTGCACTTTATGGCTAGTGTATACTTGTAAGTGAGTACATACCACATGTGTCTTTCTGGGTGTCTTCATCACCTCACTCGGGATAACATTCTCAAGTTCCATCCATTTGCCTGCAAATTTCATGATGTCTGTTTTTAGTAGCTGAATATTATTCCATTGTATAGATATACCACATTTTCTTCATCTATTCATCAGTGGAAGGGCATCTAGGTTGTCTCTAGTTTATGACTATTAAGAATAAAGCTGCCATGAACAGAGATGAACAAGCCTCCTTGTGGTATAGTGGGGCATCTTCTGTGCATATGCCTAGGAGTTGTATAGCTGGGTCTTGGGATAGAACTATTCCTAATTTTGTGAGAAACCTCTGTTGTGGTAAATATTAATAAAAGAATCTCTACCATCCTGTGCTATTGCTGGCTCTGGTGGGCCACATGGCATCTGCAGGGTACTTTCATCTCAGTCAGTAAAGCATCTCACTCACTAAGCTCCCAATCTCCATCCCACGCTGCTGCTGGCTACAGTCTGAGCCCTGCAGCAGCCATCCTCTTGCAGCTTTCTCCCACTCCTCCCAACAACTCAGAAGGGGTTATGTTGTGTCTGTGTGTGTATGTGTGTGCGCGCACGTGTGTGTGTGTTTTGTTATTGTCTGTGGCACTAGGAGGAAGCATTGTCAGCCCAGTGGTAAGGTTTCATTAAACTCTCTGTGTCGATGTATTCATAGATTCTTGTGTGACTTTAAGTCAGTAAATACTGATCATTCCTAGTGACCTCTTCAAGGCATCCTTACAGTTTTTACCCTCTTTCCACCTTGATATTTATCTCTCCCCACTCTCTAATTAATGCCTCCAATTAACCCCACTTTACCCTTCCTATCAACTCATACTCTGCTATCCCCATTTCTACTGCTCCTCACCTCTCTAATGGTTCTTTTTACTTTCCCGACTTCTAAAGTTACCCCAGGTTATATATCCACGTGTGAAGTTATACAGCTAGGAACCAATGTTTTTCTTTCTGGGTCTGAGTTACCTCGACAAATACGATCTTTTCTGTTACTGTTACTATTGCTGTGGTGAAACACCTTGACTAGGGCCTTGTTTATTCTATGACCATCATGTTAGGAAGCATAGTAGCAGGCAGCTGGAGCAATGACTGGGAGCTCACATCTGCTCTGCAAGTTGCAGACAGAGACAGTAAGGCTGGCTCTGGCATGGACTTCTGAAACCTCGAAGCCCACTCCAGGGTGTGGAGAGGCACACTTCCTCCAGCAAGGCCACACCTATCTCAGCAAGGCCCGCCTCCTAATCTTTCCCAAATAGTTCCACTGATCATAGACCAAACATTCAAACATGACCGTATGAATCTCATACAAATCACACCTACAAAGTCTGATTTCAGTTTTCTTTACACCTGAATATTACCCTATAGTGTGTATACTCCAGGTTTTCAGTCCATTTTTCAGTTGAAAGATTTTTAGGTTGTTCCCATTTCTTAACTATTATGAATAGAGAAGCAATGAGCTTCACTGAGCAAGTATTTATGAAGGATGATTAAGGCCTTTGGGCATATGTGAAAAATATCCGTGTTATACAGTAGACCTATTTTCAGTTTTTGAAGATTCTCCATAGTGATTTCCAGGGTAGCGGGACCAGTTTGCTGTCCCACTGATGGCCCCCCTTTCCCAGCCTCCAACACCACTTGTTTTCTCTTATTTTATTGATCTATTCTGGCTGAGGTAATATGGAATCTCAAAGTTGTTTTGATCTGGAAGCTCGCTCCCTGAGGACTAGCTTTCCTAGAAGCAGAAGGTGCTGTGCATGCTTCCAAGGCAGGAAAGCAATCAGCTCTGGTGTCTGAACCCCAAGCATGAGCACGTCCTGCCAGCCCTAAGGCTGAAATAGTGCATGCATTTAAAAATCTGGTATAAAATGCCAAGGTGACCTTTGAACCTTGGCACTAATTCATTCTTGGCAACAGCTGCTATCTCTAGGTCTTGGTGTCTGAGCCATCTCTTTGTCACCAGAAGATTTTAAAATAGTGCATTTACCAAATGTTATGGGTTGAAATACAAAATGCTTTCCCCATGCCCACGGGGTGGTGGTTTGGTTGATGGATGCTGGAGAAGTGATTGAACACTGAAAGGCTCTGCCTTAATCCATTGATGGATGCGTGATATGACAGATTTATTGGGAAGGGCTAAAGAGTAGATAGAGTGTGGCACTCAGGTGGAAGAGTTGTGTCAGTTGGCATGTCTTTCTGTGATTCCTTCCTGTATTCCTTCTTTCTGCTTCTACCATGTAAGTAGCCTCTGCTTCCGGCTTCCATGTCCACTCTGCTTCCCACAGGTCCAGAATAAGCATTAAGGATAGAAACTATGAGCCAAAGAAAATCCATCCTCTCTTAAGGTGTTTATGCCTAGGAGTCTGTCACAGTGATTAAAGAGTGTAAATAAGGGGTCTGGGAGATGACTGGATGATCAAGAGCATGGACTGCTATTGTAGAAAGGCTGAGCTCAGATCTCAGGACCCATGTCAGGCAACTCACAGTTTCCTGTAATTCCAGATCCAAGGTGATCTGACACCTCTGGGCTCATCAGACGTCATGTACATAATTACAGAAGAAGAGGAAGAGAAGGGGAAGGAAGAGGAAGGGGAAGAGGAAGAAGAGGAAGAAAAGAAGACAAAGAAAAAATGAAGAAGAAAAGACAAAGAAAAAAGAAAAGAAGACAAAGAAAATATGAAGAAGAAGAAAAGAAAAATGAAGAAGAAAAGACAAAGACAAAAGAAAAGACAAAGAAGAGGAAGAGGAAGAGGAAGGAGAAGGAGAAGGAGGAGGAGGAGGAGGAGAAGGAGAAGGAGAAGAAGAAGAAGAAGAAGAAGAAGAAGAAGAAGAAGAAGAAGAAGAAGAAGAAGAAGAAGAAGAAGAAGGAAGAAGAAGAAGAAGAAGGTGGTTATCTAATACCTCTTCCTTTATGGTTTATCTGTCTAGCCTCTGATTCACTGTGCTCTGGTGAGCACCTGGGTAACTGTTTTGTAGTCAGTTGAAAACACACACAAGTATAGTAGCAATTCTACTCTGAATATATTTAACAGAGAAATTACTGGAATTAGATAGTACTTCGTTATGAAATTTTAGTTCAAAATAGTAAAATTAGGATAAATGTATGTGTGTATTGCTAATTAATATTTTTCTTAACAGCAATGGATTGGAAACATCTCAAATATATATATGAAGAAAGGAATATACTTTTCAGACATTGTGAAATTAAACAGTAGTATAAACAAAACAAAACAAAAACAAAGACAAACACAAATGAATCACAGCATCAGCTTTTTCCTGGGTTGTTAATCTCCTGGTCAGCCCAGTAGATTTGAGGCTTGGTAGCTTCTACAATTATATATGCCCATTTATTTAATACTCTGTCTCTCTGTCTCTGTCTCTGTCTCTGTCTCTGTCTCTCTTGTTTGTTTGTGTCTCTGTGTGTATGTGCGCATGCCCCTGTTATTATACATAGATCTCTGTATGTATATATCTATGTACCATATTTATATGTAAATTTATATCTTTTCTCCTCCTACATTCCCTGTGTATTAACTGTTTTTATAGAAAACCTCGACTAATAAGAAAGGAAGCTGCTTTCCCTTACTCAATCTTATCTCTGTATCTTCTGTTTTTATCTTCCCCTGCTCCCGTCTGGTGAGAGCCAGCCACAGTCTCCCCGATCCTCTGTTCATTTCTCGGCAGAATGCATTGGTAAAGACACTTTCCAGACCCATGCTCACTTAATTTGCTTTTTGACCTCTGGGTCTACCAATGTTATATGGGCTGTTTCTTTCTTTATTGAAACTACAAGAGATGGCTTATTCTCTTTCGAATGAGAGATGCTATCCTCTGTCTGCCTGTTATAGACTTGGACTTGTTTGTTTCATGCAGAGGGGATCACAGTTTGTGTTTTGAATTAGATACATTGTCAGAGGCTTGTAGAGCTATCAAATCCATCAGTCTGAGGCCAGTTAGGGAAACCTGGAGAGCTGGTCAATTTTAAGTGATCCACTCCAAATGGGACACAAGTTTTAGGGGATTTTATTAGATATGTAAAGCTTAGGACTCTTAAATATCTCCCAGTTTGAAGGCCAAATTGAGAATCACAATAAAATAGGAAATTTACTGATAATTAATGTGATTAATTCACATTTATAACTTTTTAAACTTGGTCATTCTGTGTGTTCATGTGTGCATACATGCATGCATGCATATGTAGAGGACTGAGGTCGATGGTATCTACCTGGTAAATTCGGAGACAGGGTCCCCTTCACTGAAGCCAAACTCACTGATGAGAGGCCATCTTCCCCCTTTTAGACTCCCTGTCCTGTAAGGATGGCAAACAGGTTCAATTCTAGCCAATGAAGTATTATGAAAATGGCTGCTGGAAATTTTGGTTTCTAATTATCTGCCTCTACCTCCAGCAGGTTTTCTTGAAGGGTGGATGTGATACTATGATCAGAGGAAGAAAACTAACTCTAATGTTGGTGCGACAGGAGAGAGTGGACTCAGTCTAACAGTGCTGCTGAGACTGGGCTGGCTCCATTTTTTTATGACATTTTATTTGCTTGTGTGCATCTGATGTATGTCATGTGTGTAGAATACATATGTGTGTATATATATGTACGTATGGTGTGCATGTATATATGGGTGTGCATGTATGTATGGGTGTGCATGTATGTTATGTGTGTTATATGTATGCTGTGTGCATGTGTGCTATATGTGTGCCTGTATATATGTGTATCACATGTTTGTTATATGTGTGCAAGTATGTGTGCATCACATGTTTGTTATGCATGTGCATGTGTGTGCATGTGCATGTATGTATGTATGTGTGTGCATGTGCACTATATGTGTGCATGTGTGCTATGTTTCTGCATGTATGCTATATATGTGCAGCTGCCAGAAGAGGCCGGAAGAGGCCATGAGATCATACAGAGCTGGCGGTACTGGAAGTTGTAAGGCACTGACATGGGTCCCAGGAACTGAACCGAGGTCCTCTGGAAGAACAGGAAAATTTCATAGCTGACCTATCTGTCTGCCTTCATTTTTTTTCTTTTTTATTATTTGACAAAAATAAGTACTTTTATAGTTGAGTCCTCTTAGATTAAACTTTCTGTGGTATGAAACTGAATGACATCCTAGCCGGTATAACTGGAAATTCAGAGTGAAGATGAAAATGAAGAACAAAACAAAGACCTAGAGCATTTCAGTAGCCTTGATGTACACATTTCAGAAAGCGTGTAATCATCTGAGGGGTCTCATGCATTCACCTTTAGAAATCTGTAGCAAGTCTGGCAAGAAAAACAGGACTTATTGCCATCATGAAGGAATAGGGAGCATAAAATCAGAATTCATAGCCTTTTAAACACATGTTATCACACAAGGCTTCAGAGTTCTGGCCTATTAGAAATGATTTTGCTGATTGTTTTAAGACAGGTTCTTGCTATGTGGCCCAGTCTATCATACAACTTGTGATCCTCCTGGCTCTGTCTCCCACATTCTGGGAGTGCAGGCCTGGCCTTACAGATAAAATGGACTCTTGCACAATCAATAAATAAATGAATGATATATATTCAATACCTGTTCAGATCCTTGTATATGCATTATTAAGTAAATGCAAGTTAATAATGACAGAAACACATAAGGTCCTTGCTTCAGGCTCCATGGAATCCTATGAATTTAAAGGTTGCATAATATAGACCCAAAGCTAGCATCCACACAAGAGTGGTAACTGCAAAGGTTGTTACTGAGTCTTTTACTAAGTACAAAAGAAATTATTTTGTTACTATTCTAAAGCAGCAATTAATGCATACTCAAAGCTTAGCCATTTAAGAGTTCAAAGGGGCTGGAGAGGTGATGCCACAGTTTAAAGAACATATGTATCACTAGCCCATGATCACAGTCACCCCTTGTGAGCAGAGTAAATGATTCTTAAAGCTGATGTAGCTCCCATTGACAGGATTTAAGGCTACACACACGTATGCACACATGTATAAACTAGCAGTGTTCTCGACCTGTGGGTCCTGACCCTTTGGGTGCACATATCAGACATCCTGAATATCAAATAGTCACATTATGATTCCTAACAGTAGCAGAATAGCAGTTATGAAGTTGGAACAAAACAATTTTGTGGTCAGGGGTCAGCACAACATGAGGAAATGTGTTAAAGGGTGACAGTTGAGAACCACTGAGCTGGGTGATTGGAAGTTTAGTTTGGTGATTCCGATGAGCCACCTAAGACTACCCTAAAAGTACTATTTAAGCTCAAGCCTTCCACTTTAAAGAGCTGAACAATTATCTGATGAGCAGCCCAGTTTAAGAAAGCAGGTGCCCCATGCCCTGATATCAACTACTGTCTCCTGATGATCAGAGAATGCCAGAGATTCTTGATGTTTTTCATGATTTCCCCACATTACAGAGGGGTTCCGAGCCCTTAGGGAGCTAGGCCAGATGAGGGCATGGCTTGTGTGTCTCATTATGAAATACCGTCCATCCCCAGCTGGGAGCCATGTTAGAATCTCAGCTGATGTGCATGTGAGGTGGGAGTCAAGGCCTCTGGTTAGAGCCCACCAGCGAATGGAAACAAGCAAACCTTGTTGTTACGGTGTCCACCAGGAAGAGCTGGTTTAGCTATTCTGAAACACTAAGCAAAAACCTGAAGGAGACAAAAGGAAAATGGTTTTGTTGCCAAGTCTATAAACTAATGGACCTCACATCCGAACAGTTAACACAGTGTTTAAAAGAGAAGTTGTGGCCTTGCAAGAGGTAATGTGTAGTCTAAATGGATTCTGGGGCAGATACAGGGGCAAAGGGTAACAACTGTTATATATGAAGGTTTTGTTTGCTTTCACTCTTTGAAGTTTCATATATGTTCATATGTTTTTAAAACATATCTACCCCATTTCCCCTCCACCATTCTGGATTCCCCTATACACCCACCCAAAGCCAGGCCCTCTTTGTCATTTCTCTCTTTTTTTCCTTCTCTCCAAACCCACACATTTACTCCTCTTTGTTCTCTTATAAATTTGTGGCCTCTTTTTTCATCAATTCTTATTATATATACATACATATACATCCCTAAATAGAACCTGATTACTTTTTATAATGTTTTGTTTTATTGGATTTTTATTTACATTTCAAAGGTTATCTCCTTTCCCGGTTTCCCATCCATAAAGCCCCTATCTCCTACCCCTCCCCTTCTTCTATGAAGGTGTTCCCTGATCCATCCACGAGTCCCTCCCCGCCTCCCCGCCCTGACATTTTCCTATACTGGTGGGTCCAGCTTGGTAGGACCAAGGTCTTCTCCTCCCATTGGTGGCCAACAAGGCTATCCTCTGCTACATATGCAGCTGAAGTCATGGGTCGGTCAGTCCATGTGTATGTACTCTTTCGATGGCGGTTTAGTCCCCTTTATAATGTTAACTCATGTGTATGTTTTTGGGGATGATCATTTGGTATTGGATTGCCCATTGGTGGGCTTTTCCCTCGAGAAGGCCATTTCTCCTCTATCAGCACTCTGTATTTGCCTATAATTGCTTCTGAAGGCTTTTCGATGGTAGTCCAGAAGGCTGCATTCTACCACAGACAGAAAGTCATGTTAATGTCTCAGTCCCTGCCACCCAGCAAGGTAAACCAGAGCCTCGTGTTTTCTTCAGCTGTGTCAAAGCCCAGTTCCTTATACCCACTTAGAATTTTGAGGGGAGGACACTGGGGATAGGTAGGTCCCTGTGGACCTAGAGCTGTTGCTCAAGTTTGGGATGCTCATCGTCCTGTGAGGATCCTACATCTCCACTCAGCCCCCAGCTTCGCGCTGCACTTGCTATGCTCCTTACCTTGGCCCAGCTGACATGCTCACCCTAACTCTCATCAAGGAAGAAAGACGAAGGTCAGGCCATGGGGAAACCAAGAAAGCACCATTTTCTTTGAGGACTCAATGAATGGCTGGGGCAAGCAGGCAGCATCCTCAGGAAGGACTCGTCTTTCCAATAGTGAATGCTTGGAGGGGCTGGAGAGCTAAGCTGCTACCACAGGGCAGCTGCATATGTACTGGAGGCAGCTAGAAAAATAAGTGGCCACTCCTCTGGCTAAGGTGCTATGTTAGCAGCCTAAAATTTTAAATTGAAATGTGGGTGTAGAGTCGGCATTTTGTCAGTGACAGAATTGAGCGCTCAGGAAGAGAAGTGACTTTCCCAGATTCTGGGCAAATGGGACATTCATGTCCTGCTTCTATATCTGCTTGCAAAGATTTGAGTTATTAAGGCAAAAAAACCTCACCGCTCACTCCATCTCTGCATCCCCTCCCCTTTCTTCCCTCCAGTCTACTTATTTATTATTGATCGGGCTTTCTGTGCCCACATTCGCCCATATCCCACACACACTGTCTTGCATACAAGGTTTTCTTTCTCCTGGTCTTCACAGCTCCTGTGTTCAGCACTCGATAACTACCTATCAACAATGAGTGGAACACATGCAAATAGGGTGAGAGATTTGTCAGGAAAAGGTTTCATGACAGCTAACCAACGAAATGTGTCCAGGTTAAGTCACATTCCACTGGACACTGAATGGGATTAAATTAAATTTTTGTAGGTAACTTCTGTTTAGATTACAAAGGAAAACATTGTATGTCCCAGTCTGAGAGAGTTTTATTATTTACATGTAGAGAAATTGATTTGATTTTCAGAATGCTTGCCCATTTTCAGAATGTGGAGTCCCATTTTGGTAGAGTTTCTGTGTTCCCAGCAAAGCTGAAGGGGTCACTAACTTATCAGGTATATTTTACCCAAAGTAACAGTTGAGACAAGAAAAGCAGCTGATAGTACCTGATGCAGGCTGCATTTCCCCTGTAACTGCACAGTCTAGAGGCCTTTGACAGAGAAGCCATGGCGTCTGCTTGAAGCCTCAGGACAGATGGCTCATGCAGATCAATTGGTAATTTGGGTTTCAGGCCACATTATCGTCATCAGCCTTTGCAGCCAGCAAACGGACAATTGGGTATGGAAATGCCCTGCTTGAATATACACTGCGAGCCCCAGTGACTGCCAGAAGTAGTTTCACATTTCAAACTCAGAAGTCCTCGGCATTTTCAGAACAATAACGGCATTCGATAGTTAGCGGATCACGCCATTCTCTCTGCAGCTTCCCCATACCACACCCTCAGCTCTTCCCTTTTCTGTCTCATGTAGCAGGAAGTTCTTTTTCCCGTTCTCCATGGGCACATACCCATGGACAAGTTTTAATTTTGTTGTGCTGCAGCAATGCAGGTAAAAGCATTGTGTGTGTATGCTCGAGGATCTGGAGATCAAATGGCCAAGGGCTAGCCTGCAGCCCCATTAACTTAGTTCCTGTCTCTAGGAAGTAAGAGGGAGAGAATGGTGGAGTTGAATGCCTGGCATCCTTCTCTGATTTCCAAGCGCAGGTGTGCGCACATGCAGGCGCAAACAATCCTAGAAAAGAAAAAGCACGTAGTAAAATGAATGACCATTGGGCTTCATCCATGAGCCGGACTCATTTAAATTATTTAGTTAAAACAGTTAAATTGGGGCTGGAGAGAGGTTTCAGTGACCTGCTCTTCCAAAAGTCCTGAGTTCAATTCCTAGCAACCACATGGTGGCTTATAACCATCTATAACGGTATCCAGTGCCCTCTTCTGGTGTAAATGAAGAAAGTGACTATGTCCTCGCATACATAAAATAAATAAATCTTAACATTTTATATTTTTCTAAGTTATGGAGAATTATCTAGGTAACAGCAGGCAAAAAGTAAACGCCAAAAGTAAATAAGCTTGTCTTTGAGGTAGCTTCTTCTGTTGCTGCTATGAGAGACCGCATCCACAGCCGAGGCCACAGATGTGTTTATTTGGGCTGACAGATTCAGAGGGTAAAGTCAACGATTATCGTGGTGGAAAGCATGGAAACAGGTAACTAGGCATTAAGCATGATGCTGGAGCAGTAGCTGAGTGCTCAAAGCTTGCGATCATGAGGCACAGTTTAAAACATTCAGCTGGAATCCCTGATCGCCCCTGCACAAGCTGGGAAACCCCGTTTGTCCTCCTTCCCTGAACCAAGAAAACTCAGAACCAAGGAATGGTGCCAAAAGCCCAGGTCTGCATTTCTGGCAGCTCACGAAGCCCACCAAGCGCCCTCTCAGGCGCTTAGGTTTTGCTTCTCCTTGGGCACAGTCGCAGCTCTTGACTGACACGTCATCCTCGCCTGAGGTCTATAAAACCTCTCTGCCTTACTTGGACCCTGTACTTTCCTGGTCCCATTCTTTGGGACTGATGAACTCTCCAGGGAGCCACACCAAATAAACCTGCACTTATCTGATTTTAATCTAATCTGATCTGGCTTTTTCATAGGCAGAAATCTATCAAAAGAGACTCACTGGAAATGGTGGAAACCTCAAAGCCCACGAATAGGTTTTCTCTGCCGATACAATATAGGCCTGATCAGATCAGATTAAAAGAAAATACAGGTTTAATTTGCACAACTCCTGGGTGGGTTCATCAGTCCCGAAGAATGGGGCTGGAGAAGTCGTGCATCTGGGGTAAAGCAGGGAGGTTTTATAGTTCTCAGGTAAGGTGTGATGACGTGTTAGCCAAGAACTGGAACTGTGTCCAAATGTCGTCAGAAACGGCACCTGTGTGGGCACTTGAGTGGGGCTGGCCATATTAGATCATTGCAGTGCACTGGCGGCTAGAAGTATGAAGCTGAGGTTTTGTAGCTCTTCCTGGTCAGTTTTTCTGTGCAGGCAGGGTTTGGGAAAAGGGGGCCAAGGGAATTTCCCAGTGTATGCAGGGGTGAGCAGCGGGCTCTAACCGAACACCCGAGCGATGCACCTCCTCCAGCAATGTTCCACATCTTCTAATTCTACCCAAATAGTTCCACCTATTGGGAACCAACGATTCAAATGTATCAGCCTATGGTGCTCCTTCTCATTCAAACCAAAGCTGTGTTGGTTTTCCCGTCATAGAAAAGCAATGTAACTTACACTTGAGGGTTTTATGATCCTGTGGGATTCCCTAAGCGGTTTTGTATTTTTTCAAAAGATTGTGTGTGTGTGTGTGTGTGTGTGTGTCTCCTGGTGCGAGGGGTTGCCTATGCCACGGTATTAGTGTGTCATGGTGAGTGTGTAGCAGTCAGACACCAACCTGAGTATCACTTCTTGCTTCTGACTTTTTTTTTTTTTTTTTTTTTTTTTGAGATGAGTTCTCTTTTTTACTATTCACTACTGACTGTTATGTGACAAGACCATTCCTGGGAAGATGTAATGCACATGTTTCTCATGCCAAACAGGAAGCCCATGATAGACCAGAGTACAGATGCTACCAAAGTACAACTTGGTTAACAAATGGGTTTTACTGGGATACTTATAGGAGTGTTGGTGAGGGGTTACTTACAGGAACAGAATGACTCAAAGACACTTGCATCACCAAAGCCCATCCCAGCAAGGATTACAGCTTACAAAAGCTGGGGACCTTGAGCACATTACACAGCTTACAGACAGCTCAACAGTTTTAAGAATGTCCTTTGTAAATGACTCAATAGGTCTAAGTCTCTTCCAGGCAGCTGATCTGACCCCAGAATCTTCTTCGGAGCTCTAGCTTTTACTCTTGGGAGGGAGGGGCCTAGTGAATCTGGTCAGTTTCAGGGACTTCCTGAAGTTATTTTGAGTTGTTTACCTTCCTGCTTAAGTAGCATCTTTGCCAATGGGATGTTTCAGTCTTAGGAGGAAACTATTACACAATGCTACTCCAGGGTAATCTTCCTAAATTTAGGAGATTTCTTGTCTCTGCCTCCCATCTTGCCATGGCAACACTGGATAACTGACATCTGACCCTGTGACCGGCATTTTCATGAGTTCTGGGGATTCAAGCTCTGCTCTTCATGTGTAAATGGCAAGTGCTTTGCACACCAAACCATGTCCTTAGCCTGTACTTATAGATTAAAAAATATCTTTAGTCTGAAACCTTTCTGTTAGTTCATTTTGTAGCCATCATACCATTCTGTAGTATTCTCCTCCAAGGTAACAATGACTTACTTCCACAAGCTAGGCAAATGGCTAAAATGTAATATTATTTGTCTGTTAAGAAATATGATTAGGAAATAACATAAAATTATAATATGATATATATACATATATATGTATGTATGTATGTATGTATGTATGTATGTATGGGGCAGGGAGGATCTGTAAATAGTTTCTAATGTAGGTAATTCGGTGGCCATCAGCATTATGGATGCATATCTTCTTTTGCTTGTGATTCTGATTCTTTTCAAAAACAGGTTTTATTTTTAGGTCAGTTTTGAATTCACAGAAAAACTGGGTAGGAATTATATCCACTGTCCACATTTTCCCATATTAATTTAGTACATGATATTTATGACAGAAGATATAAAATAATCTAACCCACAAAGCGTGTGGATATTGCAATATTAATAAAAATGCACAAAAAATAAAGCACTTCCCTTTCCAAGACATCCAGCTTCCATTACGACTTTACTCTTTAGTACATTTTTATGAGTAATAACTATTTTCACATAACAAGCCAAGAAAACAACATTTTTCAAACAATCAAAAGGAAAATAAACTTCAAAAATCTTTTCCTTTAAATTTGTTTTTTTCCAAACATTTACCTATTTCATTTAATTGCCAGTGTTTTCAAAATTTGAAAATTGGTTGAGAAAATTTCCTAACCTTACTTGATATTTTATAATATGTCTCTGTTGGATAAATAGTATGATGAAGACTGAAAATTGATTTTTCTGGTGACAGGCCATCCATTTGCTTCCAACATTATTTATTTGTTTTATTATAAATAGTTCAGAATGTATACCAAATACATGAAAAACATTTTACAAAGGAAATATTAGAGAAACCTGGGCCATTTCTTACATAACACACAGAAGGTTTCCGTGACTAGTTTACAGTGTACCCAGAGTAGCAATTAAAATGGTGACTCAGAGCTTTCGATTTCAACCCAGTGGTTGCTTTGGCCCGCACATCTTTTGACTGATGTGTGTGTTCAGGACGTCTATGCATCTATCATCCTCTGATGGCGGAGTCTCCCTGTGGCCAAGCAGCTTGTCATCGGCTCAGCACTGGCTGACCCTAGATAAACCTATAGATGTGGATGCACATAGCTTACATTTTCCCCATGAAACACAAGCAGAAACATTGATAACGTCCATGGGTGACCTAATTAAGTAAAAGTGTTTTGGGAATATCTAAAACACAGTGCTTGGGGTGTGACCATTTTGTTCATGTAAGAGAGAGGGAGGCTTTTATGAACATGGAAGCCATAGAAATGGATGAATTCCATACATGTTAGTATTGGGTAGGTAACTCAATTTCTCCCAGGCTTTCTAACCAGCAACTGAAGAAAATTCATCCTCATAGACCTTGAGGATAGATTGATATTGGGTAGTGACTTGGGCAGAATAATGGCTCCCAAAGATCTCTACATCCCTGGGACCTGTAAGTATGTTCTATCACACTGAAAGAGGGGGGCTGAAGTTAATCGGCATCTGGATTTGAGATAAAGTTGTCCTAGGTGATCTGGGTGGACCCCGTGTAACCGCAAGAGACTTTATATGGGAAGAGGGAGGCAGGAAAGCCAAATTAAAGTGTAAACATATGAGAAAGAATGGACATTGCCCGCTGTAAAAATGGAAGGCGAATACATGTAGGATACAAGACAGATGCAAGAAGATGAAAGGAAATAGATTTGCCCTTAGGACTTTCCAGAAAGAATATAACATTTCCCACACCTTGATTTGAGCTTAGGGAAACCCATTTCAGGCTCTGTCCTCTAAAACTGTAAGATGATCATTTCATACTTCAGGCTACCAAGTTTTGCTGTAACTCTTACAGTGGTAGATGGGAAACACACTTGCTTTAGTATCCAAACATGTAATGCTCCTGAGACAGTGGTGCTAGCCTTGAAATTGGGAAACGAAAGGTGAGAGTTTTGTGGAACATTCTAGAAGCATAAAATGGTTCCAGGCGAATGCTAGTACAAGTGCAGAATTGGAGTTCTCAGGTGAAGACTCAGAAGACTGTAGCACAGGGGAGAATCCTAAACCACTCCTGAGCATCTTAACTGTCACCTACAGTAGCTAAGGAGGCATGGACTTGGAAAACTGTCCAGAGAGGCTCAGATGGAAACAAATGGGAGGAAACAATGGGACGGAAACAATGGGAATCAGGTCCTGTTACATCTTTGCAGACAATTAACCTGAAGCTGTCTTGTTATGTGTAAATAAAAGCTCAGGAAAAAATATGCTTGATACTTTGTTTCAACACTTTGCTGAGGTGTTGGAGGCACAACCTGTTGCTGCTGGTAGCAAAATGGGAACTTTTTCTGATCGTTGCTAGTAACAAATGTAAGGACTTGGGGGAGAATGAAGGAGCAGTTCCTACAGATGACGAAGAGCTCGCAGTTCTGAGGAGGGGGTAGCTGTTGGCCTGTCCATACCACAAATAATGCTAAAACTAGAAGACTCGCTCTCAGGAAAGAATGCTCTTAGCAGAAAACCAGGGTGAGCCAGGAACACCTCCTGTTAATATGTTCAAAGGATCAGGTGTCTGAAACTTAAATTAGATCACCAATTCACAAGGAAACTCGGAAGAAAGGTAAAACGGGAGGAAAGGGTAATCCAGGAGGTCTGTGGAGCAGTCTTTTGGGTGACAGCATGGCTTCCCTGTGGCACACATGGTTCTGGAGAAGTTTGTTTATATTTACAGTCCAAGATTTTTCTGGAAGGAATGGCGTGTGGAAAATGAAAGGTCGTTGGTTCTCTAATATCCTAAAGTTAAGATACAGGCTTATAAACTACTCAGCGGCAAACTGTTAAGCTGTACTCCACAGAGAAGTGGCTGAGTCTAACGCGGAGCCTTGTGACCCCTGAGGGGAGAGCCTTGGGTTATTTAAAATTATTAGCTAGTCAGGGAGGGAGTCTAGCTGTATGGCCTAGGTATTTGTAAATATCTGTTTTGAGTCTCAGTTGGTATTCCGGGTGCTTGGGGCAAGAGGAGAAGCACATGCAACAACATGTCTGGGATTATTGGAAGGCCTCGTCTCATGTGTAAGACCAGAGCTGCTGCTGCGCGACCATCATGCGTCGTCTCACCAAGACAATTTTCAGAGCTCTATAACGTGCTTTAACTCTTCTTGTCTACTTTTGTGCAGTGTCCTCTGGCCTTACTGGGCATTCTCCCACCTTGTTGTCTAAATAGATTACTTGGTTTTTGAGTTTTACAGATACCTGGACTAAGAGGACTTAGGCTCCAGCGGGTTACCTATACCTGATTTAAAGCATAGACCATTGACTAGCTTAGCCACTGGCTTGTAGGAAGCTTGTCATGATCTCACTTTCTACTACTGTCCCGACTCTGTCATGATAAAAATCCAGCAGCAAATCACTCAGCTGTAGGATAATCCTGGTAAAAACGGCCTAAAATTATAATCGTAAAAATTTCTACCTCTCGATTACTGCTGGATGTTCTTAGAATTGAAATGGCCCTTCTTGCTTTGGCTTAAAGTTGTAAGCCAAAATATGCTAAACTCTTGGTATATACAGAGCAATTCCTCAAGGGTATGGGAGCTTCCAGGCATAGAAGGGAACATTATCCACCACCAGAAAGAAAGATAAGGAACTAAAATTGCATCTTCGGTTCTCTTCCTAATGGTCCCAAGCTGCTGCACATGAAGAAAATCACATTGCTCTATAAGCAATAAAGAATGTGTAAGCTCCCAAGCTCCAGAAACCCACTTCTGCACTGCGTTCTGCATTCTGTGAATCGAGTTCATTAATCCGGCATCGACTTGCTGCTTGTGGTTCTTGTCTTGCACTGTCGCAAGTGCACAGAGAAGCATCTAAATATTTTATGTAATAAGAAAAGAGGGTTGGGTGCCGAGCAGTGTTGGAGAGCTTTGCTTGGCAGTGCTAAAGTGTCTGTGACAGCTTGGTTAGCCACTGAGAAGTCAATCCAATGATACACTCACCAGACATGACCCCAGTTGCCTTAGAAACCAGAAGACACAACCAGGAGAACTCAATGTCCAGATTCAGCATAGAAACAGAAGTATGCAGCCCATACATGAATGTAAAATTTTGTGAAAATATCTCCAAAAGTGATCAGAGGTAAATGTCACTGTCCCAAAGCCACCAGCAAGACAGAAATAAAGGGATACCACCTCAAGGAAATGGTGGAAACATGGACCCTTGTTAGTTTGTTTTTCTCCCCATACATGCCAAGCACTCTCACTAACCAGGCACTGAATGTTCACAGAGTTGATAAAGTCATTAAGGCACGCCTCTTGAAGGCTGGAGAACAGTCAGTTGGAGCAGATAAGAGGAGTAAAATGGAAAACCACCATGGTCTATATAGAAGGTGTCTTACACAAAAGCGTATTCAGAAGTGGAGCTTTGAGGAGGAGATTGAAGAGAGTAATGACCTAATCAAGAGATTAAACCACTGGTGGATTCATGTTTGCATGGACCATCGAGAGGAACTATTGAAGATGGGTTTTGATTGGAGAAGTCGGTTGTTAGGGAAGCCTGTGTTTCCCCTAGCCTCCATAACAGGAGCAGCTTCCTCTGACAGATGCCATGACATTCACTTACCACAGGCCCAGGTCAACAGAGGACTGACGGCTTTGCCACCTGGAGCCAAAACATATCCTTCCTCACTTCCAGTTGTTTGGCTTAGGTATTTGTGTCTTGGAGATATAATATTAACTAAAAAAAAAAAAACTGAACTAGAATTCGGGTCTCATCAAGGGAATGGCAAGAGAAAATATCTTCTTAACACAGATCTCAGTCTGGGGCAGAATTCAAAAGTTGCTTGTCTTATATGAAAATAGAACACAAAATATAAAGTGATGCCATTTCACAGGGGACATTTTTTCTTGTCTCTGTGTAGCCCATGGGAATATAGATGGATAAAGCTCCCAAGAGAATGAGGACAAGGAGAGTGTGTTGACTGGCTTGCACTTTCCACAGCTCCTAGGTCTCCATGGAGGTCTGATTCTGTGGTACTTCTGCAGTGGACTTGAACAAGACCATCTTTGGCAAGGACAAAAACTAAGTCACCCAAATCAGTCTTTATTCTTGTGTGGCCAGCGAGTCACAAGAAGAGAGGAAGGTTTCTTTTTCTTTAAAGAAGATTTATTTATTATGCATGCAGTATGCTGCCTACATGCCAGAAGAGGGCATCAGATCTCATTACAGATGGTGGTGAGCCACCATGTGGTTGCTGGGAATTGAACTCAGGACCTCTGGAAGAACAGTCAATGCTCTTAACCACTGAGCCATCTCTCTAGCTCCCAGAAGGAAGGTTTCCATAGGTGCTGAAATCTTTTGAACCCTAAGAGCACATTTCCCACAAATGTCCTGGAAGATGATGTCAACTTAGGCTTTAGATTTGCCATTTGCTTAATTAAAGGCAATGGAATTAAAGGCAATGGCAGAGATTTCCCCCTAACTGTACCATTTATTCCAAACAACTGGCTGACTTGGGTTAGGTGCTTTACGGAAGAAATAAAAATAGATAGGAAAGGTAAATGAATGGAAGAAAAAGGAAATAAAAGAAACATTTAAAGGTGAAGAAGAAAGACTGTTCAATAGTTTATTTATTTCTCATTGATTTTAATTTGTAGTTACAAATTTGAAATCCTTTTAATTTGATTTTATATCTTTCTTAGCACAGCTTCCCTCTCACTAAATAAGATATTTCATCCAAAGCTAATAGTATTTCTTTTGATGTTTATCTCCTAAAACCCATATTTTCTCACACATTGAATAGACTTCAGCAGGACCCCTCTTTTGTACAACATTTGATGTGGTTTGACAGTGTTGTAACTTAGAGCCTTCCCAAGTCTTTCATCCAACTCCAGAAAGACAGACCTTGGCTGGGAAAGTTCCTCAGCTTCTTACAAGTTTGGCCAGAGGGTGCCCCCTGCTCTAGAAGTGGATGCTGTCTATTTCTGGGTGGCTAAGTATCACCTGCTCTCCTCAGTGACTTATGTAATGGTAAGCCGTTGTTTACATGTGGTCATTCCTTACAAGCCTCAATTGCAAGTCTTTTATTGCCACAACACAAAACTGAAAGCAAAACGCATACCCTTCACAGCTGATGCAGAACATTGATTGATCACAAGGCTAATCCTGAGCTATTGTCTGCTGTAGGTCTGTATGTTTGACTTGACCAAACTGAATTTAGAAGGTTGTGGGAAAATATTTTTTCTCACTGTTTGCTCAGGTACGCTTTGATACGGTCCAACAGTCTCCCATGAACTCAGACCTGCTTTGTTCCAAATGTGCACCGTTTATAGTCTGATATACTAAGCCCCCAAACAAAAGGAAGGAGGCAAAGCAAGCTCAGACAAAGGGCTGGAAGGGGCACCAACAGAGGCATAAGCAACAGTGTGCCGAGGACGAATTCCAGTGGGAATCTGATCTGGGGAGTTGGTGCGCCAGAGAAAAGCTTTTTCATTCTTTATCCAACCGAAAATAAACCCTCAGAAAATTCATCGTGTCTATAATTTTTTTTTAACTTAGAGAAGAATAAAGAAAAATCAAGAACACAAGGGGCAGAGTTAAAGCCCCGGTCTCCGGCGGCCGTTACAGATTGGTCCACAAAACTTCTTTCAGGGTGGCTTCCAGGAACGGGCAGGGTCCAGCAAGATCCCGAGCTCCTGATTAATTATTTAGAAAACGCTCCCCTTGCTGCTATGTAAGCACATAATGTTCTCTGGCACGGGAATTAGCTTCAGTTCTCGGCCCTGAAGCCAAGGTGTCAGGCAAGGCTGAGGCAGATGGTTCTCACTGCAAAATGAAAAGACTCCTAAGAGAGGTGCCCCGGCTTTGCAGTGTGACCCTGCTCTCAGGATCTTAGCCCAAGGAACTGGAGGGATGGCTGGGTCTCCAAGGTTGATGAGAAAAGTGATGATTAAAAAGAATTGATTAGCAACCTTAATTGAAGGGAAAAGGACGATGGTGAAATGGCATGAAGGCTGGAATAGCTCACTCTGAAAGGAGAATTATTATCAGGGAGAACAATAACATGGCTGCGTTTGGAAGGGGGCTGCGCCTCAGGAGGCAGTCATGGAGGCTAGCCAAGCTTGGTGGTTTCAGACATAGATAGTCGAGCAGCATTGTGATGTGATGGAGCAAGCATTCACCATGATGTCTCACGTTCTAAGTTCAAGTTCTATATCTAAAAATGCGCCTCCTGTGGTCAACTACAGGATAATGAGCCAATTCCAGCTGCTTCTTGCTTTTGGGCTAGTTGAGGCTTTGTAATGGCCGGTCACCCTATCGAGGATTTATACAGCGGCTGGAGAGATGGCTCTGTGGTGAAGGGCATAGGCTGCTCTTGCAGAGACCCCAGGTTCGATTCCCAGCTCCCACATAAGAGCTCTCAACCATCTCTAACTGCAGTGCCAGAGCATCTGAGGCTCTCTCTTGGCCTCTGTGGGCATCAGATGTGCAAGTGGTACACAGATGTATATGAAGGCCAAGTGCCCATACACAGAAAATAAACATTTAAAAAAAAGTTATATAAGCATTTATTTCTCACAATAAACTTGGCTTCAAATATGTTCAATTGGCTATAAATCACAGCATGATATGATACAGGAGATCATTTCTCCCTGGCTTCATATTTAAGCCATACCCTTTTCCCCATATCTTCTAACTATGGTTTTCTGAAATATTTTCTTTCTCTACTGTCTATAAAACAAGCTTTACCCATTAATGGTATTCCTCTCCCACAAACTGTATGAATTCCCCAAAGGAAACACTTTTGTCATTGTGTATATACCACATGCACAGCATAGAAACCTGTATCCAACATATAATATTCATATATCTAAGTTCAACAAATATACCCCATGCATTTTGGAAGGTGTAGACGAATCTGCATGAGACACAGGTATGTCCATGAGTGACGAAAAGGCTGGGCTTTTCTTATTTGGAGTTTTACAAAGGAATCAGCAGCATTAATATGACCCTGCCAAAACGACCCGAACATAATCCTTTATGAACAAACCAGGCAGAATTTTCTTCTATTTTCCTTTGTAAGTCCACAGAGGGTTGACATTTCAGGAGCTTGGTTCTTTCAAGCCTGTGGCTCAGGTTAAGTCCCCCACAGTCCACCAGCTCTTCCTGTGCCCCCCCCAGCCCCCGCCAAGATAATCTCTCCATTATCCTTGATAGAGTCAAGGAGTCACTAAGAGTCCCAAGCTATTTCTAGGAGCTGAGATCCCACAATACTATCACTTAAATCCTTTGCCACTGTTAAAGATCGTGAGGTTCCAGTCTTCAGGAGGTACCATGATATCATTTGTAAAGTTTGCACTTGAGAACCACAGGGTCAAGTTACGGATATTTTAAAAATTGCAAAAATATCTTAGTGATGTATGTGTATTTTTGATTCAGTGCTGGGCAGCATTGGTCACTGTCCTCAGATATGCACAGCCATTGGGCTGAAGGAATCTTTGTTGAGCAAACTAAGGCACAAGGGGTGAGGTAACTTGGAGCAAGGAAGAGAAACCAGCCTTTGGGTTTATACTTCAAAGTGTGGGTCAGCTGTTTTTAACCTGCTACACAAAGAATGCAGCCTAGTAGTTTGAAGCAAGAAAGTGATCTTGGACCACCAGATATTATGATTTTGTTTGTGTCGAGCATGGCATGAGTTACTTACGTCATTTCACAAGGCACACAGCGTTCAGGATGTGAAGCATGGAGGTTCACTTCTTCGGGCATTATCTTGATGTGTCCATTTCTGGATCTGTTGCAGTAAAGTGTTCATCTCACTGAGCTAGACAGATGGATAGATAGATAGATAGATAGATAGATAGATAGATAGATAGATAGATAGATAGATAGGTAGGTAGGTAGATAGATAGATAGATAGATAGATAGATATAAAAAGATAAATATATAGAGATAGATAGATGACAGAATAGATATAGTGTGGGAAAGCCATTTTTATCCAGCACACACAAGAGTACAGAACCTAGTAGAGTTTTAAGAAAGAAAGAGGGAGGCAGTGGGACAGATACAGATCTCAGAGAGAGAGAGAGAGAGAGAGAGAGAGAGAGAGAGAGAGAGAGAGAGAGAGAGAGAGACTGTTGGGAGAAAGAAAAGTTCTCTCAAGTTAACATCAAAGAGTGGCAGTTTACATCTTTGGAAATGTGGTTGGTTTTCAATGGTTGTGCTGACCAAGGGAGTCTGGAGTAGTGTTTGGCTGTCAGGTTTACCACTGTCAGATTGCACTGCACAATTCTCTTAAAGGAACAGGACGAGTGTGTTGGGGGAGGGTGTCTTATACCTATGAGACAAGTAAAAGCTACAGTATCGGGGAGCAATGGTTGTGGGTTGGGTCACGGTGGACAAACTATACCTGAAAAAGAATCTACTAAAATATGGAATCCCTATCGAACAGTCGGTAGAAACCACATTTCCGGTTCTGAATTGTGCCCCTTTCTCAGGTTAGTAGTAGGCAGTCTGGTATACTCCTCTTACTGGGCAATAGCAGTAAACGACCACTTCCTGTCAGTCAGTGGGCTCGTCATGGTAAACAGCCCAGTGAACTGTGTGCTAAGCTATGGCGTTCAGTGGGTTCAGTGGATCAGTCGCTCTTCCAGCTTACGATATTTCTAGCTTAGGATGGATTTATTGCTGTGTAATCACGTCATGAATTGACGAACATCTGTGTGTCATAAGCCCTTTTTACCTACTTTCCTCTGAGATGGAAGACCTTTTAAAGCTACCTGTACATAACAGATTATGGCACATTCAAGACCCACCTTCCTTGTTCAGTCAAGGAAAGACCTGAAATCTCTTCTAGAGGCATTTCAAACGATCCAGGTAGTAGGAAATCTTTGGACCAGAACCAAGAAACAGCAGCTATTTCCAAGGCTCTCACAAGGCTCGCTGAATGAAATGCTAGCTAAAGGTTGAGCTTCTCAGGGAATACCACGGCAGGTGGGGGTGGGGGTGAGGGGTGGGGAGGATACCACGGTTGTGTTTAGTACACAGAAAGTGCTTGCTGGTTCTCTTAATGAACACAGAGAAAGTAGTTTCTATAGGCCACTGCACTTCCGGTTTCTGCCATTTGATCTAACTATTGACCACCTCCCCCATTTTAACTTTTGATCTTGCATCAGCCAATGAGCCCAGTTTTCCTGTTGAATGATACCCAAAGGTCTGTGTGTTCAAGGGTTGGTCTACAATGTGATGCTAATGGAAGGTGGTAGAATCTTTATAGATGGAGTCTAGTGGGTGATCTCAAGGCCACTGGGAGCATGCCTGCAAAGGGGATTGTGGGAGGCCAGCTTGCCCCTCTTGCTCTGTTTCTTGGCTAATTGAGACCAGTGACTTGTTTATCTTATCACTAACCCTCAGCAGGACATGCTGTTTTCATGAGAAGCCCAAAGAAACAGATCTTGGACCAAAACTTCTGGAACCACAAGTAGAAAATCAAGTTTTTTTTTTCCATTATAAGCTAATCACCTTGAATATTTTGTCATAGCAATGGAAAGACTGAATGATAAACCTTCCTTGCTGTGTTTTCATCCTTTCTGAAAATGTTCCAGAAAATAACAACTGCATCCATCATCATTAAGCTTCAGTCAGTCTCGTATACTGAAATGTTCAGGAGTGGCCCTGGCAATTGCTAGCCTGACTGTCAGCTTCATTAGATTAAGATATCCCTAGGTGATTAGAGGAAGCATATCTTATATACACATAATGGCATCTCAGGAGATGAGTAGATGAAGAGGGCTCTGACTGGGATTAATTTCTTGATATGGCTGCATTATTGGGAGGTGGTGGGAGGTAGACTGTTGGAGCAGTTGGAGAAAGTAGATCATTGAGGGCTTCTCTTGAGGTCTATATTTTGTCCTTGGTTGTTGTTCTTTTTTCTTTTTTTAAAAGATTTATTTATTCTATATAATTACATTGTAGCTATCTTCAGACACACCAGAAGAGGGCATCAGATCTTATTACAGATGGTTGTGAGCCACCATGTGTTTGCTGGGATTTGAACTCAGGACCTCTGGAAGAGCAGTCAGTGCTCTTAACCACTGAGCCATCTCTCCAGCCCCGTCCTTGGTTCTTCTTGTTTCCTCTTTTTTTCCACCTCCCACCCCTGAGAAGTCAAGAAGAACCACTACTACCTGCTCCTGCCTCCACAATATTTTGTCTTTAGTGCTGGGAGGCAGGTAACCAGAACCTGAATCCTCTAAAACAGTGCACAAGATAACTCTTTTCTCTGTCAAGCTACGTCATGTCAGGACTTTGCAAAAGTGAAGAGAAAAATAACTACTACACCCCTCAATAGGCTGACCTCAGCAATTGGGTCGATGTCTGCAACTTCAGACAATGTGAACGAAAGACTTTTATGAAGCGAACTCAAACCAGTAGTAGAATACTTGGTTGAATCACAGAGTCTGTCTCCACTCAAAGCAAGTCAGTAGACTTTCCAAAGTTGCTCTCCCCACCTTAAACTGGAGGTATCAGTAAGTATCTATCAAATGCCCTGATCCCTAGAGGTTATTAATGGGGGTTTTACTGCCAGGCATCAGCTGGGGTGTGGGAGACTCTGGATCAATGTGTCGCTCTGCAAACTTCCTGCAAGGAAAGAGAGCCTCTTCCAAGGGAGAGGCATTCTCTGAGTCAGCACTGCGCCTTCCTGGATCCAGAGCTTTTGCTATTGACACATGTCCCCACAGAAGACTTTGAGAGAAAGTCAATTTGATGACACCACAGCGATGTTGGTACTCAGAGTTCAAGGAGAAAATGCAAATTTATTCATATAAGCCGAAATCTACCTAAGGGCTTGTTGAGTTTTGAACATAACCTTCACCTGACCCACCATTGCTTCCTCTAACCATGAGGCTGTCTCTTCCCTCCCCAGCCTGAGTTTTAGAACAGAGCATGTGTCCTTCCCTACCTTGGGAAGACTTGCTTTCCTTAAATTTCGCTTCTGCCACTGTGCTATAAGATTCTATCTTGTAACTGAGAGGTGTTCTCTATGTTATAGTCTGGGGTGGTGCTTGGCATCATCAGGGTTTAATGAGCATTTTAATCCAGCAGTTGTTTTGTTAATTCATTATCTTATCATAAGCCACCCATGACCTCCCCAGCCAACACTATTTTATTTGCTACCTTTCTGACAGATGCTACCCTCTCACCCTTGCTTCCTAGCAACTGTCTTAGCCTTGTCGGGATGTGGAGTCCAGTAAATGGAACAGTGTGAAGCCAGATGTTGCTTGAAACACTTGACCTAGCACTAAAATCTGTATGTGGCATCAATTGAAATGATTTAAAAATCTTTCAAACTCCATTTCTAACTGACAAATCTCCCATCTGACAAGATGGGACAAGGATCAAATGGACTCATCTTAAAATACTTTGTAAAATGGTTAGTACAGATATATCTGCATATATACATACTCTGACAATAGAACTCTACACATATTTTAGGGTTCATTAACACTTTCCCACTGTGCATATCCCATTGCACTGTGGGGAGAATGACATTAGTACTGCTCATATATGACTGAATCAAGCCCAGCAAAGGTCTGAAGGTGCTCCCCCTGTATATGTAACCAGCAAAGATTCTTTTTAATTGGGGTCATGCTTCTATACTATATATATGTATATACATAGTATAAATATATAGTAAATATATTTATTGACTATACATACAAATAGTATTAATTAAATAACAAAATGGTTAATAATGATTATTTAAGACTTAAAATGTAAGTTCTAATCATTTCTCCTGCCATTTCAGTGACTGTCATGTGCCCTCCATTACCATCAGTGTAAGCACTTAGTAAATATATCACTAGGCTGTCAATTTCTACTTATTCTTTAAGGCTAACGTCATGATAGTTTGCCAGTAAAGCTCTCTTGAATCTTCTTTGGCTCTGATATCTTTTAATCACTTGGATTCCAGAACTAGACTTAGCATGCAACATTTGCCACATACAGCACTTCATCAGGTCCTGTACTCCACCTTGTTCACGGGCTTCTTCGGGGACTTGGCTAATATGTCTTATATTTGTTTTAGCCACGGCAATATTGGCTAATTGGAGGAGGAACCTAATAAGTTTGAGAATCTCTGCTAGCCATGTACATCCCAGTTCATTATCTCAACAAGAGTTACCTAATGCTGGACAAGAGTTCAAGAGGCCGAGTGTCAGGTAGTGTCAGGGCCAGTAACGTCACTTTTATAAAGCTGACATTCCAGGGAGGGGATGGCAGGAAACAAGTAAGTGATGGAGTAAGATAATTTAAAGCGATAAATAATAAGCACGTGGAGAATGTGGAGATGTAGAGTGGTCAGACTTGAGGCCTGGGTACCATTAGGGAAGGGTGATAATACTCTCCGTCCTGGGAGACAGAAGCCTTGGAATGCCTAAGCTGATCCTCTAGAGACACGTTATGGACACTTCTCGTTCTAGGAACACTACCCAGCTGTCTCCTACATGTATGAAGCTCTGTGCTCAGCCCTGTAGTTACTAAGATGGTTTGGAACTGTTTCTTCCTAGAGACGATTACTCGGTTTGAAAGGCTAGCCAAGAACGTCTAAGGCAGTATAGCATCAGCTAGGCCGGTATTCATGGACAAAATCACCTGACAACTAGTGATCATTGATTTGACAGGTTACTCATGTATTTCCCATATGCATAGCAGCTCAGCAGAGGAGTTTGCTATTAGAAGATAGCTCTGTGTGTGTGTGTGTATGTGTGTGCGTGTGTGTGTGTGTGTGTGTATGTATGTATGTATGTGTGTACATTGTATATGTCTATTGTTTATGTGTATGTATTTGTATATGTGTGTGTCTGTCAGTGTGTGTGCAGGTAGAGACCAGAAGTCAACATTAGGTGTCTTTCCTAACCACTTTCTAGGCCCAGAGCATAGGGAAAGAAAGGGGAGGGACCCACATACGCAGACTTAGGGATCTTGAAATGAAAGAGTTGATATGCATGTAGCAGAGTCAAGAAGCTGCATCTCATTGAGAAGGTACCCGGGAAACTATGGTCTCACTATGGTCCTGGAACATGATGAGAAGTTTCCCTGAAATCCAGACTGATTCTTCCAGAGTCTTTTCCCCCAGAATGTCTTTCTCTTATATCTGAAAAAAAAAAAAAAAAAAACCTCACCAGTTGTTGACCAGCACAGAGGCGGGAAAATGCGTGTATGATGAAACATGCCTTTGAGCAAGTCCTCCTCTACCGCTCTTATCCCCCCTGCACCCCTCCTCTTATTCGGCTTTCCTACAGTTAATTTCATACATTCCCCTTGTCCCCACAAACGGGCTCATTCTCACAAATGTAAGGAATAGATCAAGATCCTGTGCCGAATTACAAATGCAGCACTTCAGCACGAAACTTCTGCAGGGAGTAGAAATAAACAGCATACGCTTTCCAGTTCATTAAACTCAACGCCTCAAAATAACCCGGAGCACCACCTCTCCTTCAGATAAGGAAATGGTTGGCTACACTAGCTGTTAGAGGGACGAACAACGAGATGTGCAAATGTATTCAGTCACGAATTCTTTGCCTTACGGTGGTGATAGGATAATCTTCATTGCCCCATTGTTATATGTAATTTTAAAAACCAGACTCAGTTATTTTGGCGTGGCAACATACATAACCCTCTGCTCGCTTTAATCGGGGGATGTGTGAGAAGGGTGATTAGGAGCTGGCAAAACCTCAGTGCTCTGACTTCTGTTAGTTCTGCCTTCTTTGCTTTCAGTTACCGAGGCTCTTACGCACTGGGCACTGCTTACATTTCACCGAGGCTCTGGAAATACAGTAGGATACTAGAAGCTTATGATCCTCCCTGGAGTGAGCTATGGAAAGCAATCGGTATCTGGGGTTGAATGGGAAACAAAGACAGGTTAGGCAAAAATATGCACGAATTTCTGTGGCTCTTTTTCACTTGGCTGGCATGAGTGTGGGTGTGACATGGGTTAGAAATGAGAGTGACAGTGACTGAACTCTGAGGAGTGCACAGAGGCACGGAGGCAGGAGGCCGCGTGGATTTCACTGAGGGATCCCTACTTCCGGTTTGCTGGGGAGGGAAGCAGAGGGACAGATAAACGAAGGTAAGCATGGGGTGGAGAGATGAGGAGAACAGTCAAGCATAGTAGTGGTAAAACAAGATGGAATTGCTAATAATTTAACCTGATCATGCCCATTATGAATAGAGTGTTCTGTAAGTGTTTAAGATCACGTGCTGCTCCTCCTAGGATCTGAGTTCAGTTCTCACCACCCATGTTAAGCAACTCGCATCTGCCTGCCACTCCAGCTCCAAGAGATGTAGTATCTTCTTCCAGCCTCTGCATGAAATTGTACAACCAATACACATGGTACACATACACATACAAGCAAATGGTCTAAAGGAAGAAATTATTCTGACAGTTGATTACTATCGAGAATGTATAAAAACTCAAGAATTAAAATATACTATGATATATATATATATATTTATCTATATAATATAAGATAAAAATATAAAAAAATCGAGTAAACAACTGGGGAATGAAATGAACAGTTTTTCAAAAGATGATGCATAAATGGCCAGTAAATAAATGAAGAAAATGTTCAACATCTTCGGCTGTTGGAGAAATGCAAATCAAAAATACACTGAGAATGTATGGTGACATAGAGTCCAAATGGGTATCATTAGGAAAACTGTTGCGGTTAAATATTAAAACAAAATGATACACCAGCCCATGCTATTGCTGGCTCCAGCTGGCCACAGGGCATCTGCGGGGTATTTTCATCTTAATCAGCAAAGCGTTTCAATCCAACTCGCTAAGTTTCCAATTTCCAATTTCCATCCCACATTGTCTCCAGCTATTCTCTGGCCCCAGCAGTGGCCATTTTCTTGTGACTCTCTGCTGTGAACTCTGTTCACATTCCCAGCATCCACACCCTGTGGTTATAATCACAACTCCCAGTAACCCATTAAATCAAATTTCAATAAGCTTGTAATTTAGCAATCAGATTTATATCTTAAATTCTCACTCCACAACACGTCCACACAATAAACTCACAACCGATTGATAATGATATAAACTGCCCACCTAGATAAGACAAATTGTCCTGTAATAATCTATCCCTATAGGATTTGAAAATACTATGAATAGCTACCTGTGGCCATTTAAGGCCACATGGATCTGGGTCATCCTTCTCTACCTCCATCTTGGTTCTTCTTCCTCCTTCTTCCTCTTTCTCCTCTCTCCAAAACTCTGTGCCCACCTTTTTCACTTCCCAATCACAGGCCTTGCCTTATCTTGTGCCTGCCATCACCTGCATATAGAAAGAATCCACAGAAAACAAACAATACAGTGCTTGGGAAAAGAACCTTCAAAGCTCCTTCCGGGCTCTAAAGCTTGTGAGTCACAGCAAAGCATAGGAAGAATCCTCAGGGTGCAATAATGTCAGTCACGGTGACCAGTCACTGTCTAAATGGACTCAAGACCCACTGGATAGAAGGAAACTCATTCCAGGTATTGTAAATCTAGTCGGTCACCCACGGCTGGTGAGCTCACGGATCCTAAAGGGGAACTTGTTACCATCTTGTTCTCAAACCAGTATAATTTTGTAGAATGATGTCATTATACAGGTGAAGGCAAGTACAAGATAGAACAAAGTCTGTCATTGGACGAGAAGGAAGGATGGGCAGGAGAAAAAGTTTTAGGGAGGAGGAGGAGACTGGAGCGAGGGAGAAGCAGCAGAGAGAACATGGAGGTTGTTAAGATTCCTCTCTACCCATTTACAGGTTGTTATGAATATTCTTAAGGGATGGATGTGTACAGGGCTTTGTATGTCTAGACGGACAAATTATATCTTATCAATTGGATCAGAGGTTATTTTGTTGTGTGTTCTTTTATGTTGTGATTTAAGTTCAAGAGAGTGTGTGGTGGCTAGACACGCTAGCCCACCATGAAATTGGGATATGTGTGTCTGGCATGGTGGCAGCCTGCCTTGGGAACTGGACGGGTAGAGAGATTGTTGCCAGGCTCAGAGAGAAGCCATCGGCAGTGTGATGTGGGATGGAGCAGAGCGGGTGAGAGGCTTTGCTGACTGAGATGAAGATATCTACCAGATATCTTGGGGCACTGCTGGATCTAGTGCAGGGTAAAAGAAAGGTTTTATTTTAATTTTACAGCAACATAATTTCAAACTACATATTTCTAAGTACTTATCCTTAGACCCACAGATAAATGTAACTCTAACCCCTCATCAAAGACATTTCTTTTCATACCAGATGGGGGCCATTACAGAACCCTACAGATGGTGAAAATACAGAGAACCGAATGACAGTGGGCATCTCATACTAACAGATCCATCTATAGCACAACAAAAGGCTCTGGGAAGATTGCCCAGGAGTGGGCAGAAAGATGGTAAAATGCAGAAGACCAAGATATCTTCTGGGAGATTGTATCTTCTACACATGACAAAGAAGCTACACCCATAAAATTACAACAAATGGTCACCTAATAAACACCTGTACAATAATACCACAAATGGCCTCCTAACATGGATGGGGGAAACATCACAAGACCCCACACCTAGAGAAGGAGCTATAGGCAGTTAGTGGCTACAGAGAGAGGGAAATGGTCTTCTCAGGGATGAGCTCCTTTGGAGGTTATCCAGTCCAAGTGGTCAGCCCTAAACACATACAGGGATCATATGGAATCGACAGGTTATAGTTATAGAAATATAATTATGTATATAAATATGTATGTGTGTCAGACAAGAAAAGGTTAGGAGTTTGAGAGGGAGTAGGGGGGACTAGGGAGAATGGCAGAGGGTAGAAAGAGAGGTGAAAATTATGTAAATACAGAACTCAACACATGAAATTCTCAAGAGAGACAATAAAGGTTAGCTAGTTATGATGCAGGGAAAAGAAAAAGTTATAAATTCCTGGTAGTAATGTAACTTAGTGTGAAGGTCTCTCTACAGCCCAAAACAGAACAAACATATGACCCCAGGGGTTCCACTCTTTGGAATACATCCAAAGGAACATAAGTTAGCTTACTACAGAAATGCTTGGACATCCATGTTTGCTGTGGTGCCATTCACAAGAGCCAGGTATGGAATCCATCTAGGTGCCTGGCAATGGATGAATAAAGAAAATGGAGGATACTTATAGGAAATGGAGATTTATTTAGCTGTAAAAACAAGCAACCTTTGGGAATGGAGAGATGGCTCAGTGGTTAAGAGCACTGGCTGCTCTTGCAGAGGTCCTGAGTTCAAATCCCAGCAAACACATGGTGGCTCACAACCATCAGTAACTCCAGTTCCAAAGGATCCAATATCCAGATCTGGCTTCTGTGGACATCAGGTAAGCAGGTGGCATATGTGCATGCAAAGCAGCCATACCCATCAACTTATAAAAGAATGAAATTATGCCATTTGAAGAAAAATGGATGCTCTAATAAGCTCGACTCAAAAATTAATATCATTGGCTTTCTTTCATATATGGATCCTAGATTATTCTCTCTCTCTCTCTCTCTCTCCCTCCCTCCCTCCCTCCCTCCCCCCCTCTCTGTGTGTGTGTGTGAGAGAGAGGGGGGGGCAGTGAGAGGAGAAATGAGCAATTGGTAAGAATTGAAGGCCAAAATATACCATATACTTGAATGACAACCTCCTAAAATGTATAACCTTGTTACATTCTGCTATAAAAGTTTTGAAAGTATATGTGATCAGAAAAGAATCAATCCTTCTTCAATTCTTTCTTTGCAGCTTTTCTAAGTGCATGAAATGTAACCTTCTCTGTGACTCTCTCCTCTCTGAAGGGGAAGGGGTAGAGATTTAATTCCTTGTCACTTTCTGGCAAGTTCAAGAGAGGATTATTTACTGTTACTTACTAATGCTCAGTTAATGTAATAAAATATTTGTTTATTGCCAAGATGCCCAATTTTATCAATTATTCATTGTATAAACCTCTGTTCTGCATCTTCTTGGTGTTGGGCCCTGGTATATAAAAATGAAGAAATACAAAAATCTTGGCATCGAGGGCTTTATCATCTGATGGGAGCAGACAGGGAGGCAAACGAACAAGCAGGCGTAATTCAACTCTTTTGAAGCTCAAGTCATGTGGCTGAGAAAATCCATTTGTTTCTTATCCTTCCACAATCCCACTGATACAACAAAGAAATATCAAAATGAGAAAAAGCCCTGGGTAAGATTGGAAATTCAAGAAGGGCAGGACTGTGGCATACCATTGGGAGGTAAGAAAACACACAGGCAAAATCTCTCCACATCTCACCAACTTCTTCCTGCTGGCTCTACTAGAGGCCACCATCAAAAGAACAGGTAGACTGAGGACTTTTGGGGAGACACAGAAGAAGGTCTCAGGTAGACAAAGGGATTCTGTAACCTATATATGTGAAAGTGGGTACTGTTCAATGCAGATTTCCCTAGTACATAAGGGAAGAAGCATTGAAATAAAGCCCCATGATTATTAAAGGTCTGCTGGGACTCTGTGCTTCAGTCTCTGCTGAGCTTGCATTTGCTATGGTCTGTAGACTCAGGAAAAGTGCTTAAAACAAATGGGGCAGGTGATTCATGGGAAATTCCATCCCGGATGTTGATTCTGGGGAAGGAATTGGGAAGGTAAGAGACAGGGCTTCTCTAAACTTCAAGGACAAACTCCCTGCTTGCCAGTTATTCAAGATGAGTTGTCTCTTGGGGTGGGGAGCAGGTCTTTTGCTACTGAGGGATAAAATGAATTGTCTACTGAGATAGAGAAGTAAAGTCTTCCTAGTCAGTCCTAATATCTTCCCAACGACAGCAAATAGGGGAGAGGTAAGGAAAAGCACTAGAAATGTTAGCATTTATAAATTATTTGAAATGAATGAAGGGTTGATGGACAAGGGCCGGAGTCCACAAGTAAAATGGTGGACATTGAAGAGTGTGTTTTTGAAGTCTGTGAAAAAAGTAACAGAAAATGCTATAAGCTGAAGGAGATAAAAAGGTCCCTTATAAATAGCAAGAATCAGCTAAGAGCCAGTTAGTAGGATCCCTTGAATGAGAGAAAATTTAACATGTGTCTTTCTAACTCTGGCTTATTTCTCTTTAGAGCAGTGGTTCTCACTCTTCCTAACGCCATGATCCTTTAACACAGTTTCTCATGCTGTGGTGACCCCCTCCCAGCCACAAAATAGCTTTCATTGCTACTTCATAACTGTAATTTTGCTGCTATTATGAACCATAATGTAATATCTGTGTTTTCCGATGGTCTTAGGTGAGTCTTATAAAAAGGTTGTTGGACCACAAAGGTGTCATGACCTACAGGTTGAAAACCACCTTGTATTAGAGGATCATCTCCAGTTCTATTTCCCTAGAAATAGCATAATTTTGTTTTTAGTGTGCTTTTTAAAGATTTTTATATCTATACACATATACACACATACACACATTCACACACACGTATGTGTATGTGCACGTGTATAGATGAATCACTCAAACAGTTAATTCTGTCAACTTTGACTCAGTCTGGTGTCATCTGAGAAGGGACATCAGTGAGGGATGACCTTAATCAGATTGACCTATGGGCAAATCTGTGGGCGGGTGTCTTGAGAGCCACTTGATCTGGGTTGACCCGGAACACTGAGGGCGGCAAGCCTATGCAGGTGGTCCTGAGCTCTACAAGAAAGCCAGCTAACCATGAAGCAGGTGAGCCAGACGGGGTGCTCCACTATGGTTTCTGCTCGAGTTCCTACTTGAGTTTCTGCCCCAACTCCCCTGATTGTTGGCTTCTGACCTGTCATCAGCTGAGATAAACTCAATCTTTTCCTCAGATGCCTTTGGTTAGAGTACTCTGTTACAACAATAGGAAGGAAACTAATACATGGAGAATATATACATATACATACATTATTATTGTATATTTATAATTTAAAATATATTCATGCCTTTTATATAATTCAAATACATGTAACTATATGTTCATAATTCAAATAGGAACAAGACTGTTTAACATGAGGAAGAGAACCAGGGAGCATAGGAGAGAAGGAAGGGGGATGGGTAAGCACAATATGTGATATACACATAAGACAATGTCATGATAAAAGCCACCAGTATATATCCTAATAGTGGAAAATGAATGCTAATAGATGGGGCTTAAAAATGCAAGACTCAAACTGATAAAGTGAAAATGGGAGAAGTGGCACATGAATAGCATTAGCGTCACATGACATAGACTGCCAGGCAGGAAGTATTAAAGGAGCTGAGTGTTCTACTTTTAATGACAAGAAATCCAGATTCACGAAGCAGCTACGACTCGGAGCTTTTACGCTTATAATAGATAGCAATGAAACTTGAAAAGCAAAGCCTTTTGGAAATAAAAGGGAAAATAACGAAAGCTGGTAGACTTTGCCTGTGTCTGTCTCAGAAATGCATCAAGTGAATAAAACCAAAACAAACGAAAGAATTTCAGGATACGGATACAGGAAGTCTCAGTGCAGAAAATACCAATAAATTTTTATATTAAGGCCCTGTGGAGCCAGACATATAATTTACCATAAAGAAACCACATGTTTTAATTTTGCTCCCCTTTCCCACTGTGAGACCTTTTCTAGAATAATCGTCTGATGCTCCAGACTCTTAGGGGATGGCAACACAATGATTCACCAGGCCCCTCCTCGCTCCCGTGTAGACCTTTGGGATGGCTTTTCCTATGTGCAGTGTGGTGTGTTTGTGAAGCTGTCCTCTAGGCATCACAGAATACTCTGTGCTTTGACTCGCATTGCTTCCTGGTGATGAAGATGATATTGATGCTTCTTCTCAGTCAGAGGAGAGCCTGGTGAGATAGTCAGACTTGAAAAAGACAACGTCCCGGCGTCTCAGAGTGAACGCAAGTGTCGAATGGAGGCAGAAGTCCACGGGCAGGGAGCAAAGACAGAAATAAAGGGAAAAATAAGCCTGGAGTAAGTGATCAAGGAAAGAAGTAGGACAAGATCCTGAATGAGATCGAGTCATTTCCATTCATTTCTCAAGGCGACCGAGGCATTAGCGGGATCAGAAAATGATGAAATTGAGATCAATTGACAAGATACAGCCTGCGGTGTTTCTGTGCGTATTTCAGGTCCAGGTAAACATCCAGGACAGATTAACTCCCTTAGCAAACTGACAGTTTGTGATGTGGGAAACCAACAAGTTGGTGAAGACAATTGTGCCTCATCTATAGCTAGAAGTGTCCACAGCAAAGCGGGGCTTACCCCGTCTACTGCTTTTCTCTAACACTCAGCAGTCAGATCACGAATAGAATCTACTGGATTCTCTTTTCAATGTCGACCTGATCCCTGCATCTGTGAGCAACTTCAGCTAATGTCACACTGGCCAACCCACCTTGACCTCTTGCCTGACCTTGTAGCCTCCTTGCCTATGCCCTCGTGCTCCCATGCTATGGTGGCTACACGGCAGGCAGAACTCTTCCTTTCTGTCCATGCCTAAATTTTCTCAGGGTCATTGTCTCTTTCTAGCACAGGACATAATTTATTTTATTTGCCTTTCCTCCCTCCTAGAAATATAAGCTTCTTTTTTGGTCTGAGTTGTTTATAGCTACAAATCCTTAAAAGAGTTCCTAGGATGCAGTGAATGAGTGCAAAAAAAAAAAAATCCTTTAAGACTAAATTGTTATGAAAAGTACACATCCCAAATTGATCTAAATGATATTTTTCAAAATCAACAATATTGTTTTCTTTCTCCCATTTGGCAGAAAAAAAAATGCCTACATTATATAATTAGATGGTGACATTTGTCTTGCTGCTCAGGATTCTAATTAGTAGCTTACTTTCACATTAATTAAGACCCAAAGGGATGACATCGACTACTAAAAGCAGGGTTTAATTTTCTTAGTGTCTTTCAAGAAATCTGACTTTACACTTCACACACTTGTGCCCATATAAAGCCAGAAAGCTAACTGAATTGAATTAATTTGGAAAGAAAACCCAGGGTTGCATTAGAGCCAAGTATGTCTGACATTTTGACTCTATGGCATAAGGTTGTCATGGACAGTGTCTTCGTGGTCTACTTCCAACAATGCCTTGCAACCAAAGCCTTACTGCTGTGGAGTCTCCCCCATGTCTGTTAGTCATCCACCCTCCTTGCTTCCTGCCACCAGTTAGGTTCGATCACATTTTCTAGTCTCAACTCTAGTGTTTCCTGCTTTCAGCAGATCTGGCTGGAAGCTCTTCCTCTGGGCTCCCCCTTGTGCCCTAGGTCAGAGCACATAAACTGCCATCGGTCTTTCTAACTCTCCTCAAAGGTGGATGTAAATGACTAAGAAGGCAGAAGTCAGTTGGCATTGTTTCTGGATGGATACAGGTGCCTGGCACACCGTCCACCACAGTTCATGATCAAGAACAAAACAAACAAAAACAACAAACCAAACAAAACGACCCTCCAGTAATTAAATATGCTAATTAACTGATGACTCCCTGTGGTGGTTGTGACAGGGGGAGGTGTGTGTGTGTGTGTGTGTGTGTGTGTGTGTGTGTGTGTGTGTGTTATCAGGACAATAGGAATAAAGAAAAAGAGACCCTAAAATACTAAGTAACAAACTGTTTAAAAATTTAGAAGTGGTATTTTGAAAAACGGCTTTTTTCTCCTACTGGGATCAGAATAATAAGTTTCCCTTTCCTTGCCCTTTAACACGCAGAACCAGTTCCTAAGGGAATTTATTGTAAAAAAGATTTTTTTGATATGTAAGCTGTTGGCCTTATGTGTTTAGATATAAAATGGAATTAAAGTTTCTCATCTTAGTGTTCTTGCCTCTCCATCCTTCCTGCTGCTGATAGAAGAGATAGTATCAGGTGTTCTCCCGCCTTGATTTCACCTACAGATGCCCTCCCTGAATGCCTGTAGGGTGTTTTCTTCCTTCCCTTTTAGCTTTGCGCTTTAGTTTGCAGTGGCTTAAATGCACTCTTCCACAAAGGCAGGGGGAGGTGGGGTGGCAAGAATTCAAAGAAATGTCTCCCCGGAGTACAATTGATTCTTGGCGGTTTGTTATTAAATCTTTAAATAATTAAATACACGTGAAAACATCACTCGACATTAAAGAGCCAACCATATGTTGAAAAGGGAGATGGGAGGAGGGGCAGGTATGCAGAGGGCTCTAGAATAAACACTGTCTTCCTTAACCTTGCCCTGTGGTGTCTGTGCCCATCATTGAGATGCAAGTCCTGCTCACCAGACCTTCAGCTGTAGGTGGGCTGAGCTTTGAGTAGGAGGGAAGGTCTTTTCTGAAGGCAGGGAGACAGCGGAAAAGAGGAGTGGGCGGGTCATCAAAGAATCCTCAAACAGATTGCTCTTTGTTAGGCCTCTAGGCTGTTCTTGAGGTAGCCTACCTGCCTCCTCGCAGGGCCGCTAGGGTCCTGAATTGTAAAGTGACATGAACAGTGGTCAGAATACAGAGGGCTGTGGTGGTGACTCCTGGGTGTGTGCTCAATAAATACTGGCAGGAAAACTGAAGTCAAGGACGACAGAGTCAGGGTCTCCGACGCGGAAATACATTCCGAGCACACAAACTGGCTGTGGTAAAGCTCTAATTGGTTACCCCAAGCTTACATTGTCCTAGTCTCCTCCTGCATCTCAAAATGTGGCCTCGTAAGGAATGAATGGTGTCTCAGTCATTGGTCTTTACATAAGATGAGGTCATCCTGGAATACAGCGTGGCTGGGCCTCGTCCTGTGTGGCTGTGTCCTTATACAAAAGAAGAGACTGACTGAGGTTTTTATAAGACAGGGGATGTCAAATATTCCAAGGAAGGTGCTGGAAACTAAAAGAGACATATGGAACAGATTCTTCCCACAGATCTCAGAAGGGGCCATGTTGACACCTTGATCCCAGAATAATAATAATAACAATAATTATTGTTATTCCCTCCCTCCTTCCCTTTGCCTCTATGAGGGTATTCTTCCACTCATTCACCCACTCTTGCCACACCACTCTAGCATCCCCCTACACTGGAGCCTCAAGCCCCCACAGAACTAAGGGCCTCCCCTCCCACTGTTGTCACATAAGGCCATCATCTACTACATATATATCTAGAGTCCTGGCTTCCTCCGTTGGTTGGTGGTTTAGTTCCTAGGAGCTCTGGTGGGGGGGGTCTAGTTAATTGGTATTGTTCTTCCTATGGGGTTGCAATCCCCTTCAGCTCCTTCAGTCCTTGCCCTAACTCCATTGGGGTCCCCGGGTTCAGTCTGATGGTTGACTGTGAGTGTCCGCATCTGCATTGGTCAGGTGCTGATGGAACCTCTCAGGGAGCAGCCATACCAGGCTCCTGTCTGCAAGGGCTGATCCCAGGACTTCTAGGGACGTTGGTAGTTTCTGTGGACTTTGAGACCATAGATTTCCGTTGTTTCAGGCACTTAGATTTTGAGTATTCTGTTATGACAGGTCTTCCGAACTAATAGTGAGAGATGTGTAGGTTGCCTTTGCAATTCCACATTCCACCAATTGCTGCCTGTCAGCAGAATGTCCTCATGGTCACACCTGTATGCTAATCGGCAAAGTAACACACACACACACACACACACACACATCAACAAATAGGCGTACCTCCCTCAGTACCATTCTACACAGTACCAGGCTCTCAGGGAATGTAATGATCCTACTGTCGTTTGAACATGAAATGTCCCTCAGGGACTCATGTATCTGAACACCTGTTCCCGAGCTGGTGGCACTGTTTGAGGGGTTATGGGACCTTTAGGAGGAGAAGTTTTGCTTCGAGGTTTCATGGCCTCGCCCCATTTCCTGTCCACCTTGCTTCTAGGTTGCCAATGCAATGTGCTAGGTGAGACTTGAACTCTTAGCGCCAGTGTCTCCTCCAGCATGTGCACCCTCTGGAAATAAACCGTTTCTCCCTTAGTTGATTTTGTCCCGGTATTTGATTGCTTTAGGCAGTGAAGTGAATGTAGTTGCCATTGAGAGGTTGGTGACAGGGACCTCTCTGTGGGTAGAATCTACTGAAGAACGAGTGTAGGTTCAGGGTGTGACGTTGGAAGGCATAAGACCTTGAAAAGCAAGTTTCAGCAAGAGCAGTGAGGGGCACTGAGAGCTGTGTTCAATCTATCATTGTCCTGGTGTCTTCAATAACAACCCGATTTCCTAGAATATTACACTCTCAAGAAGAGGGAACCAGATTCAAAGCTCCCCAGGGAGCTTGGCCAGGGTCACACTAGTGATGGAGTATAATATAAACTCACACCTACCAATCAGATGGGCTTAGAAAGCGTCCACCTTTGGAGCATACTGTGTTGACTGTGGGCTATCACCTCCAAATCCTCCCAGATACAGCAGTTGTAAGACTCACCCTTTTTTATGGAATATCATTAGAAATTGAGTTAGTCTCAATGGCACAGTGCTTTCTGTGAGAGTGTGAGGGCCCGAGTTCAGATCACATGTAAAAGGTGGGTGTGTGTGGGTGGGAAGGGCTAACTGGGCAGCATGCAGCACTTAATTATCAAGTGGGTGGGAAGCCACAGTGGGGTTTGTGTGCTGAATTATGCAGCCTTGCAGAGAGCTCTGTACAAGGTCATAGGTCATTCTACAGACAAGGTCAGACGAAGTCAGCCATCTGTGTTCAGGGACTCTTTCCAAACAGGGTCAGGCAGAGAAAGGGAGTCCTCCATTTTGTGCTGAGCTCAGAAAGCCATTCAGTCATGGAAGACTGAGACATTAATAGCATCATTCTCCAACACAGAAACACATAACACACACACTCACACACATGCACATACACACACACATACACATTCACACACACATACACATTCACACACACATACATACACATTCACATACTCACACACATATACACACACTATATATATATACATACACATACACACACTTAAATACATGCATGTGCATACACATATGCACATTTGTACATGCATGTACACACACATATACATGCACATACTTATATACATGCATGCACACACACATACACACACACACACACACACACACACACACACACACACACACACACACACACACCATAACCACCACCATCACCTTGGGTTTCAAAACTAGTTCTCATGTAAATCTTGTTTTACTTTCCCCCTTTTTAGCTGAGTTTCCCTTGCTCAAATGATTTCAGGTTTTTTTTCTGATCAG
The DNA here is from genome assembly GCF_011064425.1 of Rattus rattus. Taxonomy (NCBI): domain Eukaryota; kingdom Metazoa; phylum Chordata; class Mammalia; order Rodentia; family Muridae; genus Rattus; species Rattus rattus. The sequence continues at coordinate 204,734,224 of NC_046154.1, read as the reverse complement.
GAATTAGGTCATACATGTGAGAAGCACAATAAATAACTTTTAAGGAAAAAAATTAAGGGTTTTTATATAGTTGACTCCTCCTATCGCTTCTACCCCGAAAGAACATCTGCTCTTAACTTGGACCAATTCCTTCTGCTTTTTACTCTCTGGACCCAGTGTATCGGGAGTCCTGTTGGTTAAGGCTTAAAAATCAATCAACCTAGAATTCCTGTCTTCACCCTCCACTCCCCCACTGAAGTCAGAATCGCTTCTTTCTGGAGCCACTGAAAAATGTTTTTAAATGGTTTCTCTTGTATCCATCTTCTTTCTCATGATCAAGTCTTTAGATCCTTTTCAAACGAAAGCCACATCTTTTTCTCTTGCATTGGAAGCCTTCTGCTTTTCCACTTTGTCCAAAGCCATGCTCTCTTCCCCGCGCTTCATCCTCTCTTAGTCTATCTTTTTCTTCACTCTGACCTTCAAGCCTGGCCAATCCCTGTCTTTCCCACAAAGACACTGCATACTCCGTTATCAGGGCCTTTCCTTGGTGAAGTGCCAATTTCCCAAATATTCTGATAGCTTGTTTTCTTCACAGGCCTGCCAAAATGTTGCCGTGTAGAAGAATTGTTCCTTGGTTGCTTTGTTTTGCATAACCTCACAGTCTCCGGCGACAGTCAGATTGACTTCCAGTCCTGCTTTATGTCCCTTCCCGGCACTCATATTCCTGCCCCATTGGCGTGTGCGTTTCTGAGAGCAAAAACAGTTTCAATGTCTTCTAGATGCCAGCAACTGGGACAGCACTAGTACCCAGCACTATAGGATGGAAGGAACTAAAAATTCTACGAATTAACAGGCGAAAGAAAGCCAGTTTATAGAAAGGGTCTAGAAGGCCCCCCCCCCATTTACCTCACTGGCATCTAAGGAACAGAGCAACCATGAATGGAAGCTCGGAACGGAAGACGCACAGGCTGCACAAACCCCACACAACAGGAGGGCGGACACTTTCCTTGGGATCTTTTATCGCCTCCCTAGCCCCTTCTATCCTGAGGTGCTTCCCCTTTCTTAATGCGATATCTATTTCTCTTTCCAGGTCTAACTTAAAAGATATAACATTTTCTCTTTTCCTGGGGACTTTTGGGATTCTTTTTTACTTAGCCTGTATTATGTTTTCCCTTAAAGTCTAATAAGACCGGCCCTGAGCTTCCTTTTGCGGCCATTTTGAAATTCTTTTATTAATGAGACTAGGAACACCAAAGGGAGCCTTCAGTTCAGTTGTCAACATGTGTTTGCTGAATGAGCAAATGAATGTAACTCTAGTTCCTCTAATTTGGAGACGATTTTGCCGTGTTTAGGGCTTGAGGAGCAATGGATAGCCTCCAGGGGCATTACAAGATGGCAGGCCCTGCCATGCTTCTCTCAGTGTAGAACAAACCTGTCAGAGGAGCTTAAGAGCCAGACCCCCTTCCTTTCAGGAAGTTAACTGTGTACATTTGTCCATGTGCAAAGAGTGCCATTTAACGTGCAGGTCTTTGCCCACTCCTAGGGGGTGCCTATGAGATCATGGGTAAGCAACCAATCAGGCGTGGACACGCCACATTAGGGTGTATATAAGCAGCGCCATTCTGGGGCTCGCTCTCTCCTCTTCAAGATGTAATAAACGCTTTGCTGCAGAAGGATCCTGGTGTCCGCGCATGTTCTTGCTGGCGAGATGATAGCGCGCGACACCAAACTATTACAAACATAGCAAATGTGTAATCCTCCTGCCTCAGTCCCTTGGATGCTGAGATTATAGGCAGGTACCAGCACACCTGGCCCTTCAGGACATTTTCTTCAAACCCTATCACTTGGATATCCCACAGAGAAGTCCCAGGTTTTTTGGGAATCACTTAGCATCTGACAGCCCCGGTACATTTGGACAGTAAGTTGATATTCACTCTGTGTGCACTGAGCAGCCGATGTCCAGTGAGCGGCATGGACCTTGTCAGTCGGGTCCCTCAGGGTTTACCTGGTCTGTATTCCCTGCTTGTTGCCCATAGCCCTACCTTTAGTAAACCCAGGAGACCAATCAGCACATACCCAATTCCTTGAGATATAACTGCTTGACAGCCAGCCTGGGAACTGAAAAACACACCTGTCCAGCAGCCCGTATAGAGTAGAGAAATTTATTACTGTTTCCTGTTTCCTCTACATGAAAAAAAAAAAAAAAAACAACCCCAGAACTCTAGCCCATATTTTGACATTTTAGGAAGACTTACTGGAGTTCTGCCACATCAAATGAGCTGGTGCTGTGACACGCAGACACTAATGTTCAGCAAAACACATTTATTGCAGAATTTAGAGGCTAGTCACATACCTCCAAGGGTTTTTCTTTTTTTATTATTATTACTGTTATTTCTTCTTGGGCCTACCTACCTGAGGGTTTCAAGAAAGGAGACCGTTAGGCTCTATTTCTGAAAATTCACCTGACACTGTATACCTCACCCGTATCCTCTTAGCTAAGCTCACAGGCACAGCTGACGAGTCAGATATAGGTTTGCCATTATCTTAGAAGGGCAATCCAGAGAAGTCTACTCTCAGCCCCTAATACTGAGAGCACTCTGAAGGAAACACAATTTATCCTAAGGGATTCAGCTGCATTGTGCTTGCTTCGCCCTCCTTCAGTATCCATGAAGCGGAGTCTCCATTACAGAGAATGATCTGCAGTTGTTGAAGGGCCGAAAGTCAATCCATGTCGAGCATCTACTTCGTGCTCATCCCTGTGGAGGAATTCGGTTCAGTCCAGTAGACTTTGATGAGCACCCATCATGTGTACAAACCCCAGGCAGTTGCTGCAGCACATGTATGGATGAACTTACTGCCTACAAGTGGACGGAGGATGTGCACACAAATAACTACTGTACAGAGTCAGGGTCAAAAGAAAGGCGTGGACCGAGTTCTTTAAGGTTCTAAAGACATAAGTCTGCTAGACTGCAAGGCCCACTTTTTTTCCTTTCCTTTTTTTTTTTTTTTCAGAGTTGGGGACCGAACCCAGGGCCTTGTGCTTTCTAGGCAAGCGCTCTACCACTGAGCTAAACCCCCAACCCCAAAGCCCACTTTTAAATGCACTGCATCACTAAGTGTCTTCCTCGCCCCCAGGGCTTATGTTTCTTAGTGAGTACTTCTTGACTGAGTGTATGAGCATTTTATTTGGGGGTGCACTGGCTGGTTTTGTGTGTCAACTTGACACAAGCTGGAGTTATCACAGAGAAAGGAGCCTCTCTTGAGGAAATTCCTCCATAAGATCCAACTCTAAGGCATTTTCTCAATGAGTGATCAAGGGTGTGTGAGGCCCACTGTGGGTGGTGCCATCCCTGGGCTGGTAGTCCTGGGTTCTGTAAGACAGAAAGCTGAGCAAGCCAGGGGAAGCAAGCCAGTAAGTAACACCCCTCCATGGCCTCTGCATCAGCTCCTGCTTCCTGACCTACTTGAGTTCCAGTCCTGACTTCCTTTAGAGATGAACAGCAATGTGGAAGTGTAAGCCGAATAAACCCTTTCCTCCCCGACTTGCTTCTTGGTCATGATGTTTGTGCAGGAATAGAAACCCTGACTAAGATGGGGAGGGGGCAAAAGATTAATGTTAGATAAGGATCTGATAGATACTTTGAGTTGACTCTTAAAAGATGAGCTTTTATCAAGAGCTGGTGTAGGTATTAGGAGGGTGGTCTGAGAGGGAGACAAAGCATTTGGTAAGTGATGGAGTATCCTTGGCAGCATTTGACAAGTGTGTGGTACACACATGCATGGGAATCATGAAAAGAAAAGCCAGTAACCCTTGTTGGGAGCAAATTATGGTGGCTCTGCACACACCGAATTGAGAATTTGAATTTATGTTAGCCACTAGAGAAACAACAAAGTATTATTTTTCTGTCTCTTTTTTATAATTTAGTTTTTATTAAATCTTTGAAATTTTCATACATGTATACAAAGTAGCCTAATCATCCTCCAATCCCCACCCCCCATGACCCATCTCGCATCCTTTTCCCAGCTTCATGTCCTCATTATATAATTTTCATTGAGGTATTTATTTTAACCTACTGGTTCAAATTAGTGCTGCCCATGTACACATGCATGTGGGATCAACCACTGGGGCATGGTCAACTTGAAAGTATGGCCACCACACTCCTAAAGAAAAGCAACTCTCTCAGGGGACAGAGTTCCAGAAAACATCACATCTCCCCCCATCTTCTGCGTCTCTCATTTTTTCTGCACCCTCCTCCACGGTGTTCCTTGAGTCTGAATGATGGCGCCATAGTTGATGTAAATGACCTACCTATACCCAAGTACTCAGTCTCTTACTTTCAGCACTTTAAACGGTAATGCTTCTCTGCATTAACTGCCATCCACCACAATGAGAAGTTTCTCTAATCAAGATCTGGAGAAGCACAAACCTATTGATAGAAACACAGATCTCTATGAGGCAGTAAGAGCTTTTCAACCTGTGGGTCATGACCCCTTTGATGTGGGAAATGTCAACTGTCCCTTTCATATGGGTCACCTAAGACCATTGGAAAACACAAATATTTATATTATAATCCACAGTAGTAGCAAAATTGCAGTTATGAAATAGCAATGAAGTAGTTTTGTTGGGGGTAGGGGGGTGGACCACGACATGAGGAACTATATTAGAGCGTCACAGTATTAGGAAGATTGAAAACTACTGCCATGCAGGAACATGCCCATTTAGGAAAAAACAAAACAAAACAAAACAAAATGGGTGGGTTCTCTCTTAGGGCCTATGAGTTCTCTAGGCATGGAGTTCTGAGTATGCTTACAGCACCAGACATAAATCTCTCCTGAGGAACAGGCTTCAAATCTAATCAAGGGAGTCATTGGTTACCCCCATAAAGAGTCTTGCCACTATTGTACCAGTGGGCACATATAGCCAGCAGGCCAGTGTGCATGAACACGTGTAGCCCAGAGCTGGGTAAGACAACTGTTGATGCTGATGTCTTTTCTACTTCTAGCATGATGAAAGACAGACAGCCGAGAGAGTTCCCTGGTCTGTTCAAGAGTAATTTCTCTGTGTCCTGGGACCAATATGTACAATGTGTGTATGGCATCTTTAGCAACTGGATTTTACCTCTAGCAATGATGGGAAACCAAAAGCAATGGGGTTTCTGATGCCTCTGACCAATCATTTGTAGGGAGGTAAACCATGACTGGCACAGAAAATTTCATTTAATAACCCATGTCTAATTTTCAGATAAATGGGTTGACTTGGAAAATAAAAATACTGAATGAGGTTGTCCAGCCTCTAAACCACAACTGTCATACTCCCTCTCACATGAGAGATCCTAGGTTTTGCCTTGTGTGTTTAACATGGAGCACATGTGGAATAGGGAGGTGGGCCATTGGCAGGAGGATGCGTTTAGTGAGAGGAGATAATGGAGCATAGGTGAAAAGGAAAGTAGACGGGGGGTGGGGGTGGGGTGGGGGTGGGGGTGGGGGTGGGGAGATCCCGGTGACACAAGGGTTCAATCAGAAAGTGGAGTCATGGGGATGGGGGAATAAGGGACAAAGAAAAGTTTAAACAAAATGAAGTATATATGAAGAAGCTACTTGGGGCTTATGACAGCAACCCAAATCTATAAATAAAATGCAATAATAGGATAGGACATCTGTGAATGAACTAACTGGGAAAGAATACTGGGATCGAGTGTTCAAGTGGGGATAGGGACGGGAGTCCAAGAAAGGAAGAGTGAGGATGGGTTAGCCCAAGCTAAGAGTACATGAAGACCTCTGAGTCCTCACTAATGTGTAAAGTAATCAAAAGTACAATTTATTAAGAAATTTGAACAAAATACCCCACAATTAGTAGACAATGTTTCTCCAAGAAGATATGGCTTATTAAACATTTTTAGACACATCTTGATACTTTATGAACTACGACTTAGGAAAAGTGATTTGGTAACTTTATGTTTAATGTAGCTTCCACATGTAAATGCATGCCAAGATTTCTCTACTCTGCCCAACATCTAAAGAATCCAAACATCTATTATCTGTATTTATAGCAAATGTTTGAGGCAATGGCCAGTTCACAGTTTATAAAATTCCAGGGTCAGTGTTTGGGACGGAGCAGTATAGAGAAAGATTGGGAGAACAGGACTTTCTGCTCAAAAGAGTATCTGCGTGCAAATGTGTCTTAGTCAGCAAATTGGGGAGGAAAGGTTTTATTTGACTTATACTTCCATATTGCTGTTCATCATCAAAGGAAGTCAGGGCAGGAGCTCAAGCAGGGCAGAGACCTGGAGGCAGGAGCTGATGCAGAGGCCCTGGAGCGTACTGCTTACTGGCTTGCTCCTCCTGGCTTGCTCAGCCTGTTATTTTCTTTTATAGAACCCTGGGCCACTCTCCATGGATGTGGGTCGCATCACCCACAATGGCCTGGGGCCTCTCTCATCAATCACTAATTTAAAAGACTCCTTACAGCTGGGTTCTGTGGAGGCATTTTCTCCATTGAGGTTCCTTTCTGATAACTCTAGCTTCCTGGCAAGGGATTGAATGCATCAGTCATTAGTTTGCTCTTTTAGATCATTCGCTTGTCCATGACACTTGGGTGGAAATTGTTTATTATTAATTTTTTTAACAAGCCAGTTGTTCCCCCTTCCCAGTCCTCCCTCTCACAGTTTTTCACCACACCCTTCCTCTGCTGTCTCCCAGAGGATGCCCCACTCCTATCCCGCATACAACCAGGCCTCCCTACTCCCTGGAGCCTCAAGTTGTGTGTGACAACTCATGTACTCACACAAAGCATCTGGGGGGTAGTGGTGAGGGTTTGTAGCTACTGATTCTTCTCTAACAGGAAAAGCCTAAAATAAGCACAATACAAAAATGACTTAGCCTTATCTCCAGGGCAATGTAAGAACTGCAGAATTCACAGCACTGCGATTCTGAAATCACAGCATAATTTTCTACACATAACAAAAGAAACATGAAATATGACTAGAAAAATTGAAGGCTTCCAAGATTTACTAACTGTTCAAAGACCAGTCTGAGCAGTATGTTTAAACATCTACCGGAGGGGGAAACCATTTAAGTTGGTGGAGGGTCATACTTGAGATTTTAGATTTTCTATTTCATCGCATTTCCTTTATAGGTGCAAGGATTCATTTTGGCACCATTGGCCAAAGTGTTCAGTTTGAACACAAAAAGAAGCCTGGATAATATAAAATATTAGAAGGAATAATGCACAGGCATGGGGAGATCCGAATGATGTTATAAACAGCAGTGGATAAAATTACAGTGATGTCCTGTGGTGACTCCTGAGTACCAGCTACTTGGTTAAATGAGTTACATACTAGCTACTTGGTTAAATGTGGTACACACCAGCTATTTGGTTAAATTTGTTACATGTTACATACTAGCTACTTGGTTAAATGCATTTACATACATAATTTCTTATGCAGCTGACTCCGTTTCACAGGGGGTCACTGTGGTTCAGGGACAATAGAGAGCAATCACGCACTGGAACAAGTCCTGAGCGACCTGTAGTGACACACTAGAATCTAAATGTAAATTGGTGACCAGCTGAGTTATTTGCTCTAAAAGATGAATCACTAGTTCAATCTGAATCCCTGCACTAGGAGTCAGTCCTGTGACTTTATTTCCATTATTTTATATTATTTGCCGTTTATAGATAAATCAGTGAGACACAGGAATCTGGCTCAATGTTTCCCAAATCACACCGCTAAGAAACGGAGAAGCTGGCATTAGAACTGGATCCCACAGATTTGCAGACAAAGGTGATGAGAGGCAGCATTTAAGTCCTGTGTAATCTCATGCAGAAGATCTGAGTTTGCTCCCCAGCAGCCAAGTGGGTGGCTTACAACTGCCTGTAACTCCAGCTCCAGGGCATTGATCTACTCTCCTCAATTCTATAGACATATACCCTGAGGCAGATCTGCACACACATACTCATAATACAAATCAATATTTGAAAAGTATTCAAATTCAAAATTGCCTTCTAGTCCAGTTAACATGACAACAAATAGTGTTCCCTACAGATTGGCACCAAATTTTACCATTCTTATTTAGTCAGGGGACTAACTTTTTATCAGTGTTGAAGTCAATGATGTAGAACTGTGGCAACTGCCTTGTGAAAGGATTAAAAAAAAAAGTTATCTAACATTGGTTCATAGATTGTCTCACAGTTCCTTCTAATAGATGGTGGCTGATGATTTTTTAAGATTTATTTATTTATTATATGTAAGTACACTGTAGCTGTCTTCAGACACACCAGAAGAAGGTATCAGGTCTCATTACAGATGGTTGTGAGCCACCATGTGGTTGCTGGGAATTAAACTCTGGACCTCTGGAAGACCAGTCAGTGCTCTTAACCACTGAGCCATCTCTCCAGCCCTGTGCCTGACGTTCCTATTCTTCTCCTATCAACCAAGTAATTCTCCAGAAGTTTCTTCAGTGGAAGACAGTGGGATGTCTCTTGGCTCACCTCTGCCACTAATTACCTGGTATTAGCATCTGATCAGTGCCCCGAAATTGTCCTTCACTTCCATTCCACCATCAACAAGTATGGTGGCAATTTGGGATTCTGACCCTGGCTATAATTCTGAGGTGTCAGACCCCTATCCTTGGATTGGATTACTTTGTTCATTGCTGAATGCCCATCAGTACTTATATTTGTTGATTTATTATAAAGGATAGTTTGAAGGATACAATTTTTTTTAATTGAAGAGATGCATAGGATGAGATGTGAAGGAAAGGGACATGCATTTACCTATACTTCTTCCTGGAGGTCAAGGGTGGATCCAAACCCTGATCTTTCTCATCACATGTTGTCCCTCTTCTGAAACTGCCTAGGAACCAGCAGTCTCAACCTCCAGTCATATTAAATGTAAAGCTGATCCCACTACTCTTGATCCCAAGGGCTTCAGAAGTTTGTTACCAGAAAATGAAGACAAAGATAAAACACAACATTCAAATGATACATGTTTTCAATATATCACATTGTGTAATTAGCTACTGACTGGGAAAGGTAGAAATGAGCAGAATAAGTGAAATAAATATCAGATCTTACTTATGCACCAAGAAGCACAGATAGGGCCAGTGAGAAGGCACAGCGAGGATGGGGGCTTGCCACCAAACTCCGTGACCTGAGCTCTGCCTCAGCAGCTGCCATGGTTTGAATGAGACAGAAGAGACTGTGAAGAACTGTGAGATGTTTGCAGTTGGACTAAATTGCATTCTCACAGTGATGTGGCCCTAAACCTACTGACCAGTTTGTTTTCTTACACAACCCTGGGCAATCGCTCCAGAAGATGACACCACCCACTGTGAGTTGGGCTCTTCCACATCAATTATCAGTCAAGAGAATGATCTCTCCAGACTTGCCTATAAATGTACCAACTGAGCTTTCCTCTTCTCAGATGATTCTAGCTTGCATCAATTTGATAGCCCAGCCAGGACAATGATAATTGTAGAGTTTATAAAGATATCTCTGGTCCACTAGATGGACAGATCCTGGTATATTTAAAGGTGACAGCACATCCAAGTTGTTGGTCAAGGAATTTCAAGACACCTCCAACACAATGTAGGCTGTTGCTGTTGCCCTTGTTGCCCAGGGCTTAAAGGTAATTCCCTATTGCTGAAGACAGCAGGTAGTTCAGATACAGGACTTGGAAGATTAGAGCTGGATCTGACCTGAAGGACTCCTCTCTGAGGATTAGGTTCCATCATACCAGAAGGAGCTATCTACATTTTCAAATAGGGAGACAATCAGTGGTCCTACTGAGCTGTGACACGTACGTGCAACAACAGCAACAGCAGCAGCAGCAGCAACAACAATAACAGCAGCAGCAGCAACAACAACAGCAGCAGCAACAACAATAACAACAGCAGCAGCAACAACAGCAATAATGACAACAAAAACAACAACAACAATAGCAGCAGTAGCAACAACAGCAGCAACAGCAGCAACAGCAATAACAGCAGCAACAGCAACAGCAATAATAGCAACAAAACAACAGCAACAACAACAACAGCAGCAACAGCAGCAGCAACAACAACAACAACAGCTACAACAGCAGCAGCACCATCAACAATAACAGCAGCAGCAGCAACAACAACAACAGCAACAACAACAGCAACAGCAGCAGCAGCAACAGCAACAACAACAACAACAGCAGCAGCAACAGCAATAACAACAACAAAAACAACAGCAACAACAGCAGCAGCAGCAACAACAGCAGCAGCAGCAACACACAGCAGCAGCAACAACAATAACAGCAACAAAAGCAACAGCAACAGCAGCAATAACAACAACAGCAACAAAAGCAACAGCAACAAAAGCAACAGCAGCAACAACAACAGCAACAGCAATAATAACAACAAAAACAGCAGCAACAACAACAGTAGCAGCAGTAGCAGCAACAGCAGCAACAATAGCAACAGCAGCAGCAACAACAGTAACTAGCACGGCAAGACATCTCAAAGGACACACTAGTGGCACTGACATGTTGGTGGCAATCATCAGCTGTCTAATTGGGCTTAAAGCATGCTCAAGAGGAGAAAAATCATGCCTAGTACTAGGAAGTAGCCTACTGTTGAGGCTAGTGATGTCATAGAGCTATAAGGAGAACATACTACCACCATGTTACTAAGCCTGCATTATTTCTAATCGCATTGTAAATACTTGTCCTATAAACACATGTAAGGGTAGGCCTCAGCCCTCATCAAAGAGACTTCTCTCTGCAGCAGATGGAGATCATTACAGCAAACCATGGCTGGCCACAGTGCAGAGAGAAACTGATTGCAGAGTGTTCCACATCAATGGATATATCTACAGCACAGCTCCTGTGCCTAAGGCTTAGGAAACATCACAGAAGAGGGGTCAGAAAGATTCTAACAGACAGAGGACTAGCAAGTCTCCTGGAGATTGCTTCCTAGAATGACAGAGGAGTTATACCCATGATACCTCAGCAATATGGCTACCTAAATAACAAACAATGACAGCATCAGTAGACATGCTAATATGGAATGGTGAAAATCTCATGGAGCCTTGTCCATAAACAAAGAATTACAGGCTTTTGAGAGAGGGAGAATTAGTGTTTCCTAGGGCTGAGGCCCCTAATGAGTAATCAAATACCAATCAGGCAGCCTAGAGAGCTTATGTGTACAAGCTACACTTAATGGACTTAGCAGATTATACTATGCATTTATATATAACAATAATAAATAAGATACCAAGACCTTGAGAGGGAGTAAGGGGGAGGTATGGGAGTGGTTGTCGAGATGGGATGAAAGGGGAAAGAATGCAATTTTATTTTAAAGATTAAAAATTATATTTTATGCATCAATAAATGGGGATATACTATAAAAAGATCACTGGCTAGAGAAATGGTTCAGAGATTGGGTGTTTCTTGGTCCTGTGAAGGACCTGAGTTCGGCTGTCGGTGCCTACATATGGCAGCTTTATCCGCCTATAACTGCAGCTCCAGATGATCTGGTCTTTTCTGGCCCCCAAGAGCATGCACACACGAGTCATACATTAACACACATATGCAAACACTCACATTTAAAACATAATGAAAATGAATATTTAAAAAGATTCCAACATTAAAAGTGATAATTTCAAGTTGAGGAAAAGATGGAGTTCATTCAGTAAATGATTTGAGGCCAAGTCAGTAAAAGTCTCCACCCAATTATATGGAGGAAAATATTGTGGGTTTTTTTTTTAACATTTTACACAAAAATATTTTAAAATTAACATTATATCAAATAAAATACACCAACCTGAAAAACAGAAGTGAAGATACATTTAAAAAGAAATCTAAAAACCAACAGGAAAGAATATGATCAAATTATATTCATGAAAACATCTTGAATAAAAATTAAATAAATAAAACAGTAAGAAAAATCTTGGGATCAAAGTTAATCTTAAAAAACACATTGAAAATGGAGCTGGAGAGAGAGATCTAAGTGGGTTAAGAGCACTTGCTGCTTCTGCAGAGGATCCAGGTTACTTTCCCTGCACCTGTGTGGAACAGCTGTTCTGAGAGATCTGATGCCATCTTTTGGTTCTCAAGGACACAAACACATGTGTGCACACACACATGTAAGCACACAAATGAGTATGCACACATGTGAGCACACACACACATGTGCACACAGATGGCATATAGTGACTAAAATGCATAAATGTGAATAATATTAAATGATTAAAAAATGAAATCTTTAAAAATGTTTTACAATTTGTTGAAAGAAGAATGCTAGCATTCTAATATTAATAGATCCTATAGGCAAAATATATATAATTTATACTCCCCCAATTGTATTCTTAGCATACCAAACCAAAGACTATGAATGACCACCATTTTTTAAAAGGACAAAACTTAAAAGTAAGTAATTCATAAAGATAATATAAATTTCACTCATAGTGGAAAATGGCAAATACATATTTGCAATACTAAAAGGAGAAGGGAAATTTCTGACAATGTCAGAAGAGGCAGACTTTAGTTCAATTTGGGAGGAATTGCTTAGCAATCTCATGCAGCAGCTAGAATGTATTTACCACTTTTTCTAGAAAGAATTTACTCATGTGTGTAGAAGCTTAGAGGGTGATTGGATCACAAATTGTTAGGCTGAATATGTGTGGTTGGTATTGATGTTCATTACTGAGGAACTGACTTTAAACAGGGTGGCTCCTTTGGAGCCCTATGAAGGTTTTTGTTTATTAGTTTTTTGAGAGTTTCATACACTGATTTGATCAAGTTTACCCTCCCTTCCCCAACTCTTTCCAGGAACTGGCATTTTTAAAATTTTTAAAAGAATAGATAATATAGACTAGTGTGAAATACTATAGATGATCTATGCTTTGATAATAGGACAGTTTCCAAGGCATGGTACAGTTTGTTTGAAAAAGAGGAAATATAATTCATATAAATGTGTATTTATACACATGCTATATGATACTGTTTTTCCCATTAAAGCAAGAGTGTGGGTATTGTTGTAGGGTATTTGATACTCACGGAAGAGTATTCAAACCAGTGACTTCCCTTAATTTAAAAGTTTCACAAGTACAATTAATTTTTATCGTATCTGATACATTCTTTGATGTTTATAGTAATAAATACTTTGTGTTTATTGAGAACTTCACATGCATGCTGCATTTATTAGAAGTATAAGGGGAATACACTTTGAGCATGTAACAGAACTAAAAGGTTTGAGGTTCAGAACTTCACCAGAATGCAGCATTTCCCTTTCTTAAGGTAGGAAGCTGTTGGAAATGTTTAGCTTCATAGGCAGAAAGGGAATCACAGAATCTTTGCGCTCTAACCCGCTCTATCCACCAGAGACACTTGTGTAAGTGTCTCACGGAGCTCTGAGGATGGGAAGTTACACAACATCAGTATTCATTAAGATAGGTCACTCACTACAAAACGGGCTCATTTTTCCAATATAAATTTGCAGGGATCGAATGAAGCTAAATCAAAGTTGAGGGAACTCCGGAGTGTGACCTTGAGCCCTTGCCTGTGGGCATAGTCTTGTTTCATCAATGTCAAGGAAACAGAGACGGCTTGAAAGTTAGTGTGGAGCACCAGTGCATGCAAATTACCTTAGCGTTCCATCCCCCAATGAGAAATCAAGCTAATTCCTGTCTGTCTACCTCACATACACCCAGAATTTCTTTCTTCACATAATGACAGAGATGCCCAATGTAGACTACGAAGTTTCGAGTCTAAAAGGCACTCAAAAGGAAAAGACAGCCATAATTCACGATAGCCATGTACTAACTGACTGTGACAGGATATGGTGCTTACAGATGCCAAGTTGTCATAGATACATCCAGAAGGAGAACACTGAGCGGAATGTCAGTGAAGTCTAGTGCTTTCTACCTCAGCAACTCAGCCTCCCTGGATGCCTTGGTTAATACGTTAATAAGAGAAGTTGTGTAATAGGCAGACAGACCATGTAGATGAGGTGCCAATGAGAGTGAAACTCGCATGCCACACTGTGACCGCCTGTGACTTTCTGCAGAACACATTTCTTTCTTCGTCGACTAAACTGCTGGCCCACTCTTCCTTTAGGACCTGGAGCCATAAATGCCTTTTCCTGTTTGAGGCTTTCCACAATCCCTTTGTCAACACCAACTCTTCTGATTTCATATCTTCATATTCTATATAACATCCTTATTTTAAAGCAATTCATATGTTATATACATATGTATAAAATTTAATGTCAACCAGGTTTTCAACCTACTAAATTTTATGATCTTTGAAACTATAGCGTGATTATTGTTTTATATATCTCTAGTTCGAACATACATGGGCAATATGTATTAAAGGACGAACAGGTAAGTGTGTGAATAAACAGAAATTATCAGATAATTAAGTTACTAGTGGAGTGGGAAGATGGAGATAAAAGTATTCATGCAGAATATCTATATGCTAGGGCAGTGGATAAAAAGCTGTCTTTGAAGCTGAGAGATAAGGTACAAAGGTAGATTTCAATCAATCCTCAAAGGATGAGGAAGGTTTTACTAGTCCACTGGTCAATAATATCATTCATAAAAGTGCTCTCAGGAGACGAGAATGTGCCATGAGCAGCAAATAACTTGTTAATACTGAGTATGATACGCAATGACCATCGGGCTTCTCCTAATTGATACACCAGAAAATACTTAAAGTGAATAAAAAGACAGAAAAGAGAACGTAAAATACTGTGAAAATGAAGCGTGGGAAAAAACAAAAGATAAATTTATCTAGATGCCTATGTATATTTTTGAAATTATGATTTGACTGTATTTCTCCCTTTCCTCTCCTCCCCCACTACCCCACACTCCTCTCTCCTCTCTCCCTAAGGAACAGGGTCTCTCCTGTTCGCCCCGCCTCCTGTTCGCCCCACAGCCTTGCTTTAAAGCTAATTGGCATCGCTTGCATATTCTTAGATACTAATCAATGTTTTCAATAGAAAATGAAATCTTTAGTGGTTTAAGATTTTAACTTTGGACAAAGCAGTTAAGTGATCCTTTAGTGAGTGAATATGAAGACCCTTGTAGAGCGGTCTTCTCAGGGACTACTTTTAAGCCGCATGGTCAGAATCTAGCACATCTGATACCTTAGAACGAGACCTGTGAGCATCATCTCTCAAAGTTAAGTCAGGTCCTAAATAACTTTGTAAACTTCCCTTTCTAAGACTCAGAATTGCGCTATACATTCTGGAAACAGAAGAAGGGAACGAACATAACTCACACGGGGAGCTGTTTACTGTAGCCCCAGCTCTCAGTACACATGTTCTTAAGTACTTGAGTTTGAATACTTAGGCTAGGTTCCGAAGAGTAATTGATACTTTAGTTAATCTCTTACTTATCTACAAGGTTGGCCTTTAAATCTCACGGCTATTAGATTACACAGCAGGCATTTTATGAAGATTTTCAAGTTTACATCAGTCGTGACTATGACACTGATGTCATGTGCTTGAATTTGGGACAAGCCCATCTGACTAGAAGAAGGCACAACCAATGGTGCTGCTGGAAGTCTCAGAGGACCACACATTGCTGAGATAAATGTAATTGCGCAGTGTCCCTCTGACTGGGTTTAGTGAGTCGGTTGCTGTCTTCATCCTGATGGAGAGCTCCTACCCATTTCAATAGTACTGAGAGGTTCTTGGTGACCCTGAGGTGAAACTCCGCCTCTTGTTCGCCCCGCCTCCTGTTCGCCCCGCCTCCTGTTCGCCCCGCCTCCTGTTCGCCCCGCTCCTGTTTACTCTGGCTGCTGTTTATTGGACAGAAGCTGGACTAGTTGATTAATATGTAGCCTTTTGGTGTCCAGTTCCAAATGCCACTTAGAATGGCTCAGATTTCAGTATCTTACCCAAACCGGACTGGCTGGTAAGAGAGAAAAT
Source organism: Rattus rattus (assembly GCF_011064425.1). Classification (NCBI taxonomy): domain Eukaryota; kingdom Metazoa; phylum Chordata; class Mammalia; order Rodentia; family Muridae; genus Rattus; species Rattus rattus. Next base: position 204,718,348 of record NC_046154.1, on the reverse strand, counting down.
GAGAGGCATTTTCAACAGTCGAACCCTGCCAGGCTGTATACTCCCAGCAGATATCACACAACTTAAAACCAATCATTTTGGCCTCTGTGTGAATCATATTTTTAAAGGTGCTTTTATGACTCATTAATTTTATTCTAATGTGAGGTCTGTAACTGAGGCTGTCACCCTGAATCATCTCTGAGACTCTATGAGGCAGATCTCAAAGAGAATCCCAATTTCCGTTTATTATTAATTGTATGTGTGTGCATGTTATAGAGTATGTCAGAGTGGGTGAGTATATACCGTGGTGAGCTTGTGGAAGTCAGAAGACAACTTTGGAGTCAGTTCTCTCCTGCCACCTTGTTTTGAGGCAGGGACTTTTATGTTTCTGCTGCTTGACCTTGCATGGCATGCTGGCTGGCTCTTAGCCTTTTGGGAAGTTCTTCTCTTTCAATCTAGGTCTACAACCTTACCATAGGAGTGATGGGATTATGGGTGGACACTACTACCTACAGTAGCTTTTTACATGGGTCCTGGGCATTTGGAACTTGGTCTTCAGGCTTCAGCACACTTTTCTTCATGGTGCCTTCTCTTTGGTGCCGTAGTGCCACATTTTGCAGATGAGTAAATTCAGGCTAAGTAACTTCTTTGAGGCATGTGGGGGATATTACAGGCTAATTCCAGGCACTTCGGTTCTAGGATTTATCCTTGTACGATTTTGTGTTCCCTTTAAGAACATTATCAAAATTAGCCCTTCTAACAGTGCAGTTAAGTTCATCGTTAGTGGAATGTTTCCTTGGGATACCTGGAGTTTACTGTACATTCAGGATTTAGAGGCTTAGCAATTAATTCATAGGAAGCCAAGCTAAGACAGCTGAGACTGTTCTCCGGAATGGCCATTATGAGTTTCCATGTTTCAGTCTTCCTGGTCACTAAAATGGGCATGGGTAATATCACAACACCTGCAGCTATCAGTCAGTCCTAGACCAGGATTCAGATCTACCACTTGCTAGCCCTGTAAGCTTGGGTTGAGTTCCTTATTCTTGATGTGTATATTGAACAGTGATTTACTTCCACAGGTTTCATGACCAAACCAATATGAAATTCTTGTTATGAGCCAAGATCCAGAGCTTACCCCCAATAAGCGTTCTGTTGAAGATTTGGAAATTAATCACGGGAGAAACTATGTTTTTGTTATCACAATTATCTGGAAAATCCTGGGTGTATCCTGTGTATGGCTCGATGACTAACAAATCTGACAATATGTTTGATATCCTTATGAAATACGCTATCAAAAGCTTGACTTACTGAAGCACGCTTGTCAAATAAGCCCTGACATCTTAAAAGGTTTTGAATATATATGCGAATAGTCCGAGGCCCAACTCTGATTTTACAGAAGCATTATTTCAAACCGCCTTTAAATAGAGTGCTGAGTATTCCATTCTTACCGGACACCTCTAGCAAAAGGGGTACAACAGATTACAGAATTGTTTTAGAAGAAAATATAAGTGATTTAATGTTGTCCATCAAATCCGTCTTGAATGTCTACTCACACACACATATAAAAGGTATAAATCGTAATGTTCATGTTTAAAATCAAGGATTTTATCTAAATCGTGCTTACCATTGGCAGTTGACACAGTCATGGAGTACAGCTTTTTAATTACTGTCCTCTTGAATTTTACTTCTGTAGTACTTTGAGGATTCATGGCATAGTTTCAAGCCCTTTCTTCCTTCCTCCTTCCCTTTCCCTCTGTATTTCCCTGCCTCCCTCCCCACTTCCCTCCTACCCTCACACCCTCCATCCCTTCCTTTCTTCCTTTTTTCCTTTTCTCACTTCCTCCCTTCCTCCCCTTGTCCCTCCTTCTCTCCCTCCCTCCCTCCCCCGTCCCTCCTTCTCTCTCCCTCAGTCCTGTCCTGTTTTGTGTGAAATAACGGAGACTGAATCCATACCCTTGATCACACTAGGGCTAGGCAATCACTTGACCCTGAGCAGTGCCTTCAGCCCTCAAGCCATATGTAGAGCATACAAAGGCTAATTCTGCATTGTCTTCCCTGTTTAACTCATGTCTTCACGTTTTTTTCTTTATTTGAATTAACATTCCTGTCTTTTGAAAGTCAGCTAAAAGCTTTCAATCAAAGAGCATTTGATCATTTGAGCTGACTGAATTTTTAGGCAACATGTTGCATCTGGGAATCTTATGATTCAGTCAAAAGACTGATAAACTGGACCCTACAGGACAAATCTGCTTTTACAAATAAAGCTTCATTGGAGTGGAACTCTGCCATTCACTGACACAGTGTTTGTGGCTGCTTTCAAACTACAACACACTGACTCGTATAGAAATGTTCAGATTTCATACTGTCTGCAAAACTTAAAATGTTTATTGTATGTCCCTGAACAGAAAAACAAAAAACAAAAAACATGGGACTATAATATGACCCAAGAGCATCAGTGACTTCTAATGCCAACCACACAGTCATTGTCCCCTTAGGGTCTTCCCATCCTTGCCATTCATAGTCTAGCTAGAAGACTGTTTCCCACACTACAGCAACTCAATGCAAATCATTCTTTATTCAATACTCCTGTCGCAGTCTCAATTTCCAGAGTTCGTAGTCTTAAGAAACATGAGGGGACAGAAGAAATAGAGAGTCTAAAACCAGGAGGGGAAGTCCATTTTTATAATTTTCTTTATTCTTATGGTAGTTCTCTCTCTCTCAGACAGACACAGACAGAGACAGAGACAGAGAGAAGGAGAGACAGAGAGACACAGAGGGAGGCAGAGAAAGAAACAGAGACAGAGGTAGACAGAGATAGACAGAGACAACTTTGAGGAGTTGATTCTCTCGACTTCATTGGCTCCAGGGATTGAACTCAGGTTGCCACGCTTGTACAGCATCTTGTGTGTGTGTGTGTGTGTGTGTGTGTGTGTGTGCGCGCGCGTACGTGTTTAGCTGTTGTGCCATCTTATGAATCCCAGTATTGGATCTCGAATGCCTTCTAAAGGTCCTAGGATTAATGGAACATTTAAGGGACAGGAAAGGGAAGCAGGGTCACTGGAGGGCTCCCTTGAAGGAGATGCTGGGGTCTAGACCTACTTCATGCTGTTCTATCTTCCTGGCTCTCAGGAGGTGAGCACCTTCCACTGCCTCAGGTTCCTCTCTCTGATCTCCTGTGTATCCCGAGCCCGAAGGAAACAAGGTCAAGCGGCCATGAAGGAAATAATTATACCCCAATACACCTTTCTCTTCTGAAAGCTGGTTATCCCAGCTTTTGTTAAGGACAGGTTGAAAAAGCACAGGGGGTTCCTGTCTCCCACCCGTCTTTCGGTTGCATTCTGTAACTCCACTGTGTCACAGAAGCTCCATGAGAATTGGAGCCCCTGTGCCAAATAGTGAACGTTCAATAATGTTAAATAGACTAGACCCTAAAAACCAAAGGAACAGGGTATGATGGGATGCAGCAGAGACAGCAGTCAAAATTATTGGGATGTTCTCTGTGGTGAACCCCCCTTTGACCATTTGATGTAGTAACCACAGAGGGTTACCAAGTATGTGGTTGAGAAAAAAACTAAGGAGTTAATATGGCAAGGTTTCCATGGGGCCAACCTTAATGACAATCCTCGGTGCGAGTAGGGGCTGCAGTTTTCCCCTGTTTGTATTAGTCAGGGATATTCGGTTATAAACCAAAATACAACCAACCAAAAGGTTGTTAGGTTACATAAAGAAAATATTCGCTACTGACATTTGGATGGAGTCCGAATGTTCCTTTTCTTCTTTCTATGGATTTTTGGGATGCTGGTATCTTTATTGTCTTGTGTAGACTGGAATCTTCTCGGGTAAATAGATATCGGTTCTAGCTAGTCCTCTACAACCAGGAAACCTGAAGTTTCCTCCCCAAGAGACTTCCTTCTAAGCAATCCTTTTCAGTTCCCATTGGAACTGGC